>NC_138222.1:18060166-18660166 GCF_964197995.2 Scardinius erythrophthalmus
AATGAGTCTACTCCAGCAGGATACTCCTATAAGCACGAGCCCCGTCTGAATGGTCGTGGCGGCGGTGTTGCAACAATCTATAGAGATTTTCTCAATGTTACTCAGAAAACGGGTTATAAGTTTATTTCATTTGAAGTACTTGTACTAAATGTTACGCTCTTAGATGTTCGAAAAACATCCCTATTATCTCTAGCCTTGGCTACCGTATATAGACCGCCTGGGCCTTACGCTGATTTCCTAAAAGAGTTTGCAGATTTTCTCTCAGACCTATTAGTTAACTTCGATAAAGCATTAATTGTTGGAGACTTTAATATCCATGTAGATAATCAAAATGATGCGTTAGGGGCTGCGTTTACAGATTTATTAAACTCCTTTGGGGTCAAGCAAAACATTACCGGACCGACTCATCGATTTAATCATACACTCGATTTAATTATATCACATGGAACCGATCCAACCGATATAGATATCATTCCACAAAGTGACGATGTCACTGACCATTACATGGTAACTTGCATATTACGTACTCCTGTAATATATCATGCTGCGCCGCGTTATCGATTAGGCAGAACAATCCTTCCATCCACCATAGATAATTTTTCAAACAGCTTATCGGATCTGTCTCAGCTGCTCAGTGAACCCAAACAAACAGATGAACTTGAGGAATTAACTAGCACTATGAGCACCATTCTCTCTGGATCATTGGATATTGTTGCGCCCATTAGATTAAAAAAGGTCAGAGAGAAAATTAAAGCACCATGGTACAACAATACTACGCGTGTTCTAAAGAGAGAAACCCGTAATTTAGAGCGTAAATGGAAACAAACCAACTTAGAGGTCTTTAGAATCGCATGGAAAGACAGTATGTCACGTTATAAAAAGGCCCTAAAAGCGGCCAGGGCTGAGCATCTACGCAAACTAATAGAAAACAACCATAACAATCCTAAGTTCTTATTTAACACCGTGGCGAGACTAACAAATAAACAGATGTCTCCTGAACAAAGTATTCCATTACAGTTTAGTAGTAATGATTTCATGAAGTTCTTCACTGAGAAAATAGAAAACATCAGAACCACAATTGTAAACGTTCAATCCTCAATCGCGCCTTATAATTCAGCCTCAATTATCACGCCGCAAGAACAATTACAGTGCTTTACAACTATAGAACAAAAAGAGTTAAATAAATTTATCATTTCCTCTAAAACAACAACATGTTTATTAGATCCCATACCAACTAAACTATTGAAAGAAGTGTTACCTGTAGTGGAAGAGCCTCTCCTCAATATTATTAACTCGTCTTTATCTTTAGGTTATGTTCCAAAAACATTTAAACTGGCAGTTATAAAACCTCTCATTAAGAAACCACAATTAGATCCGAATAATCTAGTAAATTATAGACCCATTTCAAATCTACCTTTTATGTCTAAAATACTAGAAAAAGTTGTGTCCGCTCAACTGGGCTCTTTCTTACAAGAAAATGACACCTATGAAAAGTTTCAGTCTGGATTCAGGCCGCATCATAGCACTGAAACTGCGCTCGTTAAAATCACAAATGATTTACTTTTAGCTTCTGACCAAGGCTGTATCTCAATATTAGTTTTACTTGATCTTAGTGCTGCGTTCGATACTATAGATCATACAATACTCTTAGATCGACTACAAAATTATACTGGTGTTCAAGGACAAGCATTAAGCTGGTTTAGATCGTATTTATCTGACCGCTACCATTTTGTTTATTTAAATGGAGAAAAATCTATCATAACTCCAGTAAACTATGGAGTGCCGCAGGGATCTGTGTTAGGCCCTCTATTATTCTCAATATATATGCTACCACTTGGAAATATTATAAGGAAACATGGAATTAGTTTCCATTGTTATGCTGATGACACTCAAATCTATATTTCATCACGGCCAGATGAAAACGCTAAATTATCCAAATTGACAGAGTGTGTTAAAGATATAAAAGATTGGATGACGCATAATTTTCTTTTATTAAATCCAGACAAGACAGAGGTACTACTTATCGGTTCAAAAAACCACCCACAAAACCTCTCACAATACAACTTTAACATAGTAGGATGTCCTGTTACTTCATCCTCTACAGTAAAAGACCTGGGTGTTATATTAGACTGCAACCTGTCTTTTGAAAATCATATTTCATATGTTACAAGAACAGCCTTTTTCCACCTTAGAAACATTGCTAAGCTACGTAATATGCTATCAGTTTCTGACGCAGAAAAGTTAGTTCATGCATTCATGACCTCGAGACTAGATTACTGTAATGCGTTATTAGCCGGTTGTCCTGCATCCTCAATAAACAAGCTACAGTTAGTCCAAAATGCCGCCGCTAGAGTTCTAACTAGATCAAGAAAATATGATCATATAACACCGATTTTATCATCCCTACATTGGTTACCTATAAAGTCCCGTATTAATTACAAGGTATTGCTACTGACTTATAAAGCCCTAAACGGCTTAGCTCCAGTCTATTTAACCGATCTTCTATCGCCCTATAATCCATCGCGCTCTTTAAGGTCACTAAATTCGAGGCTTTTGGTCATACCTAGGATATCTAGGTCCACCAAAGGAGGGAGAGCATTTTCACATTTAGCACCAAAACTCTGGAATAGTCTTCCGGATACTGTTCGTTGCTCAGACTCGCTCTCCCAGTTTAAAACTAGATTAAAGACGCATCTCTTCAGCCAGGCATTCATATAATACTTTTAATCCTACAGTTAAATCCGACCTCTAGTTCATAAACGCCAGAGGAGAACTGGCCCCCGACTGAGCCCGGGTTCTCCCAAGGTTTTTTTTTCTCCATTAGGTCACCTGATGGAGTTTTTCGGTTCCTTGCCACTGTTGCCTTTGGCTTGCTCAGTTGGGGATATTTGGGGATATTTAATTAAATTAATCAATCAACGATACTATTGATCAGCATTACCGAACGTAGACGTTCCACTAGAAACAAACATTGATGTATTGTTCTAATTTATTACTGTGAAGCTGCTTTGATACAACCTGTGTTGTGAAAAGCGCTATATAAATAAACTTGACTTGACTTGACTTGACTTTCTAACTAATTAATCTTCTTTCTTTCTTTCTTTCTTTCTTTCTAACTAATTAATCTTTTTTCTTTCTATCTTTCTTTCTAACTAATCTTTTTACTTTCTTTCTTTCTTTCTTTCTTTTTTTCTTTCTTTCTAACTAATTAATCTTCTTTCTTTCTTTCTTTCTTTCTTTCTAACTAATCTTTTTCTTTTTCTTACTTTTCTTTCTTTCTTTCTAACTAATTTTTCTTTCTTTCTTTCTTTCTTTCTTTCTTTCTTTCTTTCTTTCTTTCTTTCTAACTAATTAATCTTTTTTCTTTCTTTCTTTCTTTCTAACTAATCTTTTTACTTTCTTTCTTTCTAACTAATCTTTCTTTTTTCTTTTTCTTACTTTTCGTTCTTTCTTTCTAACTAATCTTTTCTTTCTTTCTTTCTAACTAATCCTTTTCTTTCTTTCTTTCTTTCTTTCTTTCTAACTAATCTTTCTTTCTTTCTTTCTTTCTTTCTAACTAATCTTTCTTTCTTTCTTTCTAACTAATCTTTTTACTTTCTTTCTTTCTTTCTTTCTAACTAATCTTTCTTTCTAACTAATCTTTCTTTCTTTCTTTCTTTCTTTCTTTCTTTCTTTCTTTCTTTCTTTCTTTCTTTCTTTCTTTCTTTCTTTCTTTCTTTCCAACTATTATTTCTTTCTAACTAATCTATCAATCTAACTTTAACCTACTTTAAACTTCTAACTTCTTTAAACTTCTTCAAACTCTCTGGTCAGGCTTTCTCAAGCCAACTTAAAGTTTGTCTCAACAAACTTTTTTTTCTAGTTATTATTCTTCTTATTATTTTTCTGACCGAAAAACTTTAGACACTAACTCCTCGTAGACCGTTCAAGCTACATACTCCAAACTCGGGTCAGACCTTCATACTGTTCTGACTTGAGTTGCTATATCTTTTCAGACTGATTTGAGTTATGGTTTTCTTAAAAATTAATATTAAAAATCATAAAAACCCCATTGACTTTCATTGCAGACTGCTCAAATTGAGCCAAGACTACGGTGGCCCATTAATGCACAACCCAAAAACTCAAATCTAAATTCTCTAAAGCCCTAGACTCAATTAAACTACCATTCTAAATCTATCTATCTATCTATCTATCTATCTATCTATCTATCTATCTATCTATCTATCTATCTATCTGTCTATCTATCTATCTATCTATCTATCTATCTATCTATCTATCTATCTATCTATCTATCTATCTATCTATCTATCTATCTATCTATCTATCTATCTATCTTCAAACCTTATCTATCCATCAATCTATCTTCAAACCTTTATCTATCTATCTATCTATCTATCTATCTATCTATCTATCTATCTATCTATCTATCTATCTATCTATCTATCTATCTATCTATCTATCTTCAAACCTTATCTATCCATCAATCTATCTTCAAACCTTTATCTATCTATCTATCTATCTATCTATCTATCTATCTATCTATCTATCTATCTATCTATCTATCTATCTATCTTTTAACTAATCTATCTATCTATCTATCTATCTATCTATCTATCTATCTATCTATCTATCTATCTATCTATCTAACTATCTTTTTAACTAATCTATCTATCTATCTATCTATCTATCTATCTATCTATCTATCTATCTATCTATCTATCTATCTATCTATCTATCTATCTATCTTTTTAACTAATCTATCTATCTATCTATCTATCTATCTATCTATCTATCTATCTATCTATCTATCTATCTATCTATCTATCTATCTATCTATCTATCTATCTTCAAACCTTATCTATCCATCAATCTATCTTCAAACCTTTATCTATCTATCTATCTATCTATCTATCTATCTATCTATCTATCTATCTATCTTTTTAACTTATCTATCTATCTATCTATCTATCTATCTATCTATCTATCTATCTATCTATCTATCTATCTATCTATCTATCTATCTATCTATCTATCTATCTATCTATTAACTAATCTATCTATCTATCTATCTATCTATCTATCTATCTATCTATCTATCTAACTATCTTTTTAACTAATCTATCTATCTATCTATCTATCTATCTATCTATCTATCTATCTATCTATCTATCTATCTATCTATCTATCTATCTATCTATCTTTTTAACTAATCTATCTATCATCTATCTATCTATCTATCTATCTATCTATCTATCTATCTATCTATCTATCTATCTATCTATCTATCTATCTATCTATCTATCTATCTATCTATCTATCTTCAAACCTTTTCGATCTATCTATCTATCTATCTATCTATCTATCTATCTATCTATCTATCTATCTATCTATCTATCTATCTATCTATCTATCTATCTATCTATCTATCTTTTTAACTAACTAATCTATCTTTCTTTTTAACTAAATAATCCATCTTTCTTTCTTTTTAACGAACTAATCCATCTTTCTTTCTAACTAATATATCTTTCTTTCTTTCATTCTAACTAATCTATCTATCTTTCTTTCTAACAAATCTATCTTTCTTTCTAACTAATCCATCTTTCTTTCTTTCTAACTAATCAATCTTTTTTCTTTCTCTCTCACTAATCTATCTTTCTTTCTAACTAATTAGTCTTTCTTTCTTTCTTTCATTCTTTCTTTCTTTCTTTCTTTCATTCTTTCTTTCTAACTAATATTTCTTATTTCTTTCTAACTAATCAATCTATCTTTCTTTCTAACTAATCTTTGTCTTTCTTTCTTTCTTTTTCTAACTAATCTTTCTTCTTTCTAACTGATCTTTCTATCTAATCCTTCTAACTAATCTTTCCTTCCTTTCTAACAAATCTTTCTTTTTTCTTTCTTTCTAACTAATCTTTCTTTCTTTTTTCTTTCTCTCTAGCCAATCTTTCTTCTTTCTTTCTAGCTAATCTTTCTTTTTTCTTTTTCTTTCTTTCTAACTAATCTTTCTTTTCTTTCTTGCTTACTTTTCTTTCTTTCTTTCTAACTAATCTTTCTTTTTTCTTTCTTACTTTTCTTTCTTTCTAACTAATATTTATTTTTTTTCTTCTTTTGTTCTAACTAATCTTTCTTTCTTTTTTCTTTTTAACTTTTCTTTCTTTCTTTCTTTCTTTCTTTCTTTCTTTCTTTCTTTCTTTCTTTCTTTCTTTATACCTAATCTTTTTCTTTCTAACTAATCTTTCTTTCTTTTTTCTTTCTTTCTTTCTTTCTTTCTTTCTTTCTTTCTTTCTTTCTTTCTAACTTTTCTTTCTTTCTAACTAATCTTTCTTTCTATCTTTCTTTCTAACTAATCTGTCTTTCTTTCTTTCTACCTAATCTTTTTCTTTCTTTCTTTCTACCTAATCTTACTTTCTTTCTTTCTAGCTAATCTTTCTTTCTTTCTTTCTTTCTTTCTTTCTTTCTTTCTTTCTTTCTTTCTAGCTAATCTTTCTTTTTTCTTTTTCTTTCTTTCTAACTAATCTTTCTTTTCTTTCTTGCTTACTTTTCTTTCTTTCTTTCTAACTAATCTTTCTTTTTTCTTCCTTTCTTACTTTTCTTTCTTTCTAACTAATCTTTCTTTCTTTTTTCTTTCTTACTTTAATTTCTTTCTTACTAATCTTGCTTTTTTTCTTTCTTTCTAACTAATCTTTCTTTCTTTCTTTCTTTCTTTCTTTCTTTCTTTCTTTCTTTCTTTCTTTCTTTCTTTATACCTAATCTTTCTTTCTTTCTTTCTTTCTAACTAATCTTTCTTTCTTTCTTTCTTTCTTTCTTTCTTTCTTTCTTTCTTTCTTTCTAACTTTTCTTTCTTTCTAACTAATCTTTCTTTCTATCTTTCTTTCTAACTAATCTGTCTTTCTTTCTTTCTACCTAATCTTTCTACCTAATCTTTCTTTCTTTCTTTCTTTCTTTCTTTCTTTCTTTCTTTCTTTCTTTCTTTCTTTCTTTCTTTCTTTCTTTCTACCTAATCTTTTTCTTTCTTTCTTTCTACCTAATCTTTCTTTCATTCTTTCTTTCTACCTAATCTTTCTTTCTTTCTTTCTTTCTTTCTTTCTTTCTTTCTTTCTTTCTTTCTTTATACCTAATCATTCTTTCTTTCTTTCTTTCTAACTTATCTTTCTTTCTTTTTTCTTTCTTTCTTTCTAACTTTTCTTTCTTTCTAACTAATTTATCAATCAAACTTCTAACTACTTTAAACTTCTAACTACTTTAGCTAATCTTTCTTTCTTTCTTTCTAGCTAATCTTTCTTTTTTCTTTCTTTCTAACTAATCATTCTTTTCTTTCTTGCTTACTTTTCTTTCTTTCTTTCTAACTAATCTTTCTTTTTTCTTCCTTTCTTCCTTTTCTTTCTTTCTAACTAATCTTTCTTTTTTTCTTTCTTCTTTCGTTCTAACTAATCTTTCTTTCTTTTTTCTTTCTTTCTTTAATTTCTTTCTTACTAATCTTGCTTTTTTCTTTCTTTCTTTCTTTCTTTCTTTCTTTCTTTCTTTCTTTCTTTCTTTCTTTCTAGCTAATCTTTCTTTCTTTTTTCTTTCATTCTTTCTTTCTACCTAATCTTTTTCTTTCTTTCTTTCTTTCTTTCTTTCTTTCTTTCTTTCTTTCTTTCTTTCTTTCTTTCTTTCTTTCTTTCTACCTAATCTTTTTCTTTCTTTCTTTCTACCTAATCTTTTTCTTTCTTTCTTTATACCTAATCTTTCTTTATTTTTCTTTCATTCTTTCTACCTAATCTTTCTTTATTTTTTCTTTCATTCTTTCTTTCTTTCTACCTAATCTTTCTTTCTTTATTTATACCTAATCTGTCTTTCTTTCTTTCTAACTAATCTTTCTTTCTTTCTTTCTTTCTTTCTTTCTTTCTACCTAATCTTTCTTTCTTTCTTTCTTTCTTTCTTTCTTTCTTTCTTTCTTTCTTTCTTTCTACCTAATCTTTCTTTCTTTCTTTCTACCTAATCTTTCTTTCTTTCTAGCTAATCTTTCTTTCTTTTTTCTTTCATTCTTTCTTTCTACCTAATCCTTTTCTTTCTTTCTTTCTTTCTACCTAATCTTTCTTTCTTTCTTTCTTTCTTTCTTTCTTTCTTTCTTTCTTTCTTTCTTTCTTTCTACCTAATCTTTTTCTTTCTTTCTTTATACCTAATCTGTCTTTCTTTCTTTCTAACTAATCTTTCTTTCTTTCTTTCTTTCTTTCTTTCTTTCTTTCTACCTAATCTTTCTTTCTTTCTTTCTTTCTTTCTTTCTTTCTTTATACCTAATCTGTCTTTCTTTCTTTCTTTCTACCTAATCTTTCTTTATACCTAATCTGTCTTTCTTTCTTTCTTTCTTTCTTTCTTTCTTTCTACCTAATCTTTCTTTCTTTCTTTCTTTCTTTCTTTCTTTCTTTCTTTCTTTCTTTCTACCTAATCTTTCTTTCTTTCTTTCTACCTAATCCTTTTCTTTCTTTCTTTCTTTCTTTCTTTCTTTCTTTCTTTCTTTCTTTCTTTCTTTCTTTCTTTCTTTCTTTCTTTCTACCTAATCTTTCTTTCTTTCTTTCTTTCTTTCTTTCTACCTAATCCTTTTCTTTCTTTCTTTCTTTCTTTCTTTCTTTCTTTCTTTCTTTCTTTCTTTCTTTCTTTCTACCTAATCTTTCTTTCTTTCTTTCTTTCTTTCTAACTAATCTTTCTTTCTTTCTTTCTTTCATTCTTTCTTTCTACCTAATCTTTCTTTCTTTCTTTCTACCTAATCTTTCTTTCTTTCTTTCTTTCTTTCTTTCTTTCTTTCTACCTAATCTTTTTCTTTCTTTCTTTATACCTAATCTTTCTTTCTTTCTTTCTCTTTCTTTCTAGCTAATCTTTCTTTCTTTTTTCTTTCATTCTTTCTTTCTACTTAATCTTTTTCTCTTTCTTTCTTTCTTTCTACCTAATCTTTCTTTCTTTCTTTCTAACTTTTCTTTCTCTTTCTAACTAATCTGTCTTTCTTTCTTTCTTTCTTTCTTTCTTTCTTTCTTTCTTTCTACCTAATCTTTCTTTCTTTCTAGCTAATGTTTCTTTCTTTTTTCTTTCATTCTTTCTTTCTACCTAATCTTTTTCTTTCTTTCTTTCTTTCTTTCTTTCTTTCTTTCTTTCTTTCTTTCTTTCTATCTATTCTTTCTTTCTTTCTTTCTTTCTTTCTTTCTTTCTTTCTTTCTACCTAATCTTTTTCTTTCTTTCTTTATACCTAATCTTTCTTTCTTTCTTTCTTTCTTTCTTTCTACCTAATCTTTCTTTCTTTCTTTCTTTCTAGCTAATCTTTCTTTCTTTTTTCTTTCATTCTTTCTTTCTACCTAATCTTTTTCTTTCTTTCTTTCTTTCTTTCTTTCTTTCTTTCTTTCTTTCTTTCTTTCTTTCTTTCTACCTAATCTTTCTTTCTTTCTTTCTAGCTAATCTTTCTTTCTTTTTTCTTTCATTCTTTCTTTCTACCTAATCTCTTTCTTTCTTTCTTTCTTTCTTTCTACCTAATCAATCTTTCTTTCTTTCTTTCTTTCTTTCTTTCTACCTAATCTTTTTTCTTTCTTTATACCTAATCTTTCTTTATTTTTCTTTCATTCTTTCTTTCTACCTAATCTTTCTTTATTTCTAGCTAATGTTTCTTTCTTTTTTTTTCATTCTTTCTTTCTACCTAATCTTTCTTTCTTTCTTTCTTTCTACCTAATCTTTCTTTCTACCTAATCCTTTTCTTTCTTTCTTTATACCTAATCTTTCTTTCTTTCTCTTTCTTTCTAGCTAATCTTTCTTTCTTTTTTCTTTCTTTCTTTCTACCTAATCTTTTTCTCTTTCTTTCTTTCTTTCTACCTAATATTTCTTTCTTTCTTTCTTTCTAACTTTTCTTTCTTTCTAACTAATCTGTCTTTCTTTCTTTCTACCTAATCTTTCTTTCTTTCTTTCTTTCTTTCTTTCTTTCTTTCTTTCTTTCTTTCTTTCTTTCTACCTAATCTTTCTTTCTTTCTAGCTAATGTTTCTTTCTTTTTTCTTTCATTCTTTCTTTCTACCTAATCTTTTTCTTTCTTTCTTTCTTTCTTTCTTTCTTTCTTTCTTTCTTTCTTTCTTTCTTTCTTTCTTTCTTTCTTTCTACCTAATCTTTCTTTCTTTCTTTCTTTCTTTCTTTCTTTCTTTCTTTCTTTCTTTCTTTCTTTATACCTAATCTTTTTCTTTCTTTCTTTATACCTATTCTTTCTTTCTTTCTTTCTAGCTAATCTTTCTTTCTTTTTTCTTTCATTCTTTCTTTCTACCTAATCTTTTTCTTTCTTTCTTTCTTTCTTTCTTTCTTTCTTTCTTTCTTTCTTTCTTTCTTTCTTTCTTTCTTTCTACCTAATCTTTCTTTCTTTCTTTCTTTCTAGCTAATCTTTCTTTCTTTTTTCTTTCATTCTTTCTTTCTACCTAATCTTTTTCTCTTTCTTTCTTTCTTTCTTTCTTTCTTTCTTTCTTTCTTTCTTTCTTTCTTTCTTTTTTTTTCTTTCTTTCTTTCTTTCTTTCTACCTAATCTTTCTTTCTTTCTTTCTACCTAATCTTTCTTTCTTTCTAGCTAATGTTTCTTTCTTTTTTCTTTCATTCTTTCTTTCTACCTAATCTTTTTCTTTCTTTCTTTCTTTCTTTCTTTCTTTCTTTCTTTCTTTCTTTCTTTCTTTCTTTCTACCTAATCTTTTTCTTTCTTTCTTTATACCTAATCTTTCTTTCTTTCTCTTTCTTTCTAGCTAATCTTTCTTTCTTTTTTCTTTCATTCTTTGAAAAAAAGAAATAATTATTTTCTTTCTTTCTACCTAATCTTTCTTTCTTTCTTTCTTTCTTTCTTTCTTTCTTTCTTTCTTTCTTTCAACCTAATCTTTTTCTTTCTTTCTTTATACCTAATCTTTCTTTCTTTCTTTCTAGCTAATCTTTCTTTCTTTCTTTCTAGCTAATCTTTCTTTCTTTTTTCTTTCATTCTTTCTTTCTACCTAATCTTTTTCTTTCTTTCTTTCTTTCTTTCTTTCTTTCTTTCTTTCTTTCTTTCTTTCTAGCTAATCTTTCTTTCTTTTTTCTTTCTTTCTACCTAATCTTTTTCTTTCTTTCTTTCTTTCTTTCTTTCTTTCTTTCTTTCTTTCTTTCTTTCTTTCTTTCTACCTAATCTTTCTTTCTTTCTTTCTTTCTACCTAATCTTTTTCTCTCTTTCTTTATACCTAATCTTTCTTTATTTTTCTTTCATTCTTTCTTTCTACCTAATCTTTCTTTATTTTTTCTTTCATTCTTTCTTTCTTTCTACCTAATCTTTCTTTTTTTCTTTCTTTCTTTCTTTCTTTCTTTCTTTCTTTCTTTCTTTCTTTCTTTCTTTATACCTAATCTTTCTTTCTTTCTTTCTTTCTTTCTTTCTTTCTTTCTAGCTAATCTTTCTTTCTTTTTTCTTTTATTCTTTCTTTCTACCTAATCTTTTTCTTTCTTTCTTTCTTTCTTTCTTTCTTTCTTTCTTTCTTTCTTTCTTTCTTTCTTTCTTTCTACCTAATCTTTCTTTCTTTCTTTCTTTCTTTCTTTCTTTCTTTCTTTCTTTCTACCTAATCTTTTTCTTTCTTTCTTTATACCTAATCTTTCTTTCTTTCTTTCTCTTTCTTTCTAGCTAATCTTTCTTTCTTTTTTCTTTCATTCTTTCTTTCTACTTAATCTTTTTCTCTTTCTTTCTTTCTTTCTACCTAATCTTTCTTTCTTTCTTTCTAACTTTTCTTTCTCTTTCTAACTAATCTGTCTTTCTTTCTTTCTTTCTTTCTTTCTTTCTTTCTTTCTTTCTTTCTTTCTACCTAATCTTTCTTTCTTTCTAGCTAATGTTTCTTTCTTTTTTCTTTCATTCTTTCTTTCTACCTAATCTTTTTCTTTCTTTCTTTCTTTCTTTCTTTCTTTCTTTCTTTCTTTCTTTCTTTCTATCTATTCTTTCTTTCTTTCTTTCTTTCTTTCTTTCTTTCTTTCTTTCTTTCTTTCTTTCTACCTAATCTTTTTCTTTCTTTCTTTATACCTAATCTTTCTTTCTTTCTTTCTTTCTTTCTTTCTACCTAATCTTTCTTTCTTTCTTTCTTTCTAGCTAATCTTTCTTTCTTTTTTCTTTCATTCTTTCTTTCTACCTAATCTTTTTCTTTCTTTCTTTCTTTCTTTCTTTCTTTCTTTCTTTCTTTCTTTCTTTCTTTCTTTCTTTCTTTCTTTCTACCTAATCTTTCTTTCTTTCTTTCTAGCTAATCTTTCTTTCTTTTTTCTTTCATTCTTTCTTTCTACCTAATCTCTTTCTTTCTTTCTTTCTTTCTTTCTACCTAATCAATCTTTCTTTCTTTCTTTCTTTCTTTCTTTCTACCTAATCTTTTTTCTTTCTTTATACCTAATCTTTCTTTATTTTTCTTTCATTCTTTCTTTCTACCTAATCTTTCTTTATTTCTAGCTAATGTTTCTTTCTTTTTTTTTCATTCTTTCTTTCTACCTAATCTTTCTTTCTTTCTTTCTTTCTTTCTACCTAATCTTTCTTTCTACCTAATCTTTTTCTTTCTTTCTTTATACCTAATCTTTCTTTCTTTCTCTTTCTTTCTAGCTAATCTTTCTTTCTTTTTTCTTTCTTTCTTTCTACCTAATCTTTTTCTCTTTCTTTCTTTCTTTCTACCTAATATTTCTTTCTTTCTTTCTTTCTAACTTTTCTTTCTTTCTAACTAATCTGTCTTTCTTTCTTTCTACCTAATCTTTCTTTCTTTCTTTCTTTCTTTCTTTCTTTCTTTCTTTCTTTCTTTCTTTCTTTCTACCTAATCTTTCTTTCTTTCTAGCTAATGTTTCTTTCTTTTTTCTTTCATTCTTTCTTTCTACCTAATCTTTTTCTTTCTTTCTTTCTTTCTTTCTTTCTTTCTTTCTTTCTTTCTTTCTTTCTTTCTTTCTACCTAATCTTTCTTTCTTTCTTTCTTTCTTTCTTTCTTTCTTTCTTTCTTTCTTTCTTTATACCTAATCTTTTTCTTTCTTTCTTTATACCTATTCTTTCTTTCTTTCTTTCTAGCTAATCTTTCTTTCTTTTTTCTTTCATTCTTTCTTTCTACCTAATCTTTTTCTTTCTTTCTTTCTTTCTTTCTTTCTTTCTTTCTTTCTTTCTTTCTTTCTTTCTTTCTTTCTTTCTTTCTTTCTACCTAATCTTTCTTTCTTTCTTTCTTTCTAGCTAATCTTTCTTTCTTTTTTCTTTCATTCTTTCTTTCTACCTAATCTTTTTCTCTTTCTTTCTTTCTTTCTTTCTTTCTTTCTTTCTTTCTTTCTTTCTTTCTTTCTTTCTTTTTTTTTCTTTCTTTCTTTCTTTCTTTCTACCTAATCTTTCTTTCTTTCTTTCTACCTAATCTTTCTTTCTTTCTAGCTAATGTTTCTTTCTTTTTTCTTTCATTCTTTCTTTCTACCTAATCTTTTTCTTTCTTTCTTTCTTTCTTTCTTTCTTTCTTTCTTTCTTTCTTTCTTTCTTTCTTTCTTTCTACCTAATCTTTTTCTTTCTTTCTTTATACCTAATCTTTCTTTCTTTCTCTTTCTTTCTAGCTAATCTTTCTTTCTTTTTTCTTTCATTCTTTGAAAAAAAGAAATAATTATTTTCTTTCTTTCTACCTAATCTTTCTTTCTTTCTTTCTTTCTTTCTTTCTTTCTTTCTTTCTTTCTTTCTTTCTTTCAACCTAATCTTTTTCTTTCTTTCTTTATACCTAATCTTTCTTTCTTTCTTTCTAGCTAATCTTTCTTTCTTTCTTTCTAGCTAATCTTTCTTTCTTTTTTCTTTCATTCTTTCTTTCTACCTAATCTTTTTCTTTCTTTCTTTCTTTCTTTCTTTCTTTCTTTCTTTCTTTCTTTCTAGCTAATCTTTCTTTCTTTTTTCTTTCTTTCTACCTAATCTTTTTCTTTCTTTCTTTCTTTCTTTCTTTCTTTCTTTCTTTCTTTCTTTCTTTCTTTCTTTCTTTCTTTCTACCTAATCTTTCTTTCTTTCTTTCTTTCTACCTAATCTTTTTCTCTCTTTCTTTATACCTAATCTTTCTTTATTTTTCTTTCATTCTTTCTTTCTACCTAATCTTTCTTTATTTTTTCTTTCATTCTTTCTTTCTTTCTACCTAATCTTTCTTTTTTTCTTTCTTTCTTTCTTTCTTTCTTTCTTTCTTTCTTTATACCTAATCTTTCTTTCTTTCTTTCTTTCTTTCTTTCTTTCTTTCTTTCTAGCTAATCTTTCTTTCTTTTTTCTTTTATTCTTTCTTTCTACCTAATCTTTTTCTTTCTTTCTTTCTTTCTTTCTTTCTTTCTTTCTTTCTTTCTTTCTTTCTTTCTTTCTTTCTTTCTTTCTACCTAATCTTTCTTTCTTTCTTTCTTTCTTTCTTTCTTTCTTTCTTTCTACCTAATCTTTCTTTATTTTTCAAACTTTCAAACGCTTCAAACTTCTAGCTACTTTAAACTTCTAACTACTTTTAACTTCTTCAAACTCTCTGGTCCGGCTTTCTCAAGCCAACTTAAAGTTTGTCCAACAAACTTTTTTTTCTAGTTATTATTCTTTTTATTTTTCTGACCGAAAAATTCGGGTCAGACCTTCATACTGTTCTGACTTGAGTTGCTATATCTTTTCAGACTGATTTGAGTTATGGTTTTCTTAAAAATTAATATTAAATATCATAAAAACCCCATTGACTTTCATTGCAGACTGCTCAAATTGAGCCAAGACTACGGTGGCCCATTAATGCACAACCCAAAAACTCAAATCTAAATTCTCTAAAGCCCTAGACTCAATTAAACTACCATTCTAAATCTATCTATCTATCTATCTATCTATCTATCTATCTATCTATCTATCTATCTATCTATCTATCTATCAACCTTATCTATCTATCTATCTTCAAACCTTATCTATCCATCAATCTATCTTCAAACCTTTATCTATCTATCTATCTATCTATCTATCTATCTATCTATCTATCTATCTTTTAACTAATCTATCTATCTATCTATCTATCTATCTATCTATCTATCTATCTTTTTAACTAATCTATCTATCTATCTATCTATCTATCTATCTATCTATCTATCTTTTTAACTAATCTATCTATCTATCTATCTATCTATCTATCTATCTATCATCTATCTATCTATCTATCTATCTATCTATCTAACTAATCTATCTTTCTTTTTAACTAAATAATCCATCTTTCTTTCTTTTTAACGAACTAATCCATCTTTCTTTCTAACTAATATATCTTTCTTTCTTTCATTCTAACTAATCTATCTATCTTTCTTTCTAACAAATCTATCTTTCTATCTAATCTTTCTTTCTAACTAATCCATCTTTCTTTCTTTCTTTCTTTCTTTCTTTCTAA
Source organism: Scardinius erythrophthalmus (assembly GCF_964197995.2). NCBI lineage: Eukaryota > Metazoa > Chordata > Actinopteri > Cypriniformes > Leuciscidae > Scardinius > Scardinius erythrophthalmus. Next base: position 18,075,517 of record NC_138222.1, read on the forward strand.
CTAATCAATCTTTTTTCTTTCTCTCTCACTAATCTATCTTTCTTTCTAACTAATTAGTCTTTCTTTCTTTCTTTCTTTCTTTCTTTCTTTCTTTCTTTCTTTCTTTCTTTCTTTCTTGCTTTCTTTCTTTCTTTCTAACTAATCCACCATTTATCATTCTTTCTTTCTAACTAATATTTCTTCTTTCTTTCTAACTAATCAATCTATCTTTCTTTCTAACTAATCTTTGTCTTTCTTTCTTTCTCTAACTAATCTTTCTTCTTTCTAATCTTTCTTTCTAACTTATCTTTCTATCTAATCTTTCTAACTAATCTTTCCTTCCTTTCTAACAAATCTTTCTTTTTTCTTTCTTTCTAACTAATCTTTCTTTCTTTTTTCTTTCTCTCTAGCCAATCTTTCTTCTTTCTTTCTAGCTAATCTTTCTTTTTTCTTTTTCTTTCTTTCTAACTAATCTTTCTTTTCTTTCTTGCTTACTTTTCTTTCTTTCTTTCACACTAATCTTTCTTTTTTCTTTCTTACTTTTCTTTCTTTCTAACTAATCTTTCTTTTTTTCTTCTTTTGTTCTAACTAATCTTTCTTTCTTTTTTCTTTTTTACTTTTCTTTCTTTCTTTCTTACTAATCTTTCTTTTTTTTCTTTCTAACTTTCTTTCTTTCTTTCTTTCTTTCTTTCTTTCTAACTAATCTGTCTTTCTTTCTTTCTTTCTAACTAATCTTTCTTTCTTTCTTTCTACCTAATCTTACTTTCTTTCTTTCTAGCTAATCTTTCTTTCTTTCTTTCTTTCTTTCTTTCTAGCTAATCTTTCTTTTTTCTTTTTCTTTCTTTCTAACTAATCTTTCTTTTCATTCTTGCTTACTTTTCTTTCTTTCTTTCTAACTAATCTTTCCTTTTTCTTCCTTTCTTCCTTTTCTTTCTTTCTAACTAATCTTTCTTTTTTTCTTTCTTCTTTCGTTCTAACTAATCTTTCTTTCTTTTTTCTTTCTTACTTTAATTTCTTTCTTACTAATCTTGCTTTTTTCTTTCTTTCTAACTAATCTTTCTTTCTTTCTTTCTTTCTTTCTTTCTTTCTTTCTTTCTTTCTTTCTTTCTTTCTTTCTTTCTAACTTTTCTTTCTTTCTAACTAATCTTTCTTTCTATCTTTCTTTCTAACTAATCTGTCTTTCTTTCTTTCTACCTAATCTTTCTTTCTTTCTTTCTTTCTTTCTTTCTTTCTTTCTTTCTTTCTTTCTACCTAATCTTTCTTTCTTTCTACCTAATCTTTCTTTCTTTCTTTCTTTCTTTCTAGCTAATCTTTCTTTCTTTTTTCTTTCATTCTTTCTTTCTATCTAATCTTTCTTTCATTCTTTCTTTCTACCTAATCTTTCTTTCTTTCTTTCTTTCTTTCTTTCTTTCTTTCTTTCTTTCTTTCTTTCATTCTTTCTTTCTTTATACCTAATCTTTCTTTCTTTCTTTCTTTCTTTCTAACTTTTCTTTCTTTCTAACTAATTTATCAATCAAAATTTAAAGTACTTTAAACTTCAAACTACTTCAAACTTCTAACTACTTTAAACTTCTAACTACTTTAGCGAATCTTTCTTTCTTTCTTTCTAGCTAATCTTTCTTTTTTCTTTTTCTTTCTTTCTAACTAATCATTCTTTTCTTTCTTGCTTACTTTTCTTTCTTTCTTTCTAACTAATCTTTCTTTTTTCTTCCTTTCTTCCTTTTCTTTCTTTCTAACTAATCTTTCTTTTTTTCTTTCTTCTTTCGTTCTAACTAATCTTTCTTTCTTTTTTCTTTCTTACTTTAATTTCTTTCTCACTAATCTTGCTTTTTTCTTTCTTTCTAACTAATCTTTCTTTCTTTTTTCTTTCTTTCTTTATTTTTTTCTTTCTTTCTTTCTTTCTTTCTTTCTTTATACCTAATCTTTCTTTCTTTCTTTCTTTCTTTCTTTCTTTCTTTCTTTCTTTCTTTCTTTCTTTCTTTCTAACTAATCTTTCTTTCTTTCTTTCTTTCTTTCTTTCTTTCTTTCTAACTAATCTTTTTCTTTTTTCTTTCTTTCTTTCTTTCTTTCTTTCTTTCTTTCTTTCTTTCTTTCTTTCTTTCTTTCTAACTAATCATTTTTCTTTCTTTCTTTCTAACTAATCTTTCTTTTTTCTTTTTCTTGCTTTTCTTTCTTTCTTTCTTTCTTTCTTTCTTTCTTTCTTTCTTTCTTTCTAACTAATTAATCTTTTTTCTTTCTTTCTTTCTTTCTTTCTTTCTTTCTAACTAATCTTTTTACTTTCTTCCTTTCTTCATTTTCTTTCTTACTAACTAATCTTTCTTTTTTTCTTTCTTCTTTCTTTCTAGCTAATCTTTCTTTCTTTTTTCTTTCATTCTTTCTTTCTACCTAATCTTTTTTCTTTCTTTCTTTCTACCTAATCTTTCTTTCTTTCTTTCTTTCTTTCTACCTAATCTTTTTCTTTCTTTCTTTCTACCTAATCTTTCTTTCATTCTTTCTTTCTACCTAATCTTTCTTTCTTTCTTTCTTTCTTTCTACCTAATCTTTCTTTCTTTCTTTCTAACTAATCTTTCTTTCTTTTTTCTTTCTTTCTTTCCTTCTAACTTTTCTTTCTTTCTAACTAATTTATCAATCAAAATTTAAACTACTTTAAACTTCAAACTACTTCAAACTTCTAACTACTTTAAACTTCTAACTACTTTAGCTAATCTTTCTTTCTTTCTTTCTTTCTAGCTAATCTTTCTTTTTTCTTTTTCTTTCTTTCTAACTAATCATTCTTTTCTTTCTTGCTTACTTTTCTTTCTTTCTTTCTAACTAATCTTTCTTTTTTCTTCCTTTCTTCCTTTTCTTTCTTTCTAACTAATCTTTCTTTTTTTCTTTCTTCTTTCGTTCTAACTAATCTTTCTTTCTTTTTTCTTTCTTACTTTAATTTCTTTCTTACTAATCTTGCTTTTTTCTTTCTTTCTAACTAATCTTTCTTTCTTTCTTTCTTTCTTTCTTTCTAACTAATCTTTCTTTCTTTCTTTCTTTCTTTCTAACTAATCTTTCTTTCTTTTTTCTTTCTTTCTTTCTACCTAATATTTCTTTCTTTCTTTCTTTCTTTCTTTCTTTCTTTCTTTCTACCTAATCTTTCTTTTTTTCTTTCTTTCTAGCTAATCTTTCTTTCTTTCTTTCTTTCTTTCTTTCTTTCTAGCTAATCTTTCTTTTTTCTTTCTTTCTTTCTTTCTACCTAATCTTTTTCTTTCTTTCTTTCTACCTAATCTTTCTTTCTTTCTTTCTTTCTACCTAATCTTTCTTTCTTTCTTTCTTTCTTTCTTTCTTTCTTTCTTTCTTTCTAGCTAATCTTTCTTTCTTTCTTTCTTTCTTTCTTTCTTTCTTTCTTTCTTTCTTTCTTTCTAGCTAATCTTTCTTTTTTCTTTCATTCTTTCTTTCTACCTAATCTTTTTTTTCTTTCTTTCTACCTAATCTTTCTTTCTTTCTTTCTTTCTTTCTTTCTTTCTTTCTTTCTTTCTTTCTTTCTTTCTACCTAATCTTTTTCTTTCTTTCTTTCTACCTAATCTTTTTCTTTCTTTCTTTATACCTAATCTTTCTTTATTTTTCTTTCATTCTTTCTACCTAATCTTTCTTTATTTTTTCTTTCATTCTTTCTTTCTTTCTACCTAATCTTTCTTTCTTTCTTTCTTTCTTTCTTTCTTTCTTTCTTTCTTTTTTTATACCTAATCTTTCTTTCTTTCTTTCTAACTGATCTTTCTTTCTTTTTTCTTTCTTTCTTTCTAACTTTTCTTTCTTTCTAACTATTCTTTCTTTCTAACTAATTTATCAATAAAAATTTAAACTACTTTAAACTTCAAACTACTTCAAACTTCTAACTTTAAACTTCTAACTACTTTTAACTTCTTCAAACTCTCTGGTCCGGCTTTCTCAAGCCAACTTAAAGTTTGTCCAACAAACTTTTTTTTCTAGTTCTTCTTATTATTCCACACAAAAGTTTGGCGCGTAACTCGCCCCGCACCGTTTGTCACAGACCCCTGAGTGAGGTGTCAAATCGACCGGCTTATTGAGGAGAGGTGTGCTATGACTTTTATAAGCGATCGGGGGTGCGGTGTTCGCCCCAGGGGCGAAAAAGCGGCCGAAAAATCCCATTGACTTAACATTGTGACGAACTTTGAGCACTCGTAGCTCAGAGCGAGGATTTCGCAGAAACGTGTGATTTGCCACATTTGAAGAGGCTGACAGGCTCTGTAAGAACATACCTCACAATGGGGTAAAAGTTGCACCCCTGGGGGGCAGGAGCGTCCCAAAGTTTCCCATTGACTTACAATGGTGTAGGACGGCCCATGAAATGGGCTGTCCTACACATTGCATAGGATTTTGTATTGAACATAGCTCTGGATCACAGTGTCATAGAGACAAGGGGGCGGGCTCATTTTACTCAGACGACCAATCAGTCTCTCAGGATCATTGTGAAGCTATCAAGCGACGCCTTAGCAACCATTTAGAGCACCTTAGCAACAAGTCCCATAGACTTCCATTGAAAGAGATCAAAGGGATATCTCCGGACTGAATTGTCATAGAAACATGGGGGTGGTCTCATTTGACTCAGGGCAGCACACAGCCAATCATGAATCACCTCAACACTTCCTATCCCCTCCCTAGCAACCATTGTCGAGCAGCTTAGCAACCAAAACCATAGAGGGATATCTTCCATTCTGAATGTCACAGATGCATGGGAGTTGGTTTATATCATTCATACTGACAAGCAGCCTTTGGAGTTTTATGATTGGCAGCTGCCAAGCCACTCCCTAGCAACCAAACAGAGCACCCTAGCAACCATTTTGCAAGACCTATATCTCTGCATCAGAACATCGTATAGAGATGGAGTTGGCTCTTTTGACTCATGCTAGCAAAGAGGAATTCCAACATGTTACACATGCTAGCTGTGAATAGCTACATGCTAATAGCGATTAGGTAAGTGCTAAATCATGCCAAGAAAATGCTAAGAACTCCAATAGTAATCATCTGTGACAACTACCAACAACTTAGTAACACCTTAGCAACCGCCCTGAACACCCTAGCAACTGCCTAGCAACCACCCAAAATACCCTACCAACCACCTAGCAACACCATAGCAACCACCCAGAACACCCTAGCAACTGCCTAGCAACGCCCTAGCAACCACCCAGAATACCCTAGCAACCGCCTAGCAACACCATAGCAACCACCCAGAACACACTAGCAACCACCTAGCAACCACCCAGAACACCCTAGCAACTGCCTAGCAAAGCCCTAGCAACCACCCAGAATACCCTAGCAATGCCCTAGCAACCACCCAGAACACCCTAGCAACCGCCTAGCAACCACCCAGAATACCCTAGCAACCGCCTAGCAACCACCCAGAACACCCTAGCAACTGCCTAGCAACGCCCTAGCAACCACCCAGAAGACCCTAGCAACCGCCTAGCAACAACATAGCAACCACCCAGAACACCCTAGCAACTGCCTAGCAACCACCCAGAACACCCTAGCAACCGCCTAGCAACTGCCTAGCAACGCCCTAGCAACCACCCAGAACACCCTAGCAACCACCTAGCAACCACCCAGAACACCCTAGCAACTGCCTAGCAATGCCCTAGCAACCACCCAGAATACCCTAGCAACCGCCTAGCAACACCATAGCAACCACACAGAACACCCTAGCAGCCGCCTAGCAACACCCTAGCAACCACCCAGAACACCCTAGCAACTGCCTAGCAACGCCCTAGCAACCACCCAGAATACCCTAGCAACTGCCTAGCAACACCATAGCAACCACCAAGAACACCCTAGCAACACCCTAGCAAACACCTGAACAACACGAATAAGCCATATCTCAGCAGCAGAACATCGTACAGACATATTTGTTGGCTCGTATGCAATCATGTACCACACTCTAGCAACCGAGTGGCGAGTTTTGCCACTGCAAGCACCATTTCACATTTTCTTCAGGAAATGTACATTCTAGTTAAGTTGGCTTGAGAGAGCCAACTTACTGAAATCCTATTTAAACTTATTAAGTTGGCTTGAGAGAGCCAACTTACTGAAATCCTATTTAAACTTATTATTAAGTTGGCTTGAGAGAGCCAACTTACTGAAATCCTATTTAAACTTATTATTAAGTTGGCTTGAGAGAGCCAACTTACTGAAATCCTATTTAAACTTATTATTAAGTTGGCTTGAGAGAGCCAACTTACTGAAATCCTATTTAAACTTATTATTATTATTATTAATCTTCTGTTAAAAACTGTTGACTCAAACTCGTCCTAGAGCTTTAACTCTACATACTCCAAACTCGGCTCAGACACTCAAACTGATCTGAAGTTAGTTGCTATATCTTTTCAGACTGATCGGACTTACGGTTTTCCTAAAAATGACGATCAAAACTCGGAAAAACTCCCATTGACTTACATTAGGGAGTTCTAAAAAATTCAAATTTAGATTCAAACTGACCAACCGACGAAAATTCAAATCAAAATACCTTGAAGACTAAACCAAACTGCCGTTCTATATACTATATGAGCCATTGAGACTCATTTAAACTAATGCACTCTAAACTCATACACTTATAAAGTAATTAACTTATAAACTCATGAATTCATAGACTTATGAACTCTAAAACTCATAAATTAATAAACTCTGAACTCTTGAACTCATTTAAATTTATAAACTCTAAACTCATTTAAACTTATAAACTCAAAACTCATTTAAACTTATAAACTAAACTCAAAAACTTGTACACTTATAAACTCATCCATTTATACACTTATAAACTCTACACTCATAAACTCTGAGTGTGTGTGTGTGTACACACACACACACACACACACACACACACACACTCTAAACTCATTTAAACTTATAAACTCAAAACTCAAAAACTCGTGAACTACTTTAAACTTCAAACCACTTTAAACTTATTAAGTTTAAAGCTTCCAGCTCCCAAGCAACTCCATAGCAACCAAACTTGAGTACCCTAGCAACCGTTTTGCAAGACCTATATCTCTGTATCAGAACATCGTATAGAGATGAGGTTTGGCTCTTTTGACTCATGCTAGCAAACAGCACTTCCAACATGCTACACATGCTAGCAGTGAATAGCTACATGCTAATAGCGATTAGTTAAGTGTTAAATCATTCTAAGAACTCTATAAAAACTCCAGAGTAACCATCTGTGACAACTACCAACCACCTAGTAACACCATATCAACCGCCCTGAATACCTTAGCAACTGCCTAGCAACCACCCAGAATACCCTAGCAACCGCCTAGCAACACCATAGCAACCACCCAGAACACCCTAGCAACCGCCTAGCAACACCATAGCAACCACCCAGAACACCCTAGCAACCGCCTAGCAACCACCCAGAACACCCTAGCAACCAACCAGAATAACCTAGCAACCACCTAGTAACACCATAGCAACCACCCAGAACACCCTAGCAACCACCCAAAACACCCTAGCAACCAACCAGAATACCCTAGCAACCGCCTAGCAACCACCCAAAACACCCTAGCAACCACCTAGCAACCACCCAGAACACCCTTGCAACCGCCTAGCAACACCCTAGCAACCACCCAGAACACCCTAGCAACCGCCAAGCAACCACCCAAAATACCTTAGCAACCGCCTAGCAACCACCCAGAATACCCTAGCAACCGCCTAGCAACACCATAGCAACCACCCAGAACACCCTAGCAACCACCTAGCAACCACCCAGAACACCCTAGCAACCGCCTAGCAACACCATAGCAACCACCCAGAACACCCTAGCAACCGCCTAGCAACCACCCAGAACACCTTAGCAACCACCCAAAACACCCTAGCAACCAACCAGAATACCCTAGCAACCGCCTAGCAACCACTCAAAACACCCTAGCAACCACCTAGCAACCACCCAGAACACCCTAGCAACCGCCTAGCAACACCATAGCAACCACCCAGAACACCCTAGCAACCGCCTAGCAAAAAAACGTTCTGGTCCAAACTTTCTCAAGCCAACTTAAAGTTTGTCTCGACGAACTTTTGCATCTAGTTATTATTATTCTTCTGACCCTAAAAATTTACAACTCAAACTCCTCCTAGAGCTTTAACTCCACATACTCCAAACTCGGCACAGACACTCAAACTGATCTGACTCGCGTTGCTATATCTTTTCAGACTGATCGGACTTACGGTTTTCCTAAAAATGACGATCAAAACTCGAAAAAACTCATTCAAAAACTCCCATTGACTTACATTGGGGAGTTCTAAAAAATTCAAACCGACAAAATTTAAATCTAAACACCTTGAAGACTAAACCAAACTGCCATTCTATATACTATATGAGCCATTGAGACTCATTTAAACTAATAAACTCTAAACTCATACACTTATAAACTAATTAACTTATAAACTCATGAATTCATAGACTTATGAACTCTTAAACTCATAAATTAATAAACTCTGAACTCTTAAACTCATTTAAACTTATAAACTCTAAACTCATTAAAACTTATAAACTCTAAACTCATTTAAAACGTATAAACTCTAAACTCAAAAACTCTTACACTTATAAACTCATCAATTTATACACTTATAAACTCTAAACTCATAAACTCTGAGTGTGTGTGTGTGTGTGTGTGTGTGTGTGTGTGTGTGTGTGTGTGTGTGTGTGTGTGTGTGTGTGTGTGTGTGTGTGTGTGTGTGTGTGTGTGAACACACACACACACACACACACACTAAACTCATTTAAACTTAAACTCTAAACTCATTTAAACTTATAAACTCAAAACTCAAATTCTCGTAAACTACTTTAAACTTCAAACCACTTCTTAAGTTTAAAGCTTACAGCTCCCAAGCAACTCCATAGCAACCAAACTTGAGTACCCTAGCAACCGTTTTGCAAGACCTATATCTCTGTATCAGAACATCGTATAGAGATGAGGTTTGGCTCTTTTGACTCATGCTAGCAAACAGCACTTCCAACATGCTACACATGCTAGCACTGAATAGCTACATGCTAATAACGAGTAGTTAAGTGCTATATCATGCCAAGATCATGCTAAGAACTCTATAAAGACTCCATAGTAACCATCTGTGACAACTACCAACCACCTAGCAACACCATAGCAAATGCCCAGAACACCCTAGCAACCGCCTAGTAACCGCCCAGAATACCTTAGCAACCGCCTAGCAACACCATAGCAACCACCCAGAACACCCTAGCAACCGCCTAGCAACCACTCAGAATACCCTAGCAACCGCCTAGCAACACCATAGCAACCACCCAGAACACCCTAGCAACCGCCTAGCAAACACCCAGAATACCCTAGCAACCGCCTAGCAACACCATAGCAACCACCCAGAACACCCTAGCAACCGCCTAGCAACCACCCAGAACACCCTAGCAACAGCATAGCAACCACTCAGAACACCCTAGCAACCGCCTAGCAACCACCCAGAATACCTTAGCAACCGCCTAGCAACACCCTAGCAACCGCCTAGCAACCACTCAGAATACCCTAGCAACCGCCTAGCAACACCATAGCAACCACCCAGAACACCCTAGCAACCGCCTAGCAACCACCCAGAATACCCTAGCAACCGCCTAGCAACACCATAGCAACCACCCAGAACACCCTAGCAACCGCCTAGCAACCACCCAGAACACCCTAGCAACACCATAGCAACCACTCAGAACACCCTAGCAACCGCCTAGCAACCACCCAGAATACCTTAGCAACCGCCTAGCAACACCATATCAACCACCCAGAACACCCTAGCAACCGCCTAGCAACCACCAAGAATACCCTAGCAACCGCCTAGCAACACCATAGCAACCACCCAGAACACCCTAGCAACCGCCTAGCAACACCATAGCAACCACCCAGAACACCCTAGCAACCGCCTAGCAACCACCCAAAACACCCTAGCAACCGCCTAGCAACCACCCAGAATACCCTAGCAACCGCCTAGAAACAGCATAGCAACCACCCAAAAGACCCTAGCATCCGCCTAGCAAAAAGCGTTCTGGTCCAAACTTTCTCAAGCCAACTTAAAGTTTGTCTCGACGAACTTTTGCATCTAGTTATTATTATTCTTCTGACCCTAAAAATTTACAACTCAAACTCCTCCTAGAGCTTTAACTCCACATACTCCAAACTCGGCTCAGACACTCAAACTGATCTGACTCGCGTTGCTATATCTTTTCAGACTGATCGGACTTACGGTTTTCCTAAAAATGACGATCAAAACTCGAAAAAACTCATTCAAAAACTCCCATTGACTTACATTGGGGAGTTCTAAAAAATTCAAACCGACAAAATTTAAATCTAAACACCTTGAAGACTAAACCAAACTGCCATTCTATATACTATATGAGCCATTGAGACTCATTTAAACTAATAAACTCTAAACTCATACACTTATAAACTAATTAACTTATAAACTCATGAATTCATAGACATATGAACTCTTAAACTCATAAATTAATAAACTCTGAACTCTTAAACTCATTAAAACTTATAAACTCTAAACTCATTTAAAACGTATAAACTCTAAACTCAAAAACTCTTACACTTATAAACTCATCAATTTATACACTTATAAACTCTAAACTCATAAACTCTGAGTGTGTGTGTGTGTGTGTGTGTGTGTGTGTGTGTGTGTGTGTGTGTGTGTGTGTGTGTGTTCACACACACACACACACACACACACACACACTAAACTCATTTAAACTTAAACTCTAAACTCATTTAAACTTATAAACTCAAAACTCAAATTCTCGTAAACTACTTTAAACTTCAAACCACTTCTTAAGTTTAAAGCTTCCAGCTCCCAAGCAACTCCATAGCAACCAAACTTGAGTACCCTAGCAACCGTTTTGCAAGACCTATATCTCTGTATCAGAACATCGTATAGAGATGAGGTTTGGCTCTTTTGACTCATGCTAGCAAACAGCACTTCCAACATGCTACACATGCTAGTACTGAATAGCTACATGCTAATAACGAGTAGTTAAGTGCTATATCATGCCAAGATCATGCTAAGAACTCTATAAAGACTCCATAGTAACCATCTGTGACAACTACCAACCACCTAGCAACACCATAGCAACCGCCCAGAACACCCTAGCAACCGCCTAGTAACCGCCCAGAATACCTTAGCAACCGCCTAGCAACACCATAGCAACCACCCAGAACACCCTAGCAACCGCCTAGCAACCACTCAGAATACCCTAGCAACCGCCTAGCAACACCATAGCAACCACCCAGAACACCCTAGCAACCGCCTAGCAACCACCCAGAATACCCTAGCAACCGCCTAGCAACACCATAGCAACCACCCAGAACACCCTAGCAACCGCCTAGCAACCACCCAGAACACCCTAGCAACAGCATAGCAACCACTCAGAACACCCTAGCAACCGCCTAGCAACCACCCAGAATACCTTAGCAACCGCCTAGCAACACCCTAGCAACCGCCTAGCAACCACTCAGAATACACCAGCAACCGCCTAGCAACACCATAGCAACCACCCAGAACACCCTAGCAACCACCTAGCAACCACCCAGAACACCCTAGCAACACCATAGCAACCACTCAGAACACCCTAGCAACCGCCTAGCAACCACCCAGAATACCTTAGCAACCGCCTAGCAACACCATATCAACCACCCAGAACACCCTAGCAACCGCCTAGCAACCACCAAGAATACCCTAGCAACCGCCTAGCAACACCATAGCAACCACCCAGAACACCCTAGCAACCGCCTAGCAACACCATAGCAACCACCCAGAACACCCTAGCAACCGCCTAGCAACCACCCAAAATACCCTAGCAACCGCCTAGAAACAGCATAGCAACCACCCAAAAGACCCTAGCAACCGCCTAGCAACCACCCAAAAGACCCTAGCAACCGCCTAGCAAAAAGCGTTCTGGTCCAAACTTTCTCAAGCCAACTTAAAGTTTGTCTCGACGAACTTTTGCATCTAGTTATTATTATTATTCCGAGACTAAAATTTCTATATGAAACTCCTCCTAGAGCTTTAACTCTACATACTCCAAACTCGGCTCAGACACTCAAACTGATCTGACTCGCGTTGCTATATCTTTTCAGACTGATCGGACTTACGGTTTTCCTAAAAATGACGATCAAAACTCGGAAAAACTCCCATTGACTTGCATTGGGGAGTTCTAAAAAATTCAAATTTAGATTCAAACTCACCAACCGACGAAAATTCAAATCAAAATACCTTGAAGACTAAACCAAACTGCCGTTCTATATACTATATTAGCCATTGAGACTCATTTAAACTAATGAACTCTAAACTCAAACACTTATAAACTAATTAACTTATAAAATCATGAATTCATAGACTTATGAACTCTTAAACTCATAAATTAATAAACTCTGAACTCTTAAACTCATTTAAACTTATAAACTCTAAACTCATTAAAACTTATAAACTCTAAACTCATTTAAAACTTATAAACTTTAAACTCAAAAACTCTAACACTTATAAACTCATCAATTTATACACATATAAACTCTAAACTCATAAACTCTGAGTGTGTGTGTGTGTGTGAACACACACACACACACACACACACACATACACATACACACACTCTAAACTCATTTAAACTTGTAAACTTGTAAACTCAAAACTCGTAAACTACTTTAAACTTCAAACCACTTTAAACTTCTTAAGTTTAAAGCTTCCAGCTCCCAAGCAACTCCATAGCAACCAAACTTGAGTACCCTAGCAACCGTTTTGCAAGACCTATATCTCTGTATCAGAACATCGTATAGAGATGAGGTTTGGCTCTTTTGACTCATGCTAGCAAACAGCACTTCCAACATGCTACACATGCTAGCAGTGAATAGCTACATGCTAATAGCGATTAGTTAAGTGCTAAATCATGCCAAGATCATGCTAAGAACTCTATAAAAACTCCATAGTAACCATCTGTGACAACTACCAACCACCTAGTAACACCATATCAACCGCCCTGAATACCTTAGCAACCGCCTAGCAACACCATAGCAACCACCCAGAACACCCTAGCAACCGCCTAGCAACCACCCAGAATACCCTAGCAACCACCTAGCAACACCACAGCAACCACCCAGAACACCCTAGCAACCGCCTAGCAACCACCCAGAACACCCTAGCAACCGCCTAGCAACCGCCTAGCAACCACCCAGAATACCCTAGCAACCACCTAGCAACACCATAGCAACCACCCAGAACACCCTAGCAACTGCCTAGCAACCATCCAGAATACCTTAGCAACCGCCTAGCAACACCATAGCAACCACCCAGAATACCCTAGCAACCGCCTAGCAACCACCCAAAACACCCTAGCAACACCATAGCAACCACCCAGAATACCCTAGCAACTGCCTAGCAACCACCCAGAATACCTTAGCAACCGCCTAGCAACACCATAGCAACCACTCAGAACACCCTAGCAACTGCCTAACAACCACCCAGAACACCCTAGCAACCACCCAAAATACCTTAGAACACCCTAGCAACACCATAGCAACCACTCAGAACACCCTATCAACCACCCAAAATACCTTAGAACACCATAGCAACCACCCAGAACACCCTAGCAACCACCCAAAATACCTTAGCAACCGCCTAGCAACCACCCAAAAGACCCTAGCAACCACCCGAAATATCCTAGTAACCGCCTAGCAACCACCCAGAACACCCTAGTAACCACCCAGAACACCTTAGCAACCGCCTAGCAACCACCCAGAACACCCTAGCAACTACCCAAAATACCCTAGCAACCGCCTAGCAACCACCCAAAAGACCCTAGCAACCACCGAAAATATCTTAGAAACCGCCTAGCAACTACCCAAAAGACCCTAGCAACCACCCAAAATACCATAGCAACCGCCTAGCAACCACCCAGAATACCCTAGCAACCACCTAAAATACCCTAGCAACCACCTAAAATACCCTAGCAACCGCCTATCAACCACCCAAAAGACCCTAGCAACCACCCAAAATATCCTAGCAACCGCCTAGCAACCACCCAGAACACCCTAGTAACCACCAAGAACACCCTAGCAACCGCCTAGCAACCACCCAGAACACCCTAGCAACCACCCAAAATACCCTAGCAACCGCCTAGCAACCACCCAAAAGACCCTAGCAACCACCAGAAATATCCTAGCAACCGCCTAGCAACCACCCAGAACACCCTAGTAACCACCCAGAACACCCTAGCAACCACCTAGCAACCACCCAGAACACCCTAGCAACCACCCAAAATACCTTAGCAACCGCCTAGCAACTACCCAAAAGACCCTAGCAACCACTCAAAATACCCTAGCAACCGCCTAGCAACCACCCAGAATACCCTAGCAACCACCTAAAATACCCTAGCAACCACCTAATATACCCTAGCAACCGCCTATCAACCACCCAAAAGACCCTAGCAACCACCCAAAATATCCTAGCAACCGCCTAGCAACCACCCAGAACACCCTAGTAACCACCCAGAACACCCTAGCAACCGCCTAACAACCACCCAGAACACCTTAGCAACCACCCAAAATACCCTAGCAACTGCCTAGCAACCACCCAAAAGACCCTAGCAACCACCAGAAATATCCTAGCAACCGCCTAGCAACCACTCAGAATACCCTAGCAACCGCCTAGCAAAAAACTTTCTGGTCCAAACTTTCTCAAGCCAACTTAAAGTTTGTCTCGACGAACTTTCGCATCTAGTTAAGTTGGCTTGAGAGAGCCAACTTACTGAAATCCTATTTAAACTTATTAGGGGCCAAGCACCGAAGGTGCGTAGGCACCTATTGTATCTGTTCCCGTTCTTATTAGGGGCCAAGCACCGAAGGTGCGTAGGCACCTATTGTATCTGTTCCCGTTCTTATTAGGGGCCAAGCACCGAAGGTGCGTAGGCACCTATTGTATCTGTTCCCGTTCTTATTAGGGGCCAAGCACCGAAGGTGCGGAGGCACCTATTGTTTTCGTTCCCGTTCTTATTATTAGGGGCCAAGCACCGAAGGTGCGTAGGCACCTATTGTATCTGTTCCCGTTCTTATTATTAGGGGCCAAGCACCGAAGGTGCGGAGGCACCTATTGTATCTGTTCCCGTTCTTATTATTATTCTTCATTTTTCCGACTGGGAGTCTATGGTAGCCTATAGAACTGATTGCGGGAAAGTTGTTTTGGTTTGACATTCTGATAGAGGACAGTCCCAACATTAATTACACCAATTTTGGTGTTTCTAAGTCATTCCCTCTAGCGCCACCACCTGTCCAAAATTTCACTTTTATTTTGCTAATAACTTTTGAACCGTAAGGCCAATCAAAAAAGTTCTTTTTTCCTCTGATTCCTGAGCTCATTCCGATTCGATTGCACCCTATGACGTCATTTTCCGTCATATAAATATGGCCGCCATTTTGAATTTTCCAAAAAAGCTACTTTTTCGAACTCGTCGTAGACGGTTTGTCCGATTTGCACGAAAATTGAACCAGATCATCTTCAGGTAGTGCTGACAAAAAGTTATGGAATTCAAATTGATTCGTCAAACCGTTTTCAATAAACGCACGAATAAATTTTACGTATCGCTAGCAAAAACAGTTGTAAGGCTGTATCTCCGCAACGGTTTATCGTATTCAGACCAATCTTGGTCCATGTACTCACAAGCATGACCTGAGGCTACATGCTGCGTTTCGGCACAGCGCCACCTACTGGTCCGGAGATATGAAAAATTGATATTTTTGCTTATAACCTCTGAACAGTTTGTCCAAAAATCATAAAATTGGTCTCGTTAGATTCAGGGCAACATGTTGATTCGACTGATATCCAATTTGACCATATCGGCCATTTTAACTGTCGGCCATTTCGAATTTTGTCCTAAAATGCTGTATTTTAAGAATGTAAGAACGAATTGTTACGAAACTTGGTATGGATCATCAGCACAATGTCCTGAAGGAGCGTGAGAAGTTTCGAAACAGTGCCACCTAGTGGTGAATTTTTTTTCTCAAATGCCTATAACTTTGGGTGTGGTCGACTTATTTTCACGAGACTCATCTCATTAGAGTCCTGAATCGTTGTCGAGTCCCACGATACCAAACATGCCAGGTTTCGCCTTACGGTTTGTGTAGCGTTGTGATTTAGCGCTTAAAAAACATTAGGCGATATCTTTGAAACCGTTTGTCCGATCGAGACGAAACCACCATCAGAAGTTTGGAATCATAGCTTGTTAACTAAATGACAATGCCCAAATGCGAAAATATTGATAGTAAGGGGTAGTAAAATCCAATCAAAGTCATGTGTCAGTCATTTTTTACGTGTTTTTTCATATAAATGTCTTTAACTCCGAAGCGAATTGAGATATTTTCACCAAAATCGACACACATATGTATGGGCTCACTCTGAGGACACATAAAAGAAATGGTGGGACTGGGCCTCTTGGTGGCGCTATAACAGAACAAAACATGAAATTCCCATTGACTTCAATACAGTTTTGTGAAATAAAATGCTATACTAAACAAATGCATTGGTGTAATATTACAAAACTCAGAATGTGCCATCAGCACCATCCCCTGAAGGTACTCAAAATATTTAGAGACAGCGCCACCTAGTGGTCAAAAGTTATAACAAAATTTCTAAAAATGCTAATAACTTTTGAATACATCGGCCTATTGAAATGCCACTGGTCTTAATATATTCATTGGATGAAGCCGAGAACATAGATACCAAATTTACCTTATTTGGTCGAACTTCCTGTCGCCATCTTGATTTTCATTCAAAACCTACTTTTTCGAACTCCTCCTAAAGCATTTGTCTGATTTTCACCAAAATCGAATCGTATCATCTCCAGACTGTGCTGACTAAAAGTTATGGATTTCGTGTCGATACACGAAACCGTTTTCGTATAGCGCAGCAGCAAAGTTGAGGCATAATGCTAAAAGCACTATTCAGGCTTTATCTCTGCAATGCCTTGACATATTGACACCAAACTTTGTATGTGTCATTGTCACTTCACTCTAACCACATCACATCAGTTTTGTAACTGTGCCACCTATTGGTCGAAAGTGATAATCCATTAAATCATATTTTTAATTACTGTATCTCTGATTTTTCTGGCATTTTGCCTATAATCCTTTTTAAATGTATTTAATTGCTCATTGTTGCAGTTGGTCTGACACCTTCAGACATGTTGGCATGTCTTCTCGTTATTATTATTATTCTTCATTTTACCGACTGGGAGTCTATGGCAGCCCAAAGAACCGCTTGCAGGAAAGTTATGAAATTTGGCACACTGATAGAGGACAGTTTGAAAAGACAACATAGCAATTTGAGTCTCCAAAACAATTCCTTTAGCATAAAAGTGCAAACAAAGTCAGGTGTGGGTCATTTTTTATGTTTTGTCACACATGTATCTGCTCATTCACTATTGAAAAATATATGTTTTATTTTATTTATAAAGGTTTAACATTTAATGATTTTTCTGCATTTGACAAATTTTATGTAAAACAATCTTGGCAGTACACCATAGTTCTACAAATCAGTTAGATCTATACATTTATTTCCATTTAAATGGATGTTAACTTTAAAAAAAAAAAAAAAAAAAAAAAACATGGGGCTTAAAATGTCCTTATTATGGCACTATTTCTAGTGGGCAACATTAATATCACAGCCTTTATTTTTCAGTTGAAATAGCTATGGATTCAATACACCCTTGTTGCTTGGAACACTTATTATATTACTTATGGCACCAAGACATGTTCTATCAACAGAAAACACTGCTTACATTTGTATTTTATACAAGATAAATATTTTTTAAAGATGGCAGTTGCCACATCACCCAGTATGCATCCTTGCAGTTTACTAACCTATTGATTGTTCATTTAAAGATTTTTACAACTATGTTACAATTAAAATATTATCAAAAAGAAGGGGAAAGTAATGACGGTGAAGGATATGAGTCTAAGAGGAGTTGATTGTTATAACTCTCATTATTATAGTTTGTACATATTTTTTTACTTTGTTTATACCATAGTCCAGTGGTTCCAAAAGTTTTTTAGAGTGTTGTACCCTAACAGATAATTTTTTACCAGGGTTAGGCAATTATAAATATTTTTAAATGTTCAATAGAGAAATATGCAATGTATGATTTAAGTATTAAAGGGTTAGTTCACCCAAAAATTAAAATTCTGTCAGTAATTACTCACCCTCATGTTGTTCCAACCGCGTAAGACCTTCGTTCATCTTCGGAACACAAATTAAGATATTTTTGATGAAATCTGAGCCATGTTTCACTCCTCCATAGGCTTCCAGTGTGACCGAAACTTGCTGGCCCAGAAAAGTTATTAAAGAGATCGTTAATATAGTCCAAGTGACTCCAGTGGCTCAATCTTAAGTATATCAAGCGACGAGAATACTTTTTGTGCGCAAAAACAAACAAAAATAACGACTTTATTCCACTATTCATTTCCTTCTCTCTGGATGTCTAGTTGGTTCGCGTAGTGTTTTTGCGCAGTGCGTCTGTGTTACACGTCACCACGTAGGCTCACTATTGGCCGACGCCGGTCATGTGTGTGTTGCGTGATGACGTGCAACACAGTGCAAAAACACTACGAGGCCCAGAGAGAAGGAAATGAAAAGTGGAATAAAGTTGTTATTTTTGTTTGTTTTTGCGCACAAAAAGTATTCTCGTCGCATGATAAACTTAATGTAGTGCCACTGTAGTTACTTGGACTATTTTAACGATGTTTTAATAACTATTCTGGGCCGGTGAGTTTCGGTCACACTGGAAGCCTATGGAGGAGTCAAAATTCTGTCAGATTTCATCAAAAATATCTTAATTTGTGTTCCGAAGATGAACGAAAGACTTACATGGTTGGAACAACATGAGGGTGAGTAATTACTGACAGAATTTTCATTTTTGGGTGAACTAACCCTTTAAACTAAAAACATTAGGGAAGTCACTGTCTTTATGATTGAGTCATTCGTTAATTTGGTAACGAAGCAAATGCCTGTATTTATTAATTGTTTATTAAATCGTTAACTAGAGTATTCAATGAAAGCTGTATAGTTCAGGAAACACTGATGTGTGCTGCAGTCCTGCTGTGGCTTTCATTTAAACTTCTTTCGTAAAAAATATGTACAAAAACTTAGTGTAGATTTTATGTGGATAAGATAATGATTTGATGCAAATAGCAATCAATGCTTTAAACAGTTTAATGTAGCTACCCTCAGTTTAATTGATATTCTAAATTAATGTGCTGTATTCACTGAAACACAGGTACACACACAGTATTTAGATAGTCACTGGATTCACGGCTGCGAACGAAACATTCAACATCACAAAAAACCTTTCATATATTATGCTAAAAATAATGACAGAATTCTTAGTATATATTGACTATAAGTAACATTTTTGTATTTAATTAATTAAATCAATATAATAATAAAAATACATATATTTGTATTATCAATCTGAAGAGGCATAACATTTTTAAGAATGCGTTTAACATTTTTACAATGCGTCTCTAAAAACTTTAAAACTTTTTTTTTTACATTTTTATATATGCACATTGTAAGTAGACTGGCAGTTTATGTTTTAAAGTAAAATAATTTAATAATAAACAATTTCAAATACAAAAGTCCTGTATACAGCCATGTTTAAGTGCTTTGCTCGAGGATATTGTAAAATACAGACTAGAAGAGCACTATAGACTTGGTAAACATCATTTTATTAATTCAATACACAAAAGAGGATTTAAACTACAGCCAAGAGAAACCAAACCAAAAAATAAATAAAAAATTCTTAGCAAAGTTAAGACACTGATAATAAACGGGCTAAATATTTAGTATAAATACATAGAAATAACAATGAATTCACCAGACACAGGTGAGCATAATGAGCAAACTATGAAACAAATGAGAACACACTAAAAACATAGGCACCTCAGAAAACAGGAAATAAACATAAGTATAAACTCAGAAACGATTGAATACTTTTTAATCAAAACACCAGTCCTAGAATAGAAATTAAGCATGATAGTTCCTGCAGTTCTGAAAGGCAGCTGTTCATGCCTAAATACAACATCACAACAGCCAGTGTGGTAGTGGGCAGAAAGACTAAGGTGGAGCAGAGCAAGGAAGACACTCAGTGGAGGAAGAGCCCATGGGTGTGTAGTGGAGGAAGAGACCAATGCAAAATCAATAGAGGTTGCCATGGTAGAAATGGCATAGTGAGATGCCTTGATGGAGCTGAAGAAATGCAGGCTCGTGGTGGAGGTGGTGCAGACCAGTGTAGATCAGATGGAAGACCAAAGCGGAGTCAGGAAGGCTGGAGAAACATGGTGATACCACTTCGCTGGAGGGCCACGGCAGATGCAGATTGAGGTACAGCTGATGGGAGTAACAAAGGTCGTAGAGCTGGAGGGACGGACTACAGTGTTTTGGAGGGTGCCGGCAGAGTTAGTTGTTTTAACTAGAAGGTGACAGATGATGTGTAGTGTTCACATAGTCCTACAACACAATAAAACAAAATTGTGTTGTTTATTGCACTTTTATACGATGTTAAGCAGATTAACAAATAGTATGCAAATGACAAATGTATGCAAAACAGCAATTATAAATACTAAATATGCTCACATCAAGTCATTTTAAAGATGTTTTTGTTCAGTAAGAATGACAGAGCATGCGTTGCTGGAGCCAGAGAGTTGGAGAATCAGTTTGATACCAGTGGACTAGATGACCAAGTGGAGATGGAAGATGTGCAGGTTGAGGTGAAGCCGATGGAAATGAGGATGATGGTGCAGCAGTACCCTGGTGCAGTGAAAGTCTCTAGTGGAGCTGGATTATTGAAGGGTGCAGGCTGGAAGTCTCTGTTGTGGAACCAGGCGGATCACAGACCAGGGCTGAGTCTGAATGATGAGGGACCCCGTTGAAGCAGGCCATAGTAGAGCCAATGGAGTGAGAAGCCAAGGTGGAGACCAAGCAACAGAAATCAAAACATGAGCTGAAGAAACAGACAACTTTGAATACATAAGAGATAATAATGAACTAAAATAGACACAAGTATAAAAAAAAAACTATAAATACTCACATCGTATTTAGTAGCATAGTTTTAGAGAAGTGTAGTCTTTTTGTTGTGCTGTGCATCAAATGGAGTGGGGGGTTTTCTCAAATAGATGAACAGAGGATCAGTTGTCTTGAACTAGAAGATGACGGATGACTTGGAGTTTCCTCATAGTCCTACAAAATAATAAAACCAAATGTTGTTGTTTGATGTAGTTTTATCCAACATAAGAAAATGTATGAATAATATGGTTAAGAATAGCACATTAAAAACAGTATTTAATGAATAATAAATATACTTACATCAAATCTCTGTGAAGATGATTCTTTGTTCAACAAGAAAGCCTGCTAATCTTTTTTTTTTTTAATTCCCAGTGTTGTTGTATACTAGATAGTAAACGATGAAATGTTCTCTTTTTAACAGGAGAAGGTCAGGTTGTTTTTCTTCAGATGAAGCATGAGATGGTAACATTTTTGAGCAGAGATTGAGAAATTCAGTTGTCCATAAGCTCCAGATTGTTTGTGGCTTCAAAAAGGTTTCTGCTAGGAAATGTGAAAGTAACACTACAGTTTTTGGCATCTTACATTAAAAACAATCAACAAAAAAAATCACAATTTACTTAAAAAAAAATAAAAAAATCACCAGTATATAAAATGTATAAGGGTATCACATCACAGGGAATGAAACAGTGCTTTAAGTAAATCTACAAAGCTTCAAAGTACTCAGCATAAAATTTCCTGTATGGCGATATCAAAGAAAAACATAGCTAGTTCAGGAAAATCACATTATACGTCTCTAATTTGCAATGTATTTGATTTTGATGTCAAATTATCAGACATGACCGTTTATTTTAAAACATTTTAGAAAATAAAAAATGACCACTTGATAAACAGAAAATTGCTTGTTGTACTTACAAAGTGACATAATTTTCAGCAAATTTAACTACTTTATAGTATGGACATAGCTTGAAGCCATTTTTAATCTCTGTTTAGAACTGATGCAAAAAATCTTGTGATGCCTGTTACTTAAAAATGTCAAGTAAATATGTAATTTGAATCCTAGAAACCTAAATACCTAATATGATGGTCTGGTCCCATAGTCTAAATGTCAAGCTACAACCATGCTATAAAGTGATAACACTAATGAGTGTGGTTTTGCATAATAGCCAAAATTTGCTGATTCAAGCTTAATAAAAATGTAGTGAGAAGCGGAAAAAAATTAAAAGGAAAAAAAAAGAGGAGACCTGGGTTGGTTGACACAATTTCAAATAAAACTTTTAAATAGCCCCACCAAACAAATAAAAAAATATTATATATATGTAAAATATACAAATTACCCATTGTACTGATTTTGCAACAAATGTCTCAACAACAGAAAAACTGTTACATGGACAAAAAGTTATTGGCATTCTAAGACAACTGCTGTGCAGTTTTGATCATTGCCTTTAAGTCCAGTCTTGTAATTTTAGAGTCTATATCTATGTCTATAAATAAACATTATTTGCAGTTACTACCATGATTTTACCCCCCAATTACTGCAGCATGCCCTACTCAAAATCCACGATGGATTATGGGGTTAATTGGCACAGTTTTATACTATAAAACAAATATATAAATATAATAACGCAAGTTAAACATTTTTGGAGTGGCCTCGTGCCTGACTCCTTGGCCCAAATGCGTTGGTGAATTTAGATAACCTCAAGTCAATCACGTGCTCAACAGTGGCAATAATTTATTCAAATGTGTGCCCTATAAACTTTTAGTGGTAATTTACACACCATGATGACCATGTTAAGGGTGAATCCGGGTTTCTATTTCGGAGAGGGAGTGTGAGAAATGGCTAATATATATCTAAGGAACATAGAAGGTGCACAAATTATCCATTCCTAGCTGCAAGTGAAAGTGATAAAAAAAACAAGTTTAGTTTACTCATAATTAAAAAGACATTCAGTACTTTGATGCCAATTTAATAAGATTTAAAAATGTACCTTGTGCCAATCAACCCCTGTGCCAGCCAACCTCCAGTCTCCAGTACCTTACCCTCCCCTGGGGAGCCGCCTTGTCTATTGCCTCCTTACCCACCCCCTCCCCCAATGGCAGGCGGAATCTTTACCACAAATTTGATCACAACAGTGAAATGAGTATTGCCTGATGAAAACTAAAGTAAGTTTGCACAACGTCAACACTTATACCTTCCATATCTTTAGTATAAACGTGATCTATTAATGTACCTTTTTCCGTGGTTGGATTTTGTACATTTTGACTGTATCCATGGGTTTCCATTAATTTCACAATTGTAGATGAAGTAAAGATGTCTTCATTAAAATCTCCCATGATTATTTTCTGTCCTGGATGCTTTTCCACCTGTTCAATAACTTGTAATAGCTGCTGTCGAAACATATCAGTTTTATATGAATTAGGCCTGTACAAAACCGCAGCAGTCAAATTGACATGTGGAACTGTAAAGTATAACCATTCTAAGTTCCAGTTCTCAGGAGTAAAGACGTTACACTCAATTTTGTCAGAACAATATATTCCAACTCCACCACCTCTCTGATGTTTTAGATCAGTAAAAACAGCAGTACTGTTGTCATAACACTTAGCTCTTGGGTTGTGCTTGAACACAAATTCTGGTATTTGTGGTTCTTCTCCTTTGTCCTCAGCATTTAGCCACGTTTCTGTCAAACAAATACAATCAGCATTCATTAGAGCTTTATGCACAAGAACATCCTGAAAGTGAGCTTTCAGACTTTGTACGTTAATCAGCGCTATTCTGAATGTACCAAGTGATTTAGTGAAACTGTTGTCTTCCAAAGGGAATTTTGGCATATCTTTCAAGGCCAACTCAATTTTGTCATTACAGAATATAGCTGACTCTTTAAAATCCTCAATTATTAGCCCACTGAGAGATCTTACACGGCTCAATGCAACATATGCTTGCCCTGCTGTAAAGATTTTCTTCAGTGATACAACAGCTTTATCTACTGTGAGTCCTTGCACTTTGTGAACTGTACATGCCCATGCTAATCTGAGAGGAAACTGACGCCTTGTACCACCATCATTTGTGACTTGGTCTTCTTGTACTTCAATTACTGTTGAATTTTGTGAAAATCTCTGGCGCGTTTTAGATCTCTGAATTTTACCAACATTTGGATTATCAAACTCCACATCAATAGCTGACGGGAAATCATCATCATTGTTTCGACTTTCACTGATGTAGACAACTGTACCAAAAGCTCCATTGACAAGACCATCTGCAACATCAATATTTTTTTTTAACATGACCTTTGCTCCAATACCCAGGGAAACGCATGCAGACAAAGATGAGTTGAAAACTTTCGTATGAAATCCAACTTTACGTTCCATTCGTCCAGTTTTTGAATTTTTCACATAATCTTGAGCATGTATACTGATTGCCTCTGGACAACATTCATGAAGTCTTTCAATGTTGTATTTATCAACTTCGGCATTCGTAGCAAATATGTGAAGATCATTACAATTCTCTCCTGTTTCACAGTTTTTCAACATAGCAATATCAGTAGTGTCAAGAGGTTCATTTTTCTTTCGTACTCTGAGCCGATTTAACATTTCAGCAAAACTTGAATCTTGTTGTCGAACAACTTTAGTTAATTCAGCAAGTTCAAAGTTATTCTCCCATAGGTTTACTCCTTTTGCATCAGCATAGAGAGCAGTTCCTTTAACAGGCGGAAGCTGAAAATAATCTCCCACTGCAAGAATGCTCACTTTTCCAAAGAGAGAGTAGTCACCAGTTTGTTTTATTTGTCGCAACCTTCCGTGAATATATGACAAAAGACGATGGTCAACCATAGACACTTCATCCATAATCAAAATTTGCAAACTACCCAGTTTTGTCCGTAAAGAGTTTATTTTGTCATCACCAAGAGGCTGATATGGCAGTCTGACGTTTGCACCTATTGCAAACGTATGATGTAATGTGGAAGCTCCGATGCTATATGCGGCAACTCCTGTAGATGCGCTCAAAAGTACAGTAATGTCATCAGGATTCTCAGACAGCTGAGATAACAGTCTGGAAGATTCATACTGTATTGCCTTAATTAGATGACTTTTTCCTGTGCCTGCTCCACCAGTAAGAAATAATCGAAATGGTTCAGGGTTTTGTCCAAGTATTTTCTGTAGACACCAGTTTCGCACTTTGTAGAACACAGCAAATTGTTCCTCATTTAGTGACCTCAGTAAATGCAGTGCATCATCTCTTGGCATTGTAGTGTGGTTTGTCTCAATAGTACACACAGTTTGAGGATTTCCTGTAAGATCTGGTATAAGTTCTTGAGTGTCATCTTCATCAGGCAATAGTTTATCCTTCATCAGTTCTATGCATTCATCACGCTGTTTTTCTGTTTCAGGACATATCTGAGCCCAAGCATCTTCTAAATCCACATCTTGCTCTAAAAGCTGTTTAGCTCGGTCTATTTTGTCACTTTCCTTTTCAAACAATTCTCTGTTGCCATCAACAATGGATTTCACTTGTTTCACGTCACAACCACTTTTTATGACACCAGTGTTGTAAAACTCCTCATATGTGTTATAGGTGCTCGGTTTCAGGTCACAGTCATCGTAATATGGTAAGAAAAGCTGCAGCAATGAATGATAATATTTTTCTGGATCTTTAGTGGGTGAAAACCTTGGATACCTCACTACTGCAGGTTCAGTTCGTGTCCTTCGTTTGACATGGCCATTGTTATTATTGAGTTGAATTATTTCATTTTCAGCTGTTTTGTTATGTGAGGAAACCTCTGATTTTGTCAGAACTCTGTACTCAGAACAAAAACTGGCAAGACATAGATTTTCAACTGGTTCTTTCTCTGGTCTGTTTTTGTACCTGTCAATGAGACTTGTCATCCAAAAACTGCTTTCATCATCAGACTGGTCATTTTCCACTTTGTTTCGGAGCATATTCAAAGGCAAACTCATCTTTACAGGATTTTGTCCTACCGGAATAAATTGTACTTTACGAGAACATTCCTTCAAATGCATTCCTGTTAGTCTGTACACAGCCTCTTGAGCAGAGATTTCTCTGTTGTGCAGATAGACACTTCCCAACTGTTTTAATGACGCTTTAGCATCAAGATTTCCGTTCATCGCTTCACCCTGTGAACGCTGAAGCAACAGACCCATCTCTTGTTCTGCTTTTGTGATGTAACTGATTATATAGACCACTACAGAAAAAGCATCTGTGACATACTGAATATCCATATTCCCTTGCCAAGCACGCAGTAAATCTCTGTTATACTGGTTTACCCAAACATCTTTTGGATTTCTTTTCAAGACAATACTTTTCTTTTTGGTACACCTGTTGTATGCTTTTTCAAAGATAGTTTGATTAATCCCAATAGATGAAAAAAAGGCATCAACCGAATCAAAATTGACATCAGAATTTAAAGCAGTTTTAACTTTCTTTATAATTGCACTTGCTGTGTCATCTCCATCTTTCCCTTTCAACTCATCTGCATGACTTGGTCTTGTAATAAAGGTACGACTGGATGGTGGTCGTGGGAAATTAAATCTACAAACTGTATTTTTCTTCCGACATGTTTTTGAATGTCTTGTACTGTGCTTCTGAACACTGTTCACTGTTTCGTAAAGTACAGTATCATTTTCTGGTGGTGTCTCACATGTGATGTAACTGTCAATGAACTCAGCAACCAGAGGATCATTGTCTGCATCATTATCATTGAGCTTCGGAGCATCTTCCACCCAAAACAGGCAGTGGACATGAGGAGAACCACGCTGCTGAAATTCAACACGATAAAAGTAGTCTTTTATCTGGCCAATAGGTTTTGCTGGTGACATTATGACATTTTTCAGAAAACAATGCCATCTGTGATCAAACATTCTTGCTGCAGTGACAGGATTTCGTCTTATGAGTCCACACTTTTCAGACCAGTCAAGCTCATCAACATTTATTTGTTTCCCCTCTTGCTTAATAATAGTGTTCATCATTTCAGGCCATCTCAGGTCAGCAGAACTAAACGATGCAAAGAAAGTCGGTATGCCTAGTTGTCTTATCAGGGCAAACAGATCTTTTTGCGAAGACATCCAATATGGAGGAGTTCCTCTTACTGGTCTTAAGAACTTATATCCTTCATCATAATTTAGTATTCTTTGCAAAGAATCAGAGTTTGTCAGCATATCTTGTGTTATCTTTAAGCAATTTTTTTCAGAGCCTTTTCTCAGTGCAATTGATACATTAGACACAATTTGATCAACTTCTGATATGTATTGTGCATAAAAAATGAAGTCTGTGCTGTGTGCAAAACGTCCATCTGCATTTAGTATTCTTGCATTTAGGTATCGCGACAATGTGATTTTTTCCTGTCTTTCGTCATGAAATGTTGGACCACCAGTAGGATAGAGAACAGGGAAACACTTTGCCTCATTGTCTTTATCAGTTAGCAGCCTGACAGGACTGTTACCTTCACCTGGAGCAACATTTAGTACATCATGAAAATGTTGATCAATTATTTCTGAACCCAAATCAACAGGTTGTAGTGATGTGTCTGACAAAAGACCACTTTGTTCTTTAATATATGTTATATCTTCCTCTGGATCATCTCCAGCTCCATTATGATCATCATTTTTATCTGTTACATCTTGTTCCTCCATTTCAAATTCATCAGCATCCTTGTCTGATTGATCAGTTGCATTCAAAGAGTTTACCCACTGCTCATTAAACTCAACATCATTATACCATTTATTATGTCTCATCAAATAAGACAGTGCATGTCTGACACGATCAGTGCTGACATATTTATATTCATAATGGCCTTTATATGTTAATTTCCGTTTCAGTTTTATTCTTATCATGTGGTCATCACATTCATTACGTGGGAGAATATTTGAGACATCTGTGGTATTAACAGGAACACACACTACAGGTCCATGACAGCCATTCTGTTTTCCACGAGGAAGACAAAGCAACTTCATAAAAGGAATATTGCGTGCAATAAGATGTTCTTCCAACGAGTTCAGACCTTTTAGTTCTTTTGGAACGTCCACCAAATGCATGTTGTTGGCAACACTCTCTTCAGGCAGTTTCCCACCAAGGATTTTACGATGGCATGTATAGCAAATCCACAATTTACAAGCCGGATTACCTGATAATTGGCATCTATTTTCACATTCAGTATTGCATTCATGTAAATACTTCAGTGTGATGCATCTTTCAGCCAAATCAGTAATTTGTTGACCTCTGGTTTTATAGCAATCTCTTCTACATTCAACGACCTGTTTTCTGAACAATAAACGATGACAAACACAGCAAACAAATTCTGGACCTGTACTGACTTCTTGATGAAACTGATTAATAGTGAAATCAATGTCTTTCTGTCTGTCCCTTTGTTTTGCTGAAATTTTTGATCTTTTATGTTTTTTACTCATACGAAAGTTTTCATCATCATGGTATTTCTTTTTATTGTATTCACATACACTTGCTTTAAATGCGAGGTTTCTGCGATATTTATTCTTTGAATATTCAGACACACTTGCTCTAAAGGCTTTATTGCTCTTATACTTGGTCTGAGAATAGTACCGAACAAGTCTTTGAAAACTAGCATTTCTGGAATACTTAATCTTTGAATTTTCACGTTTTGACTGCTGTACATTAATATTGTTCTTATATTTCTTTCGAAGCTGATCAAGTTTCTTCTCCTTATAATCAGTGTCTTCACAGTATTTAGTTTGACAGGTTTCAATCATATTCTGCCTATATTCTCGGTCTACACGGTATTTCTTTTTAGAACTGTCTATTTTATTCTGCCTGAATTCAGTGTTGTTGTGGTATAACTCACGTGCTCTTTTGCATTTAGAATTCTCAGTTGTGTCATTTAATTTCCTTTTTCGCAAACAGCGATTTATGCTCTGATCATCCACTTCAATGTTACAAGCTTGTGCACAAACATTTTCTTGATTTCTATGTTTAACACATGTAACAACTTCATAGTGATTTCCATTGCAGTGCTTCAAATAGATTGCATTATCTGTAAATGACTGTTCGGTAGGGGCGTGTGAATTCCATCTGTCATCGTTAAAGGTCATTATATTTATTTGAAAAAAGTCAGCTAGACCAAATAATTCCACATGACTTCCCCACGTTCCTGAAAAGTTAATTTTAGACTGTGCCAAATAATCTTTCATTGATCTGTCCTCTTCTCTTAAGTATCTCACAAATTTAGAATCGATCTAAACAAGCAGTTACCGTCTCCTTTAATGCTTTTTGTTTTGCATGGTACTCCTAAAGAACACACATTAGTGGCTTGAACAACAGTGCTTTCATTAGTCAGCTGTAAGCGTGCACACAGAGCATCCTCATCTGCAGATGTTAACGGTTTGAAACTGAACTCAGTATTTACTGTAGGGCCAATAATGACATCATCATCCATTAATAAATTATCATGTAACTTGCTCATATGTGAAATTTTTGACTTGGTCTGTACACGTCTACTTTTCTTACTTGAATCCACACTGATTGTCTCAACCGATTTGCACATTGCTGGATTGTCTACAAGTGTTTGTTTACCAGGGTCTGCGACACACTTACTCTGCTTTGTTGCTCTCGTAGGTGAAACTTGTGTGACACTTTCTTTAACAGACTTATTTGAACTTGTCTCAGCAGTTAAAGGTTTGGAACTGAACTCGGCATTAACTGTAGGTCCAACAATGACATCATCCATTAATACATTATAATGCAACTTGCTTACATGTGATACTTTCGACTTGGTTTGCACACGTTTATCTTTCTTACTTGAATCCAGACATGTCTTAACAGATTTACACATACTTCCTGATTTATCTGCACGTGTTTGTTTACCACGGTCTCCGATACACTTACTCTGCTCTGCTGCTTTCGTAGGTGAAACTTCTGTGACGTTGCCTTGTTGACCAGATCTACATGAACTTGTCTCAGCATTTGTGGCCTTACCGATTACTGTTGCTGTCACACCTGTAACTTCGAATGATTGTCCCTGACCTTTCAATGATGTGGCAAGGTTATCAACATGATAAAACAACATGTAAATGTCGTCACAATAAACTACTACGCTTGTGCCTGCATTAGATTTAACCATACCTTTATTATCACGTGAATGAGAATCGACCACAGCAAATGTTGAGCCCACCTTTATAACTGCACAAATGTAGCCATAAATGTTCAACAAACATGCATCAGCCTGAAACAGGGCCCTCTGAAGTGCGTCTTCTATAGACATGCACACACCTCTCAATGCTCCATCATACACATCATTACCAAAAACACCACTCAGAGAATCTGACATCTTTATTGAGAATGTTGTGTTGAAGAGTGTGTGCACGGTTGGCAATTCTGGAACAGCAACATAACCACGCCATGCTGAATCATTGATCTTCCCCTGTAAGTCCATGGATGTGTACAGCTCATCTCCATGCAACAGAACAGCATCCAGGTCATCTCTTGTCCACGTCAGCACATCCTTCAGCACACTCATCATGACTGCTGTGATGCTGTTTGCTGCACACTGTCTGCCACTGTTGAAACCAAATCGGGAATCACCCTGATGGAAGGAACCCTGTAAGACTCTCTGTGGAAAATAATCAGAGTTATCGACATCAAGAGATGAACACATCGGAAGGTTATTGGAATCCATTGAAAGTTTATTGTAAGCCATTGAGGGGTTATTGCAAGCCATTGAAGGGTTATTGTAAACCATTGAAAAATTATTGGAAGCCATTGAAAGGGTATTGGAAGTCATTGGAAGGTTTTTGGAAGGTATTTGGAAGTTTTTGGCAATTGCCGGAAAGTTTTGGAAATCCAGGCTCTCGATAGTAGAACCAGAGGACGATGCCTTTTTTTCAAGAGGAGGCATAACCTCAGCCGAGTCCATGGAGGAAGTGAGCAGAACACGCTCAGCATTCCTCCTCTTTGCCGCCCGGGACCGACGGAAACCCTTTCCACGTGGCATCTGCAATTACATGAAAACACACAGACAGAAACAAGTTTAGTACACACTAGCCTAAAATGTTTTATACACAACATTCATCATAACTTCATAAGCAAAAAGTTAAAAAAATAAATATTTATTTGTACACTTAATTTGTACATCCTTTTTGACAAAAACGTTCTCCTGAACACATTACAAATGTGTTTACATTCACAAAAATACACAGATACAAAAATAATTTTCATTATAACTAAATTACCAACTACCAATTGATATGCTTTCAATTAACTTACAAACTGTAAAATAAACCATGTATTTAACTTCTACACAATGCCTTGTATTACCTATATTTTCACATAGATAAAAAATAGTTTACCAGGCCTTACCTTAGATGACTTCTTAAAGTCTTCTGAAACACAAGGAAAAAGCTCAAATTCAGTTCACACAACATTAATAGACAATTAGTCACCAATTATAATAATCAATTCCAATGATTATCAGTATTTGTTTCATTAAAAAAAAACATATAATATAAAAATATTATATAATTAGTCTTCTCAATCTATTAAAAATGTACTACATTACACATTCACCAAATAATCACCATTAAAAATATTTGAGCTTTTAATGATTTTATATTGTAATCATTTCACAGTTATTCTCCAAATTAGAAGCAAATTAATCTCAGTGGCATAATTTCAAAGACAGGGCTTAACTTAAACCAGGATAAGGCCTTAGTTCGATTAAGATATTTAAGTAGGTTTTATAAACATGCCCTAGAAAAAACATTACTAGTGTGCATCTTGAGACAAAACAATGATATTAAATAATATATATTTTGATATAATATATATTTTAAGATATGTCTAAAATCACTCAAACATGCATTTTACCCTTGGACTAGCTTAAGCCTTGGATGTGAAACCAATGGAGTAAATTTTAAATATTTATTTAATTGAGGATAGGAGCAGAATGCAACTCAATGCATATATTTATAATATTTAAGAGTGCTGGCCTACATAATTAGAATACGTAAAGTAGCACAGAGGCAACACTATGCATATACACTTTTACTTGCACAGACGTGTTTCTACGCATGCCATCACGCAGACCGTCAAACTTGATTAAATATTATTTCTTGTAAGGTTCGAGTGGTGTGTGTGTGTGTGTGTGTGTGTGCGTGACAGAGGAATTAGAAGCAAGCAGAATATGGTTGTTTGTAAAGCACACGCATAATCATGTATCTGTTTAAAACTAAGCTCAGACATAAATCTGAAATTATCTTAATCAATACAGAAACGCTGGAGAGAATCTATAACACAATATCACATAAATTAAACAAACTGTTATTTCCTATATGCGTAGCGTGCCAAGTTGATGCTTCATCTGCAATACAAACTGGTTTACTCTCGCACATCACGGGACCAGACTGTAATCACAGCTTTGCACTTAAAAAAAATTGCATTTCATCATATCACAAATGCAATTAATTGTTCAGCGCTAAGCTAACACATATGTATCTGTTACACTATATAGTGTCTGTGTATAGAATTAATAGTAGAATGAAGAATATGTAGAGAAATAATTACAAATAATATTCTGTAAACCAGCTGTTTCGTTGCAGTAATGAAACAAAACACATCAATATAAATGTCAGGATCCCAATGAACACTTAAATTAAAACATAACAAACCAGTATATAATACATACATGCACGTAAGAGTGGCCAATGTGGCAAAAATATCATATAACGATTATTTAAAAAAAATAAAAAAATCACAATTAACGATTTTATCACAGTTCTTTTTATGTTGGTTTTAGCATTTTGCAAGTGACTGAGCATTACAGCCAAACTAATCTCCCTATTTTTAAAACAAAACATTACAAGGTAACAAAATGTAACAAAAAAAAATAATTGCAAGCATTTAGGCCAAAGTGGCAAACATAAAAATCTTTGTCAATATTTTCTTTGTTATTAAAAATTACAAACAAAGATACACATTACATATACACACCAAAATATTCAAATAAACAATGCTTTATATATTATTATTACTTTTCACCTACAGTAGGTGTTAAACAGTAACATTAAAATATATATAAAAATAAAACACTAAATTGACTTCACTGTATAGATTGATTCGTATTAAAGCTACTATTAAAGTTCTCAGTCAAAAGCAAATAGTTATTTTCTCCAAGTCCCCATTGCCTTCCTTAGTAGTTAGTTTTTCCTACTATGCAATTCAATGGAGGACAGTAACTTTATGGATAGACACATTATTCAAAATATCTTATTTTGTGTTCAGCACAAGAAAGAAATTAATACAGGTTTGGAGCAAATTTAGAATAAGTAAAAAATGACACTATCATTTTTAGGTGAACTTTTCTTTTAATGATAAGCCGAAACATGTTTATTACTCTGTCACTTTAAGACCTGCACGCGACGCGTCTAATATACACGCATGACTCGCACCCAGTTTTCTCTCAAATGTATGCTTGCTTTCACTTTAGTCATAAACCAAATGTGTTTACGTAAATCTTTTATTGACAAGTATTGGCTTAATAAGACACAAAGATAACTTACTCCAGTAACCAAAGCGCTGTTTAACAGGCTTTAAGTGTCTAACATACACTTCGGGTTTAATGCGCTCAGAAACACGCATGAAATATTTAACCATGCAAATGCAAATAATGCCCTTTACTGAATTGCAGTGTCCCGTGAGTGAGTGTAACTCTACCTCTGCATTAACATGTGATG
Source organism: Scardinius erythrophthalmus (assembly GCF_964197995.2). Taxonomy (NCBI): domain Eukaryota; kingdom Metazoa; phylum Chordata; class Actinopteri; order Cypriniformes; family Leuciscidae; genus Scardinius; species Scardinius erythrophthalmus. The sequence goes on from NC_138222.1 coordinate 18,109,303, forward strand.
TCAATGCACGTCGCGTTGTATACTATGTTTAGGCGGAAACGCCAGAAGTAAACTGATAAAACGTGTACTGTTGCATGATAATATATTTCTTCAAAAGTAGATCGTGAACATATTTTAACCATCTACGAACAAAACTCGTACAATCTGAATTCATTCCGATGAATGAATCTGAATATATTGTTTACATGGACGCTAAACGTGATCGAAGAGCATTCGCACTACAAATGACAACCGGAATATTTACCTCACAGAAGAATACGCACTTTAGTCTGTCGCATTTCGTGTTGTTTTTTATGAATCATGATAGGCTATCTCAAAATGGTACAAATACGCACATTTCCTACGTACTGAAACGTTAATGCTCTCTTCAACGACCACAGGATTCGAGAATAACATATTTTCAAACGAATCATATACCTTCAAAACACCTCATCTATACAACACACGACATATAGGATTATTTTAAAATACTTTTGCATGCTATTTTGTTAAGATTAACGTTAGCTTTACAACCACGATGAGCAAGCCTCATTAAATTAAAACACCACCTAACGCTTATTTCTCACAAATAAACATATACACGTCAACTAATATACACATACTTCAAATTATGTTAGATATATTATAAATAAGCAGTAATAAAATACTGATTAATAAGATTATATAGACGACACATGAGAGCACGTTCTTACCGTTAGAGAAATGGGAACACAATAACTTCCTACCAACCGGAAATGTTCTCTCTGACAACAGTCGCAGCTCCCCCAGTGCCTGGGATCTGGGAATGAATAAACATTTACCCTCCTTGCATACATAGCATAACTTTTACTTTCTTAGATTAACATAACTGACCATTTATTCACCAGGGGCCTGATGTATAAACGTTGCGTACGCACAAAATGGGCATAGAAATATGCGTACGCATTTTTCCACGCACATATCGGGATTTATAAAAAATAAACTAGGCGTAGATAAGTGCGCACCGTAAGGATGCTCTTGACTGTGCGTACGCACTCTTTTAGAAGAGTATGTGTTTTGGCGACACCAACTGGCCCAAATAGCAATAACTATTTAAAATGAAAAACTTCTAAATTATCCTATTACATCACCCAATAAATCAAAATGCATCAACCCGAATTATCATTATGATATGATTATGATGGAGTTTGATGGATTCATTGATTTTAATAAAATTTGGACTCTATTTCATTATAGCTCTGCACTGGTGTCTTGCAGAAGATCACTTTTAGACAGAAAATCTAAAGAAATACAAGATAATACAAATATAATTTCGCTCACCAACCTGTCACTTGAAGCAAATATCCATCCCTTCTTAAATGTCCGCGCCAGCGAGCGCATTGGGCCGTTTAGTGAAACTGATGCAAATAACAGTTTAAATAAATAAAATACTTCTGATATAAACTATGTTTTACTTATGATATAAACATTTAGATTAAATATGCCATTCAAATTAATAGAGAACACTTAAACATGAAATCATTACTGAGAAGTTACAACATTTTTTATATTCAAATTCAATCAATAGAAATATTTGTTGTGGATGCGATGTTTTTGAACACGTTTCCTGTAGCGTGCTGTGTTTAAATGTTTTAACCACAGAGATAATTGCTTATCATGATAATACCAGATTGTCTGAGAAAATAGTTTCGTGCAAATAATGCCCAAGGCCTATCTGTTTCCATTAAAAATATAAATCAATTAAAAATACTCGGCCAGTGGAAAAGATTAAATGTATTTTACACTATTTGATTTATGTATTCAAAAACAAGACAAGGATAGGCAAATACATGATTTTTATTAATGTAATGTGTCTTGTACCGTTAAACGTTATCACGTGGATGAATAATCATATGCAAATGATATGCAGATGAGGATATGCATAGTAAAACTAGGCGTTGTAAGCTCCAAATATGGTTATTTCAGGGTGGAGACGCATGTGCGCACAATCTTCCGCTGACTGGGATTTATAAAGTGAATTCTGCGCAGGTTCTGGCGTACGGACGGTTTTATAAATCTGAAAACTTTTGTGCGTACGCAAATTCTGCCTTATGTGCGTACGCACACTTTAAGGATGAAATCTACGCAAAGTTTTATACATGAGGCCCCAGGGGTCTCATTTATAAAGCGTGCGTACACACAAAACGGGGCTGGAAACATACGTACGCCAGTTCCCACGCAAAGGTTGTGATCTATAAAAAACAAACTTGACGGGAGAATGTGCGCACCTTTAAGCAAACATTGAGCCGTGCGTACGCACATTCTGGAGACAAAGGGAATTGGCGACACCGATGGTGAGCTGGAGTTAAGTGTCTTTTTTGTCACTTTTAGACAGAAAATCAAAAGAAAATTTAACATACAGAAAAATAATACAAAAATAATTTCACTTACCAAGCTTGTCACTTGAAGCAAATATCCATCCCTTCTTAAATGTCCGCGCCAGCGAGCGCGTTGGGCCGTTTAGTGAAACTGACGCAAATAACAGTTTAAATAAATAAAATAATGATTTAAAATATGTTTTACTTCTGATAAACATTTAGATTAAATATGCCATTCATATTAATGGAGTTGCACTTAAACATGAAATCATTACTGAGAAGTTACAACATTATATTCAAATTCAGTCAATAGAAATATTTGTTGTGGATGCGGTGTTATTGAACACTTTTCCTATGGCATGCTGTGTTTTAATGTTTTAACCACAGAGATAACTGCTTATCATGATAATACCAGATTGTACGGTGGCCGAGAGAGCTCAACGCGCTGCAACTGAAGAAAACACATGCAAATAGAAAAAACACCCGCAAATTAAGAAAACATCTTCATCAGTTTCACAACACAGGTGTGCTCCAAATACTCACAACACAAACAAATACAGAAACGCGCTGCAAAAGTTCACAACACAACCAAATATAGAAACGCGCTGCAAAAGTTCACAACACAAACAAATACAGAAACGCGCTGCAAAAGTTCACAACACAAACAAATACAGAAACGCACTGCAAAAGTTCACAACACAAACAAATTCAAAACGCGCTGCAAATAGGACAGAACACAACGGAAATGTTTCCGGGGAACCCAATAAGTGACGGACGGACGGCTGGGACGTGCTTATTGCTCGTGAGCTTTACCTATGCCCTACTCTCTTAAAACAGCAGACGGCAGAGCTTGAATTGGGCACTTGTGTGCCATTATGTTGATGAAGGGAGCAACGAAAGACATAATTTCCTCATTATTTTCACCTGGGATGTTCCCATGACAATGCAGCGCGTGTCCATCAGCTGAATAGCTGTTCTTACCAGAAATAGTATTATTGCTGTTAACATAGCCTAACTGTTGCAAATAAATATACATTTTATACAACAAAGTTTTTAATATATGCGTTATATCTGTGTGTGAGTGTCTCAACTTTAAAACTTGCCGTCTCATATTTGGACCCTAGCTGCATTCTAACATTTCTTATGCAACTTATTTTAACATAACATGACAAAATGTGTACAATGTAACTGATGTATAGATTAATGTCTTTCCCTCATGTTTTTTTTTTCTTCTCTTTTTTATTTATTTATTTATTTTAGTCTTCAGCTCATTGTTCTTTTTAGTATTATGACATTGAACATATTGTAAATACATTTTGTATTTTGTATACAAAGTTGTATGTCATAAACATGTCATCTCTGTATGTTTTGCAAAAAAATTAAATAATAATAAAAGTAGACAGCTCTGTAAGCACATCCCAGCCAGATCCGTCACTTATTGGGTTCCCCGGAAACATTTCTGTTGTGTTCTGTTCTATTTGCAGCGCGTTTTTGTATTTGTTTGTGTTGTGAACTTTTGCAGCGCGTTTCTGTATTTGTTTGTGTTGTGAGTATTTGGAGCACACATGTGTTGTGAAACTGATGAAGATGTTTTCTTAATTTGCTGGTGTTTTTCAATTTGCATGTGTTTTCTTCAGTTGCAGCGCGTTGAGCTCTCTCGGCCACCATAAGATTGTCTGAGAAAATAGTTTCGTGCAAATAATGCCCAAGGCTTATCTATTTCCATTAAAAATATCAATTACAAATACAATTCGACCAGTGGAAAAGATTGAGAAAAACTTTCTCTGAAATGTATGTTACACTATTTGATTTATGTATTCAAAAACAAGGCAAACATAGGCAACTACTTGATTTGTATTAATGTAATGTGTCTTGTACCGTTAAACGTTATCACGTGGATGAATAATCATATGCAAATGATATGCAGATGAGGATCTGATTCGATTCGACTGATTGTGCGTCATTTTCCATCATGGACATTTTTCCGCCATTTTGAAATTTTCTAAAAACCTACTTTTTCGAACTCCTCCTAGGCCGTTGCTCCAATTTCCACGAAAATTGAATCAGATCATCTTCAGACCATGCCGACAAAAAGTTATGCAATTCTTGTTGATTTGTCAAACCATTCTCGAATACCGCGCAAACAAATTTTACGTAGCGAGTGCAAAAACAGACACAAGCCTGTATCTCTGTAACGCTTTATCATATTCAGACCAATCTTGGTACATATCATCACAAGCATGACATGAGGCTACATGCTGCGTTTCAGCGCAACACCACCTATTGGTCAAAAGTGATAATCCATTAAATCATATTTTAAAAGACTTTTTATATGATTTTTCAGCCATTTCATCTAAAATCCTCTTTAAATGTATTTAATTGCTCATTGTTCCAGTTGGTCTGACACCTTCAGCCATGTTGGCATATCCTGTCATCTGCTTGCGCTTGGCCCCGATAATTGCTGCTTGCAGCTATATTTATTATTCTTCCTTCTTCCAACTGGGAGTCTATGGCAGCCCATAGAACCGAATGCGGGAAAGTTGTTTTGGTTTGACATTCTGATAGAGGACAGTCCCAACATTAAATACACCAATTTTGGTGTGTCTAAGTCATTCCCTCTAGCGCCACCACCTGTCCAAAGTTTCACTTTTATTTTGCTAATAACTTTTGAACCGTAAGGCCAATCAACAAAATTATTTTTCTCTCTGATTCCTGAGCTCATGCCAATTCGATTGCACCCTATGACATCATTTCTGTCATAACAATATGGCCGCCATTTTGAATTTATCTAAAAAGCTACTTTTTCGAACTCGTCCTAGACGGTTTGTCCGATTTGCACGAAAATTGAACCAGATCATCTACAGACCATGCTGACAAAAAGTTATGGAATTCAAGTTGATTCGCTTAACAGTTTTCGATAAACCCACGAATACATTTTACGTAGCGCTTGCGGAAACAGATGTAAGGCCGTATCTCCGCAACGCTTTATCGGATTCAGACCAAACTTGGTACATGTCATCACAAGCATGACCTGAGGCTACATGCTGTGTTTCGGCGCAGCGCCACCTACTGGTCCGGAGATATGAAAAATGGCTATTTTTGCTTATAACTTCTGAACAGTTTGTCCAAAAATCATAAAATTGGTCTCGTTAGATTCAGGGTAACATGCCGAGTCGACTGATATCCAATATTACCATATCGGCCATTTTGACTGTCGGCCATTTTGAATTTTGTGCTAAAATGCTGTATTTTAAGAACGCATGAACAGATTGTTACGAAACGTGGTATGGGTCATCAGCACAATGCCCTGAATGAGCCTGAGAAGTTTCGAAACAGCGCCACCTAGCGGTGAATTTTTTTTTTCAAATGCTTATAACTTTGGGTGTGGTCGACTTATTTTCACGAAACTCATCTTTTTAGACTCCTGAATCGTTGCCGAGTCCTATGATACCAAACATGCTAGGTTTCGCCTTACGGTTTGTGTAGCGTTGTGATTTAGCGCTTAAAAAACATTTGGCTATATCTTTGAAACCGCTAGTCCGATCGAGATGAAACCACCGTCAGAAGTTTGGAAGCATAGGTCGATAGCTATACGCCAATGCCCAAATGCGAAAATATTGATGTTTAGGGGTAGTAAATTCCAAACAAAGTCATGTGTCAGTCATTTTTTACATGTTTTTTCATATAAATGTCTATAACTCCGAAGCGAATTGAGATATTTTCACCAAAATCGACACACATATGTATGAGCTCACTCTGAGGACATGTAAAAAAGATGGTGGGACTCAGCCTCTTGGTGGCGCTATAATAGAACAAAACATGAAATTCCCATTGACTTCAATGCAGTTTTGTGAAATAAAATGCTATACTAAACAAATGCATTGGTGTAATATTACGAAACTCAAAATGTGCCATCAGCACCATCCCCTGAAGGTACCCAAAATATTTCGAGACAGTGCCACCTAGTGGTCAAAAGTTATAACAAAATTTACAAAACTGCTAATAACTTTTGAATAAGTTGGCCTATTGTAATGCAACTGGTCTTAATAGATTCCTTGGGTCAAGACGAGAACATAGATACCAAGGTTTCCTTATTTGGCCTAGCTTCCTGTCCGCCATCTTGATTTTCAGTCAAAACCTACTTTTTCGAACTCCTCCTAGACCGTTTGTCCGATTTTCACCAAAATCGAATCGTATCATCTCCAGACTGTGCTGACTAAAAGTTATGGATTTCGTGTCTATAGACGAAACCGTTTTCGTATAGCGTAGCAGCAAAGTTGAGGCATGATGCTAAAAGCACTATTCAGGCTTTATCTCTGCAATGCCTTGACATATTGACACCAAACTTTGTATGTGTCATTGTCACTTCACTCTGACCACATCACATCAGTTTTGTAACTGCGCCACAGATTGGTCGAAAGTGATAATCCATTAAATCATATTTCGAATGACTTTTTATATGATTTTTCAGCCATTTCGCCTAAAATCCTCTTTAAATGTATTTAATTGCTCATTGTTGCAGTTGGTCTGACACCTTCAGCCATGTTGGCATATCCTGTCGTCTGCTTGCGCTTGGCCCCGATAATTGCTGCTTGCAGCTATATTTAGGGGCCAAGCACCGAAGGTGCGGAGGCACCTATTGTATCCGTTCGCGTTCTTATTATTAGGGGCCAAGCACCGAAGGTGCGGAGGCACCTATTGTATCCGTTCGCGTTCTTATTATTATTATTCTTCTTCTTCTTCTTCTTCTTCTTCTTCCGCTCTTGGAGTCTATGGCAGCCCATAGAACCGATTGCGGGAAAGTTGTTTTGGTTTGACATTCTGATAGAGCACAGTCCCAACATTAAATACACCAATTTTGGTGTTTCTAAGTCATTCCCTCTAGCGCCACCACCTGTCCAAAGTTTCACTTTTATTTTGCTAATAACTTTTGAACTGTAAGGCCAATCAACAAAATTATTTTTTCCTCTGATTCCTGAGCTCATGCCGATTCGATTGCATCCTATGACTTCATTTTCTGTAATAAAAATATGGCCGCCATTTTGATTCATTCGAAAAACCTACTTTTTCGAACTCGTCCTAGACGGTTTGTCCGATTTGCACGAAAATTGAACCAGATCATCTTCAGGCAGTGCTGACCAAAAGTTATGGAATTCAAATTGATTCGTCAAACCGTTTTCAATAAACGCACGAACAAATTTTACGTAGCGCCTGCAAAAACAGTCGTAAGGCTGTATCTCTGCAACGGTTTATCGTATTCAGACCAAACTTGGTACATGTCATCACAAGCATGACCTGAGGCTACATGCTGCGTTTCGGCGCAGCGCCACCTACTGGTCCGGAGATATGAAAAATGGCTATTTTTGCTTATAACTTCTGAACAGTTTGTCCAAAAATCATAAAATTGGTCTCGTTAGATTCAGGGCGACATGCCGAGTCGACTGATATCCAATTTTACCATATCGGCCATTTTGACTGTCGGCCATTTTGAATTATGTGCTAAAATGCTGTATTTTATGAACGCATGAACGGATTGTTACGAAACTTGGCATGGGTCATCAGCACGATGTCCTGAAGGAGTGTGAGAAGTTTCGAAACAGCGCCACCTAGTGGGGAATTTTTTTTTTCAAATGCTTATAACTTTGGGTGCGGTCGACTTATTTTCACGAGACTCATCTAATTAGACTCCTGAAACCTTGCCGAGTCCTACGATACCAAACATGCTAGGTTTCGTCTTACGGTTTGTGTAGCGTTGTGATTTAGCGCTTAAAAAACATTAGGCTATATCTTCGAAACCGCTTGTCCGATCGAGACGAAACCACCGTCAGAAGTTTGGAAACATAGGTCGATAGCTATACGCCAATGCCCAAATGCGAAAATATTGATGTTTAGGGGTAGTAAAATTCAAACAAAGTCATGTGTCAGTCATTTTTTACGTGTTTTTTCATATAAATGTTTATAACTCTAAAGCAAATTGAGATATTTTCACCAAAACTGACACACATATGTATGGGCTCACTCTGAGGACACGTAAAAAAAATTGTGGGACTGAGCCTCTTGGTGGCGCTATAATAGAACAAAACATGAAATTCCCATTGACTTCAATACAGTTTTGTGAGATAAAATGCTATTTTCATTCAAAACCTACTTTTTCGAACTCCTCCCACACCGTTTGTCCGATTTTCACCAAAATCGAATCGTATCATCCCCAGACTGTGCCGACTAAAAGTTATGGATTTCGTGTCAATTGACGAAACCGTTTTCGTATAGCGCAGCAGCAAATTTGAGGCATGATGCTAATAGCACTATTCAGGCTTTATCTCTGCAATGCCTTGACATATTGACACCAAACTTTGTATGTGTCATTGTCTCCTCACTCTGACCACATCACATCAGTTTTGTAACTGCGCCACCTATTTGTCGAAAGTGATAATCCATTAAATCATATTTTTAATTACTGTTTCTATGATTTTTCAGCCATTTCGTCTAAAATCCTCTTTAAATGTCTTTAATTGCTCATTGTTGCAGTTGGTCTGACACTTTCAGACATGTCGGCATGTCTTGTCGTCTTATTCTGCTTGGCCCCGGTAATTGCTGCTTGCAGCTATATTTAGGGGCCAAGCACCGAAGGTGCGGAGGCACCTATTGTATCTGTTCCGTTTCTTATTATTATTATTAGGGGCCAAGCACCGAAGGTGCGGAGGCACCTATTGTATCTGTTCCCGTTCTTATTATTATTCTTCTTCTTCCGCCATGGGAGTCTATGGCAGCCCATAGAACCGATTGCGGGAAAGTTGTTTTGGTTTGACATTCTGATAGAGGACAGTCCCAACATTAAGTACACCAATTTTGGTGTGTCTAAGTCATTCACTCTAGCGCCACCACCTGTCCAAAGTTTCACTTTTACTTTGCTAATAACTTTTGAACCGTAAGGCCAATCAGCGAAATCCTTTTTTCCTCTGATTCCTGAGCTCATGACGATTCGATTGCACCCTATATCGTCATTTTCCGTCATAAAAACATGGCCGCCATTTTGAATTTTCCTAAAAAGGTACTTTTTCGAACTCGTCCTAGACGGTTTGTCCGATTTGCACGAAAATTGAATCGGATCATCTTCAGGCAGGGGTGACAAAAAGTTATTAAAATCTTGTTGATTCGTCAAACCGTTTTTGATAAACGCTCGAACAAATTTTACGTAGCGCTTGCAAAAACAGTCGTAAGGCTGTATCTCCGCAACGGTTTATCGTATTCAGACCAAACTTGGTACATGTACTCACAAGCATGACCTGAGGCTACATGCTGCGTTTCGGCACAGCGCCACCTACAGGTCCGGAGATATGAAAAATGGCTATTTTTGCTTATAACTTCTGAACAGTTTGTCCAAAAATCATAAAATTGGTCTTGATAGATTCAGGGCGTCATGCCGAGTCGACTGATATCCAATTTTGCCATATCGGCCAATTTGACTGTCGGCCATTTTGAATTTTGTGCTAAAATGCTGTATTTTAACAACGCATGAACGGATTGTTACGAAACTTGGTATGGGTCATCAGCACGATGTCCTGAAGGAGTGTGAGAAGTTTCGAAACAGCGCCACCTAGTGGTGAATTTTTTTTTTCAAATGCTTATAACTTTGGGTGTGATCGACTTATTTTCACGAAACTCATCTCATTGGACTCCTGAATCGTTGCCGAGTCCAACGATACCAAACATGTTAGGTTTCGCCTAACGGTTTGTGTAGCATTGTGATTTAGCGCTTAAAAAACATTAGGCTATATCTTCGAAACCGTTTGTCCGATTGAGACGAAACCACCGTCAGAAGTTTGGAATCATAGCTTGTTAACTATATGCTAATACCCAATTGTGAAAATATTGATGTTTAGGGGTAGTAATATTCAATCAAAGTCATGTGTCAGTCATTTTTTACGTGTTTTTTCATATAAATGTCTATAACTCCGAAGCGAATTGAGATTTTTGCACCAAAATCGACACATATATGTATGGGCTCACTCTGATGACACATAAAAAAAATGGTGGGACTGAGCCTCTTGGTGGCGCTATAATAGAACAAAACATGAAATTCCCATTGATTTCAATAGAGTTTTGTGAAATAAAATGCTATACTAAACAAATGCATTGGTGTAATATTACGAAACTCAGAATGTGCCTTCAGCACCATCCCCTGAAGGTACTCAAAATATTTCGAAACAGCGCCACCTAGTGGTCAAAAGTTATAACAAAATTTCCAAAAAGGCTAATAACTTTTGAATAAATCTGTCTATTGAAATGCCACTGGTCTTAATAGATTCCTTGGGTCAAGCCGAGAACATAGATACCAAGTTTTCCTTATTTGGCCGAACTTCCTGTCCGCCATCTTGATGTTCAGTCAAAACCTACTTTTTCGAACTCCTCCTAGACCGTTTGTCCGATTTTCACCAAAATCGAATCGTATCATCTCCAGACCGTGCCGACTAAAAGTTATGGATTTCGTGTCGATAGACGAAACCGTTTTCGTATAGCGCAGCAGCAAAGTTGAGGCATGATGCTAATAGCACTATTCAGGCTTTATCTCTGCAATGCCTTGACATATTGACACCAAACTTTGTATGTGTCATTGTCACTTCACTCTGACCACATCACATCAGTTTTGTAACTGCGCCACCTATTGGTCGAAAGTGATAATCCATAAAATCATATTTTTAATTATTGTTTCTATGATTTTTCAGGCATTTTGCCTAAAATCCTCTTTAAAGTCTATAATTGCTCATTGTTGCAGTTGGTCTGACACTTTCAGACATGTTGGCATGTCTTGTCGTCTTATTCTGCTTGGCCCCGGTAATGGCTGCTTGCAGCTATATTTATTAGGGGCCAAGCACCGAAGGTGCGGAGGCACCTATTGTATCTGTTCCGTTTCTTATTATTATTATTATTATTATTATTATTATTAGGGGCCAAGCACCGAAGGTGCGGAGGCACCTATTGTATCTGTTCCGTTTCTTATTATTATTAGGGGCCAAGCACCGAAGGTGCGGAGGCACCTATTGTATCTGTTCCGTTTCTTATTATTATTATTATTAGGGGCCAAGCACCGAAGGTGCGGAGGCACCTATTGTATCTGTTCCGTTTCTTATTATTATTATTATTATTATTATTAGGGGCCAAGCACCGAAGGTGCGGAGGCACCTATTGTATCTGTTCCGTTTCTTATTATTATTATTATTATTATTATTATTATTCTTCCGCCATGGGAGTCTATGGCAGCCCATAGAACCGATTGCGGGAAAGTTGTTTTGGTTTGACATTCTGATAGAGGACCGTCTCAACATTAAATACACCAATTTTGGTGTTTCTAAGTCATTCCCTCTAGCGCCACCACCTGTCCAAAGTTTCACTTTTACTTTGCTAATAACTTTTGAACCGTAAGGCCAATCAGCGAAATTCTTTTTTTCTCTGATTCCTGAGCTCATGGCGATTCGATTGCACCCTATGACGTCATTTTCCGTCATAAAAATATGGCCGCCATCTTGAATTTTCAAAAAAAGCTACTTTTTCGAACTCGTCCTAGACGGTTTGTCCGATTTGCACGAAAATTGAACCAGATCATCTTCAGGTAGTGCTGACAAAAAGTTATGGAATTCAAATGGATTCGTCAAACCGTTTTCGATAAACGCACAAATACATTTTACGTAGCGCTAGCAAAAACAGTCGTAAGGCCGTATCTCCGCAACGGTTTATCGTATTCAGACCAAACTTGGTACTTGTACTCACAAGCATGACCTGAGGCTACATGCTGTGTTTCGGCGCAGCGCCACCTACTGGTCCGGAGATATGAAAAATGGCTATTTTTGCTTATAACTTCTGAACAGTTTGTCCAAAAATCATACAATTGGTCTCGTTAGATTCAGGGCAACATGCCGAGTCGACTGATATCCAATTTGACCATATCGGTCATTTTGGCTGTCGGCCATTTTGAATTTTGTGCTAAAATTCTGTATTTTATGAACGCATGAACGGATTGTTACGAAACGTGGTATGGGTCATCAGCACAATGCCCTGAATGAGCCTGAGAAGTTTCGAAACAGCGCCACCTAGTGGTGAATTTTTTTTTTCAAATGCTTATAACTTTGGGTGTGGTCGACATATTTTCACGAAACTCATCTTTTTAGACTCCTGAATCGTTGCCGAGTCCTACGATACCAAACATGCTAGGTTTTGCCTTACGGTTTGTGTAACGTTGTGATTTAGCGCTTAAAAAACATTTGGCTATATCTTTGAAACCGCTAGTCCGATCGAGACGAAACCACCGTCAGAAGTTTGGAAACATAGGTCGATAGCTATACGCCAATGCCCAAATGCGAAAATATTGATGTTTAGGGGTACTAATTTCCAATCAAAGTCATGTGTCAGTCATTTTTTTCGTGTTTTTTCATATAAATGTCTATAACTCCGAAGCGAATTGAGATATTTTCACCAAAATTGACACACATATGTATGGGCTCACTCTGAGGACACGTAAAAAAAATTGTGGGACTGAGCCTCTTGGTGGCGCTATAATTGAACAAAATATGAAATTCCCATTGACTTCAATACAGTTTTGTGAAATAAAATGCTATACTAAACAAATGCATTGGTGTAATATTACGAAACTCAGATTGTGTCATCAGCACCATCCCCTGAAGGCAACCAAAATATTTCAAGACAGCGCCACCTAGTGGTCAAAAGTTATAACAAAATTTCCAAAAAGGCTAATAACTTTTGAATAAATCTGGCTATTGAAATGCCACGGGTCTTAATAGATTCCTTGGGTCAAGCCGAGAACATAGATACCAAGTTTTCCTTATTTGGCCAAACTTCCTGTCCGTCATCTTGATTTTCATTCAAAACCTACTTTTTCGAACTCCTCCTAGACCGTTTGTCCGATTTTCACCAAAATCGAATCGTATCATCTCCAGACTGTGCCGACAAAAAGTTATGGATTTCGTGTCGATTGATGAAACCGTTTTCGTATAGCACAGCAGCAAAGTTGAGGCATGATGCCAAAATGACTATTCAGGCTTTATATCTGCAATGCCTCGACATATTGACACAAAACTTTGTATGTGTCACTGTCTCCTTACTCTGACCACACCACATCAATTTCGTAACAGCGCCACCTTTTGGTCAAAAGTGACAATCCATTAAATCATATTTTGAATCACTTTTTACATGATTTTTCAGCCATTTCGCCTAAAATCCTCTTTAAATGTCTTTAATTGCTCATTGTTGCAGTTGGTCTGACACTTTCAGACATGTTGGCATGTCTTGTCGTCTTATTCTGCTTGGCCCCGGTAATTGCTGCTTGCAGCTATATTTATTATTATTATTATTATTCTTCCGCCATGGGAGTCTATGGCAGCCCATAGAACCGATTGCGGGAAAGTTGTTTTGGTTTGACATTCTGATAGAGGACCGTCTCAACATTAAATACACCAATTTTGGTGTTTCTAAGTCATTCCCTCTAGCGCCACCACCTGTCCAAAGTTTCACTTTTATTTTGCTAATAACTTTTGAACCGTAAGGCCAATCAGCGAAATTCTTTTCTCCTCTGATTCCTGAGCTCATGGCGATTCGATAGCACCCTATGACGTCATTTGCCGTCATAAAAATATGGCCGCCATCTTGAATTTTCAAAAAAAGCTACTTTTTCGAACTCGTCCTAGACGGTTTGTCCGATTTGCACGAAAATTGAACCAGATCATCTTCAGGTAGTGCTGACAAAAAGTTATGGAATTCAAATGGATTCGTCAAACCGTTTTCAATAAACGCACAAATATATTTTACGTAGCGCTAGCAAAAACAGTCGTAAGGCCGTATCTCCGCAACGGTTTATCGTATTCAGACCAAACTTGGTACATGTACTCACAAGCATGACCTGAGGCTACATGCTGTGTTTCGGCGCAGCGCCACCTACTGGTCCGGAGATATGAAAAATGGCTATTTTTGCTTATTACTTCTGAACAGTTTGTCCAAAAATCATACAATTGGTCTCGTTAGATTCAGGGCAACATGCCGAGTCGACTGATATCCAATTTGACCATATCGGTCATTTTGGCTGTCGGCCATTTTGAATTTTGTGCTAAAATTCTGTATTTTATGAACGCATGAACGGATTGTTACGAAACGTGGTATGGGTCATCAGCACAATGCCCTGAATGAGCCTGAGAAGTTTCGAAACAGCGCCACCTAGTGGTGAATTTTTTTTTTCAAATGCTTATAACTTTGGGTGTGGTCGACTTATTTTCACGAAACTCATCTTTTTAGACTCCTGAATCGTTGCCGAGTCCTACGATACCAAACATGCTAGGTTTTGCCTTACGGTTTGTGTAGCGTTGTGATTTAGCGCTTAAAAAACATTTGGCTATATCTTCGAAACCGCTAGTCCGATCGAGACGAAACCACCGTCAGAAGTTTGGAAACATAGGTCGATAGCTATACGCCAATGCCCAAATGCGAAAATATTGATGTTTAGGGGTACTAATTTCCAATCAAAGTCATGTGTCAGTCATTTTTTTCGTGTTTTTTCATATAAATGTCTATAACTCCGAAGCGAATTGAGATATTTTCACCAAAATTGACACACATATGTATGGGCTCACTCTGAGGACACGTAAAAAAAATGGTGGGACTGAGCCTCTTGGTGGCGCTATAATTGAACAAAATATGAAATTCCCATTGACTTCAATACAGTTTTGTGAAATAAAATGCTATACTAAACAAATGCATTGGTGTAATATTACGAAACTCAGATTGTGTCATCAGCACCATCCCCTGAAGGCAACCAAAATATTTCAAGACAGCGCCACCTAGTGGTCAAAAGTTATAACAAAATTTCCAAAAAGGCTAATAACTTTTGAATAAATCTGGCTATTGAAATGCCACGGGTCTTAATAGATTCCTTGGGTCAAGCCGAGAACATAGATACCAAGTTTTCCTTATTTGGCCAAACTTCCTGTCCGCCATCTTGATTTTCATTCAAAACCTACTTTTTCGAACTCCTCCTAGACCGTTTGTCCGATTTTCACCAAAATCGAATCGTATCATCTCCAGATTGTGCCGACAAAAAGTTATGGATTTCGTGTTGATTGATGAAACCGTTTTCGTATAGCACAGCAGCAAAGTTGAGGCATGATGCCAAAATGACTATTCAGGCTTTATATCTGCAATGCCTCGACATATTGACACAAAACTTTGTATGTGTCACTGTCTCCTTACTCTGACCACACCACATCAATTTCGTAACAGCGCCACCTTTTGGTCAAAAGTGACAATCCATTAAATCATATTTTGAATCACTTTTTACATGATTTTTCAGCCATTTCGCCTAAAATCCTCTTTAAATGTCTTTAATTGCTCATTGTTGCAGTTGGTCTGACACTTTCAGACATGTTGGCATGTCTTGTCGTCTTATTCTGCTTGGCCCCGGTAATTGCTGCTTGCAGCTATATTTATTATTATTATTATTCTTCCGCCATGGGAGTCTATGGCAGCCCATAGAACCGATTGCGGGAAAGTTGTTTTGGTTTGACATTCTGATAGAGGACCGTCTCAACATTAAATACACCAATTTTGGTGTTTCTAAGTCATTCCCTCTAGCGCCACCACCTGTCCAAAGTTTCACTTTTATTTTGCTAATAACTTTTGAACCGTAAGGCCAATCAGCGAAATTCTTTTTTCCTCTGATTCCTGAGCTCATGGCGATTCGATTGCACCCTATGACGTCATTTGCCGTCATAAAAATATGGCCGCCATCTTGAATTTTCAAAAAAAGCTACTTTTTCGAACTCGTCCTAGACGGTTTGTCCGATTTGCACGAAAATTGAACCAGATCATCTTCAGGTAGTGCTGACAAAAAGTTATGGAATTCAAATGGATTCGTCAAACCGTTTTCAATAAACGCACAAATACATTTTACGTAGCGCTAGCAAAAACAGTCGTAAGGCCGTATCTCCGCAACGGTTTATCGTATTCAGACCAAGCTTGGTACATGTACTCACAAGCATGACCTGAGGCTACATGCTGTGTTTCGGCGCAGCGCCACCTACTGGTCCGGAGATATGAAAAATGGCTATTTTTGCTTATAACTTCTGAACAGTTTGTCCAAAAATCATACAATTGGTCTCGTTAGATTCAGGGCAACATGCCGAGTCGACTGATATCCAATTTGACCATATCGGTCATTTTGGCTGTCGGCCATTTTGAATTTTGTGCTAAAATTCTGTATTTTATGAACGCATGAACGGATTGTTACGAAACGTGGTATGGGTCATCAGCACAATGCCCTGAATGAGCCTGAGAAGTTTCGAAACAGCGCCACCTAGTGGTGAATTTTTTTTTTCAAATGCTTATAACTTTGGGTGTGGTCGACTTATTTTCACGAAACTCATCTTTTTAGACTCCTGAATCGTTGCCGAGTCCTACGATACCAAACATGCTAGGTTTTGCCTTACGGTTTGTGTAGCGTTGTGATTTAGCGCTTAAAAAACATTTGGCTATATCTTTGAAACCGCTAGTCCGATCGAGACGAAACCACCGTCAGAAGTTTGGAAACATAGGTCGATAGCTATACGCCAATGCCCAAATGCGAAAATATTGATGTTTAGGGGTACTAATTTCCAATCAAAGTCATGTGTCAGTCATTTTTTTCGTGTTTTTTCATATAAATGTCTATAACTCCGAAGCGAATTGAGATATTTTCACCAAAATTGACACACATATGTATGGGCTCACTCTGAGGACACGTAAAAAAAATTGTGGGACTGAGCCTCTTGGTGGCGCTATAATTGAACAAAATATGAAATTCCCATTGACTTCAATACAGTTTTGTGAAATAAAATGCTATACTAAACAAATGCATTGGTGTAATATTACGAAACTCAGATTGTGTCATCAGCACCATCCCCTGAAGGCAACCAAAATATTTCAAGACAGCGCCACCTAGTGGTCAAAAGTTATAACAAAATTTCCAAAAAGGCTAATAACTTTTGAATACATCTGGCTATTGAAATGCCACTGGTCTTAATAGATTCCTTGGGTCAAGCCGAGAACATAGATACCAAGTTTTCCTTATTTGGCCAAACTTCCTGTCCGCCATCTTGATTTTCATTCAAAACCTACTTTTTCGAACTCATCCTAGACCGTTTGTCCGATTTTCACCAAAATCGAATCGTATCATCTCCAGACTGTGCCGACAAAAAGTTATGGATTTCGTGTTGATTGATGAAACCGTTTTCGTATAGCACAGCAGCAAAGTTGAGGCATGATGCCAAAATGACTATTCAGGCTTTATATCTGCAATGCCTCGACATATTGACACCAAACTTTGTATGTGTCACTGTCTCCTTACTCTGACCACACCACATCAATTTCGTAACAGCGCCACCTTTTGGTCAAAAGTGACAATCCATTAAATCATATTTTGAATCACTTTTTACATGATTTTTCAGCCATTTCGCCTAAAATCCTCTTTAAATGTCTTTAATTGCTCATTGTTGCAGTTGGTCTGACACTTTCAGACATGTTGGCATGTCTTGTCGTCTTATTCTGCTTGGCCCCGGTAATTGCTGCTTGCAGCTATATTTATTATTATTATTATTATTATTATTCTTCCGCCATGGGAGTCTATGGCAGCCCATAGAACCGATTGCGGGAAAGTTGTTTTGGTTTGACATTCTGATAGAGGACCGTCTCAACATTAAATACACCAATTTTGGTGTTTCTAAGTCATTCCCTCTAGCGCCACCACCTGTCCAAAGTTTCACTTTTATTTTGCTAATAACTTTTGAACCGTAAGGCCAATCAGCGAAATTCTTTTCTCCTCTGATTCCTGAGCTCATGGCGATTCGATAGCACCCTATGACGTCATTTGCCGTCATAAAAATATGGCCGCCATCTTGAATTTTCAAAAAAAGCTACTTTTTCGAACTCGTCCTAGACGGTTTGTCCGATTTGCACGAAAATTGAACCAGATCATCTTCAGGTAGTGCTGACAAAAAGTTATGGAATTCAAATGGATTCGTCAAACCGTTTTCAATAAACGCACAAATATATTTTACGTAGCGCTAGCAAAAACAGTCGTAAGGCCGTATCTCCGCAACGGTTTATCGTATTCAGACCAAACTTGGTACATGTACTCACAAGCATGACCTGAGGCTACATGCTGTGTTTCGGCGCAGCGCCACCTACTGGTCCGGAGATATGAAAAATGGCTATTTTTGCTTATTACTTCTGAACAGTTTGTCCAAAAATCATACAATTGGTCTCGTTAGATTCAGGGCAACATGCCGAGTCGACTGATATCCAGTTTGACCATATCGGTCATTTTGGCTGTCGGCCATTTTGAATTTTGTGCTAAAATTCTGTATTTTATGAACGCATGAACGGATTGTTACGAAACGTGGTATGGGTCATCAGCACAATGCCCTGAATGAGCCTGAGAAGTTTCGAAACAGCGCCACCTAGTGGTGAATTTTTTTTTTCAAATGCTTATAACTTTGGGTGTGGTCGACTTATTTTCACGAAACTCATCTTTTTAGACTCCTGAATCGTTGCCGAGTCCTACGATACCAAACATGCTAGGTTTTGCCTTACGGTTTGTGTAGCGTTGTGATTTAGCGCTTAAAAAACATTTGGCTATATCTTTGAAACCGCTAGTCCGATCGAGACGAAACCACCGTCAGAAGTTTGGAAACATAGGTCGATAGCTATACGCCAATGCCCAAATGCGAAAATATTGATGTTTAGGGGTACTAATTTCCAATCAAAGTCATGTGTCAGTCATTTTTTTCGTGTTTTTTCATATAAATGTCTATAACTCCGAAGCGAATTGAGATATTTTCACCAAAATTGACACACATATGTATGGGCTCACTCTGAGGACACGTAAAAAAAATTGTGGGACTGAGCCTCTTGGTGGCGCTATAATTGAACAAAATATGAAATTCCCATTGACTTCAATACAGTTTTGTGAAATAAAATGCTATACTAAACAAATGCATTGGTGTAATATTACGAAACTCAGATTGTGTCATCAGCACCATCCCCTGAAGGCAACCAAAATATTTCAAGACAGCGCCACCTAGTGGTCAAAAGTTATAACAAAATTTCCAAAAAGGCTAATAACTTTTGAATACATCTGGCTATTGAAATGCCACTGGTCTTAATAGATTCCTTGGGTCAAGCCGAGAACATAGATACCAAGTTTTCCTTATTTGGCCAAACTTCCTGTCCGCCATCTTGATTTTCATTCAAAACCTACTTTTTCGAACTCCTCCTAGACCGTTTGTCCGATTTTCACCAAAATCGAATCGTATCATCTCCAGACTGTGCCGACAAAAAGTTATGGATTTCGTGTCGATTGATGAAACCGTTTTCGTATAGCACAGCAGCAAAGTTGAGGCATGATGCCAAAATGACTATTCAGGCTTTATATCTGCAATGCCTTGACATATTGACACAAAACTTTGTATGTGTCACTGTCTCCTTACTCTGACCACACCACATCAATTTCGTAACAGCGCCACCTTTTGGTCAAAAGTGACAATCCATTAAATCATATTTTGAATCACTTTTTACATGATTTTTCAGCCATTTCGCCTAAAATCCTCTTTAAATGTCTTTAATTGCTCATTGTTGCAGTTGGTCTGACACTTTCAGACATGTTGGCATGTCTTGTCGTCTTATTCTGCTTGGCCCCGGTAATTGCTGCTTGCAGCTATATTTAGGGGCCAAGCACCGAAGGTGCGGAGGCACCTATTGTATCCGTTCGCGTTCTTATTAGGGGCCAAGCACCGAAGGTGCGGAGGCACCTATTGTATCTGTTCCGTTTCTTATTATTATTATTATTATTATTATTATTATTATTATTCTTCCGCCATGGGAGTCTATGGCAGCCCATAGAACCGATTGCGGGAAAGTTGTTTTGGTTTGACATTCTGATAGAGGACCGTCTCAACATTAAATACACCAATTTTGGTGTTTCTAAGTCATTCCCTCTAGCGCCACCACCTGTCCAAAGTTTCACTTTTATTTTGCTAATAACTTTTGAACCGTAAGGCCAATCAGCGAAATTCTTTTTTCCTCTGATTCCTGAGCTCATGGCGATTCGATTGCACCCTATGACGTCATTTGCCGTCATAAAAATATGGCCGCCATCTTGAATTTTCAAAAAAAGCTACTTTTTCGAACTCGTCCTAGACGGTTTGTCCGATTTGCACGAAAATTGAACCAGATCATCTTCAGGTAGTGCTGACAAAAATTTATGGAATTCAAATGGATTCGTCAAACCGTTTTCAATAAACGCACAAATACATTTTACGTAGCGCTAGCAAAAACAGTCGTAAGGCCGTATCTCCGCAACGGTTTATCGTATTCAGACCAAACTTGGTACATGTACTCACAAGCATGACCTGAGGCTACATGCTGTGTTTCGGCGCAGCGCCACCTACTGGTCCGGAGATATGAAAAATGGCTATTTTTGCTTATAACTTCTGAACAGTTTGTCCAAAAATCATACAATTGGTCTCGTTAGATTCAGGGCAACATGCCGAGTCGACTGATATCCAATTTGACCATATCGGTCATTTTGGCTGTCGGCCATTTTGAATTTTGTGCTAAAATTCTGTATTTTATGAACGCATGAACGGATTGTTACGAAACGTGGTATGGGTCATCAGCACAATGCCCTGAATGAGCCTGAGAAGTTTCGAAACAGCGCCACCTAGTGGTGAATTTTTTTTTTCAAATGCTTATAACTTTGGGTGTGGTCGACTTATTTTCACGAAACTCATCTTTTTAGACTCCTGAATCGTTGCCGAGTCCTACGATACCAAACATGCTAGGTTTTGCCTTACGGTTTGTGTAGCGTTGTGATTTAGCGCTTAAAAAACATTTGGCTATATCTTTGAAACCGCTAGTCCGATCGAGACGAAACCACCGTCAGAAGTTTGGAAACATAGGTCGATAGCTATACGCCAATGCCCAAATGCGAAAATATTGATGTTTAGGGGTACTAATTTCCAATCAAAGTCATGTGTCAGTCATTTTTTTCGTGTTTTTTCATATAAATGTCTATAACTCCGAAGCGAATTGAGATATTTTCACCAAAATTGACACACATATGTATGGGCTCACTCTGAGGACACGTAAAAAACATTGTGGGACTGAGCCTCTTGGTGGCGCTATAATTGAACAAAATATGAAATTCCCATTGACTTCAATACAGTTTTGTGAAATAAAATGCTATACTAAACAAATGCATTGGTGTAATATTACGAAACTCAGATTGTGTCATCAGCACCATCCCCTGAAGGCAACCAAAATATTTCAAGACAGCGCCACCTAGTGGTCAAAAGTTATAACAAAATTTCCAAAAAGGCTAATAACTTTTGAATAAATCTGGCTATTGAAATTCCACGGTTCTTAATAGATTCCTTGGGTCAAGCCGAGAACATAGATACCAAGTTTTCCTTATTTGGCCAAACTTCCTGTCCGCCATCTTGATTTTCATTCAAAACCTACTTTTTCGAACTCCTCCTAGACCGTTTGTCCGATTTTCACCAAAATCGAATCGTATCATCTCCAGACTGTGCCGACAAAAAGTTATGGATTTCGTGTCGATTGATGAAACCGTTTTCGTATAGCACAGCAGCAAAGTTGAGGCATGATGCCAAAATGACTATTCAGGCTTTATATCTGCAATGCCTCGACATATTGACACAAAACTTTGTATGTGTCACTGTCTACTTACTCTGACCACACCACATCAATTTCGTAACAGCGCCACCTTTTGGTCAAAAGTGACAATCCATTAAATCATATTTTGAATCACTTTTTACATGATTTTTCAGCCATTTCGCCTAAAATCCTCTTTAAATGTCTTTAATTGCTCATTGTTGCAGTTGGTCTGACACTTTCAGACATGTTGGCATGTCTTGTCGTCTTATTCTGCTTGGCCCCGGTAATTGCTGCTTGCAGCTATATTTATTATTATTCTTCTTCTTCTTCTTCCGCTCTGGGAGTCTATGGCAGCCCATAGAACCGATTGCGGGAAAGTTGTTTTGGTTTGACGTTCTGATAGAGGACAGTCCCAACATTAAGTACACCAATTTTGGTGTGTCTAAGTCATTCCCTCTAGCGCCACCAACTGTCCAAAGTTTCACTTTTACTTTGCTAATAACTTTTGAACCGTAAGGCCAATCAGCGAAATTCTTTTTTCCACTGATTCCTGAGCTCATGGCGATTCGATTGCACCCTATGACGTCATTTGCCGTCATAAAAATATGGCCGCCATCTTGAATTTTCAAAAAAAGCTACTTTTTCGAACTCGTCCTAGACGGTTTGTCCGATTTGCACGAAAATTGAACCAGATCATCTTCAGGTAGTGCTGACAAAAAGTTATGGAATTCAAATGGATTCGTCAAACCGTTTTCAATAAACGCACAAATACATTTTACGTAGCGCTAGCAAAAACAGTCGTAAGGCCGTATCTCCGCAACGGTTTATCGTATTCAGACCAAACTTGGTACTTGTACTCACAAGCATGACCTGAGGCTACATGCTGTGTTTCGGCGCAGCGCCACCTACTGGTCCGGAGATATGAAAAATGGCTATTTTTGCTTATAACTTCTGAACAGTTTGTCCAAAAATCATACAATTGGTCTCGTTAGATTCAGGGCAACATGCCGAGTCGACTGATATCCAATTTGACCATATCGGTCATTTTGGCTGTCGGCCATTTTGAATTTTGTGCTAAAATTCTGTATTTTATGAACGCATGAACGGATTGTTACGAAACGTGGTATGGGTCATCAGCACAATGCCCTGAATGAGCCTGAGAAGTTTTGAAACAGCGCCACCTAGTGGTGAATTTTTTTTTTCAAATGCTTATAACTTTGGGTGTGGTCGACTTATTTTCACGAAACTCATCTTTTTAGACTCCTGAATCATTGCCGAGTCCTACGATACCAAACATGCTAGGTTTTGCCTTACGGTTTGTGTAGCGTTGTGATTTAGCGCTTAAAAAACATTTGGCTATATCTTTGAAACCGCTAGTCCGATCGAGACGAAACCACCGTCAGAAGTTTGAAAACATAGGTCGATAGCTATACGCCAATGCCCAAATGCGAAAATATTGATGTTTAGGGGTACTAATTTCCAATCAAAGTCATGTGTCAGTCATTTTTTTCGTGTTTTTTCATATAAATGTCTATAACTCCGAAGCAAATTGAGATTTTTGCACCAAAATCGACACATATATGTATGGGCTCACTCTGAGGACACATAAAAAAAATGGTGGGACTGAGCCTCTTGGTGGCGCTATAATAGAACAAAACATGAAAATCCCATTGACTTCAATGCAGTTTTGTGAAATAAAATGCTATACTAAACAAATGCATTGGTGTAATATTACGAAACTCAGAATGTGCCATCAGCACCATCCCCTGAAGGTACCCAAAATATTTAGAGACAGCGCCACCTAGTGGTCAAAAGTTATAACAACATTTCCAAAACTGCTAATAACTTTTGAATACATCGGCCTATGTAAATGCCACTGGTCTTAATAGATTCCTTGGGTCAAGCCGAGAACATAGATACCAAATTTTCCTTATTTGGTCAAACTTCTTGTCCGCCATCTTGATTTTCATTCAAAACCTACTTTTTCGAACTCCTCCTAGACCGTTTGTCCGATTTTCACCAAAATCGAATCATATCATCTCCAGACTGTGCCGACTAAAAGTTATGGATTTCGTGTCGATTGACGAAACCGTTTTCGTATAGCGCAGCAGCAAATTTGAGGCATGATGATAAAAGCACTATTCAGGCTTTATCTCTGCAATGCCTTGACATATTGACACCAAACTTTGTATGTGTCATTGTCTCCTCACTCTGACCACATCACATCAGTTTTGTAACTGTGCCACCTATTTGTCAAAAGTGATAATCAATTAAATCATATTTTTAATTGCTGTTTCTATGATTTTTCAGCCATTTCGTCTAAAATCCTCTTTAAATGTCTTTAATTGCTCATTGTTGCAGTTGGTCTGACACTTTCAGACATGTCGGCATGTCTTGTCGTCTTATTCTGCTTGGCCCCGGTAATTGCTGCTTGCAGCTATATTTATTATTATTAGGGGCCAAGCACCGAAGGTGCGGAGGCACCTATTGTATCTGTTCCCGTTCTTATTATTATTCTTCATTTTTCCGACTGGGAGTCTATGGCAGCCCATAGAACCGATTACGGGAAAGTTGTTTTGGTTTGACATTCTGATAGAGGACATTCCCAACATTAAATACACCAATTTTGGTGTTTCTAAGTCATTCCCTCTAGCGCCACCACCTGTCCAAAGTTTCACTTTTATTATGCTAATAACTTTTGAACCGTAAGGCCAATCAACAAAATTATTTTTTCCTCTGTTTCCTGAGCTCATACCGATTCGATTGCACCCTATGACGTCATTTTCCGTCATATAAATATGGCCGCCATTTTGAATTTTTCTAAAAACCTACTTTTTCGAACTCGTCCTAGACGGTTTGTCCGATTTGCACGAAAATTGAACCAGATCCTCTTCAGGCAGTGCTGACCAAAAGTTATGGAATTCAAATTGATTCGTCAAACCGTTTTCGATAAACACTCAAACTAATTTTACGTAGCGGCTGCAAAAACAGTCGTAAGGGTGTATCTCCGCAACGCTTTATCGTATTCAGACCAGACTTGGTACAAGTCATCACAAGCATGACCTGAGGCAACATGCTGTGTTTTGGCGCAGCGCCACCTACTGGTCCGGAGATATGAAAAATGGCTATTTTTGCTTATAACTTCTGAACAGTTTGTCCAAAAATCATAAAATTGGTCTTGTTAGATTCAGGGCGACATGCCGAGTCGACTGATATCCAATTTTGCCATATCGGCCATTTTGACTGTCGGCCATTTTGAATTTTGTGCTAAAATGCTGTATTTTAACAATGCATGAACGGATTGTTACGAATCTTGGTATGGGTCATCAGCACGATGTCCTGAAGAAGTGTGAGAAGTTTCGAAACAGCGCCACCTAGTGGTGAATTTTTTTTTCAAATGCTTATAACTTTGGGTGTGGTCGACTTATTTTCACGAAACTCATCTCATTAGACTCCTGAATTGTTGCCGAGTCCAACGATACCAAACATGCTAGGTTTTGCCTTACGGTTTGTGTAGCGTTGTGATTTAGCGCTTAAAAAACAGTAGGCTATATCTTCGAAACCGATTGTCCGATCGAGACGAAACCACCGTCAGAAGTTTGGAAACATAGGTCGATAGCTATACGCCAATGCCCAAATGCGAAAATATTGATGTTTAGGGGTAGTAATATTCAATCAAAGTCATGTGTCAGTCATTTTTTACGTGTTTTTTCATATAAATGTCTATAACTCCGAAGCAAATTGAGATTTTTGCACCAAAATCGACACATATATGTATGGGCTCACTCTGAGGACACATAAAAAAAATGGTGGGACTGAGCCTCTTGGTGGCGCTATAATAGAACAAAACATGAAATTCCCATTGACTTCAATGCAGTTTTGTGAAATAAAATGCTATACTTAACAAATGCATTGGTGTAATATTACGAAACTCAGAATGTGCCATCAGCACCATCCCCTGAAGGTACCCAAAATATTTAGAGACAGCGCCACCTAGTGGTCAAAAGTTATAACAACATTTCCAAAACTGCTAATAACTTTTGAATACATCAGCCTATGTAAATGCCACTGGTCTTTATAGATTCCTTGGGTCAAGCCGAGAACATAGATACCAAATTTTCCTTATTTGGTCAAACTTCTTGTCCGCCATCTTGATTTTCATTCAAAACCTACTTTTTCAAACTCCTCCTAGACCGTTTGTCCGATTTTCACCAAAATCGAATCGTATCATCTCCAGACCGTGCCGACTAAAAGTTATGGATTTCGTGTCGATAGACGAAACCGTTTTCGTATAGCGCAGCAGCAAAGTTGAGGCATAATGCTAATAGCACTAATTCAGGCTTTATCTCTGCAATGCCTTGACATATTGACACCAAACTTTGTATGTGTCATTGTAACTTCACTCTGACCACATCACATCAGTTTTGTAACTGCGCCACCTATTGGTCGAAAGTGATAATCCATCAAATCATATTTTTAATTATTGTTTCTATGATTTTTCAGGCATTTTGCCAAAAATCCTCTTTAAATGTCTTTAATTGCTCATTGTTGCAGTTGGTCTGACACTTGCAGACATGTTGGCATGTCTTGTCGTCTTATTCTGCTTGGCCCCGGTAATGGCTGCTTGCAGCTATATTTATTCTTCTTCTTCTTCCGCCATGGGAGTCTATGGCAGCCCATAGAACCGATTGCGGGAAAGTTGTTTTGGTTTGACATTCTGATAGAGGACAGTCCCAACATTAAATACACCAATTTTGGTGTTTCTAAGTCATTCCCTCTAGCGCCACCACCTGTCCAAAGTTTCACTTTTATTTTGCTAATAACTTTTGAACCGTAAGGCCAATCAGCGAAATTCTTTTTTCCTCTGATTCCTGAGCTCATGGCGATTCGATTGCACCCTATGACGTCATTTGCCGTCATAAAAATATGTTCGCCATCTTGAATTTTCAAAAAAAGCTACTTTTTCGAACTCGTCCTAGACGGTTTGTCCGATTTGCACGAAAATTGAACCAGATCATCTTCAGGTAGTGCTGACAAAAAGTTATGGAATTCAAATGGATTCGTCAAACCGTTTTCAATAAACGCACAAATACATTTTACGTAGCGCTAGCAAAAACAGTCGTAAGGCCGTATCTCCGCAACGGTTTATCGTATTCAGACCAAACTTGGTACTTGTACTCACAAGCATGACCTGAGGCTACATGCTGTGTTTCGGCGCAGCGCCACCTACTGGTCCGGAGATATGAAAAATGGCTATTTTTGCTTATAACTTCTGAACAGTTTGTCCAAAAATCATACAATTGGTCTCGTTAGATTCAGGGCAACATGCCGAGTCGACTGATATCCAATTTGACCATATCGGTCATTTTGGCTGTCGGCCATTTTGAATTTTGTGCTAAAATTCTGTATTTTATGAACGCATGAACGGATTGTTACGAAACGTGGTATGGGTCATCAGCACAATGCCCTGAATGAGCCTGAGAAGTTTCGAAACAGCGCCACCTAGTGGTGAATTTTTTTTTTCAAATGCTTATAACTTTGGGTGTGGTCGACTTATTTTCACGAAACTCATCTTTTTAGACTCCTGAATCGTTGCCGAGTCCTACGATACCAAACATGCTAGGTTTCGCCTTACGGTTTGTGTAGCGTTGTGATTTAGCGCTTAAAAAACATTTGGCTATATCTTTGAAACCGCTAGTCCGATCGAGACGAAACCACCGTCAGAAGTTTGGAAACATAGGTCGATAGCTATACGCCAATGCCCAAATGCGAAAATATTGATGTTTAGGGGTACTAATTTCCAATCAAAGTCATGTGTCAGTCATTTTTTTCGTGTTTTTTCATATAAATGTCTATAACTCCGAAGCGAATTGAGATATTTTCACCAAAATTGACACACATATGTATGGGCTCACTCTGAGGACACGTAAAAAAAATTGTGGGACTGAGCCTCTTGGTGGCGCTATAATTGAACAAAATATGAAATTCCCATTGACTTCAATACAGTTTTGTGAAATAAAATGCTATACTAAACAAATGCATTGGTGTAATATTACGAAACTCAGATTGTGTCATCAGCACCATCCCCTGAAGGCAACCAAAATATTTCAAGACAGCGCCACCTAGTGGTCAAAAGTTATAACAAAATTTCCAAAAAGGCTAATAACTTTTGAATACATCTGGCTATTGAAATGCCACTGGTCTTAATAGATTCCTTGGGTCAAGCCGAGAACATAGATACCAAGTTTTCCTTATTTGGCCAAACTTCCTGTCCGCCATCTTGATTTTCATTCAAAACCTACTTTTTCGAACTCCTCCTAGACCGTTTGTCCGATTTTCACCAAAATCGAATCGTATCATCTCCAGACTGTGCCGACAAAAAGTTATGGATTTCGTGTCGATTGATGAAACCGTTTTCGTATAGCACAGCAGCAAAGTTGAGGCATGATGCCAAAATGACTATTCAGGCTTTATATCTGCAATGCCTCGACATATTGACACAAAACTTTGTATGTGTCACTGTCTCCTTACTCTGACCACACCACATCAATTTCGTTACAGCGCCACCTTTTGGTCAAAAGTGACAATCCATTAAATCATATTTTGAATCACTTTTTACATGATTTTTCAGCCATTTCGCCTAAAATCCTCTTTAAATGTCTTTAATTGCTCATTGTTGCAGTTGGTCTGACACTTTCAGACATGTTGGCATGTCTTGTCGTCTTATTCTGCTTGGCCCCGGTAATTGCTGCTTGCAGCTATATTTATTAGGGGCCAAGCACCGAAGGTGCGGAGGCACCTATTGTATCTGTTCCGTTTCTTATTATTATTATTATTATTATTATTATTATTATTCTTCCGCCATGGGAGTCTATGGCAGCCCATAGAACCGATTGCGGGAAAGTTGTTTTGGTTTGACATTCTGATAGAGGACCGTCTCAACATTAAATACACCAATTTTGGTGTTTCTAAGTCATTCCCTCTAGCGCCACCACCTGTCCAAAGTTTCACTTTTATTTTGCTAATAACTTTTGAACCGTAAGGCCAATCA
Organism: Scardinius erythrophthalmus; assembly: GCF_964197995.2. NCBI lineage: Eukaryota > Metazoa > Chordata > Actinopteri > Cypriniformes > Leuciscidae > Scardinius > Scardinius erythrophthalmus. Next base: position 18,138,400 of record NC_138222.1, read on the forward strand.
GCGAAATTCTTTTTTCCTCTGATTCCTGAGCTCATGGCGATTCGATTGCACCCTATGACGTCATTTGCCGTCATAAAAATATGGCCGCCATCTTGAATTTTCAAAAAAAGCTACTTTTTCGAACTCGTCCTAGACGGTTTGTCCGATTTGCACGAAAATTGAACCAGATCATCTTCAGGTAGTGCTGACAAAAAGTTATGGAATTCAAATGGATTCGTCAAACCGTTTTCAATAAACGCACAAATACATTTTACGTAGCGCTAGCAAAAACAGTCGTAAGGCCGTATCTCCGCAACGGTTTATCGTATTCAGACCAAACTTGGTACTTGTACTCACAAGCATGACCTGAGGCTACATGCTGTGTTTCGGCGCAGCGCCACCTACTGGTCCGGAGATATGAAAAATGGCTATTTTTGCTTATAACTTCTGAACAGTTTGTCCAAAAATCATACAATTGGTCTCGTTAGATTCAGGGCAACATGCCGAGTCGACTGATATCCAATTTGACCATATCGGTCATTTTGGCTGTCGGCCATTTTGAATTTTGTGCTAAAATTCTGTATTTTATGAACGCATGAACGGATTGTTACGAAACGTGGTATGGGTCATCAGCACAATGCCCTGAATGAGCCTGAGAAGTTTCGAAACAGCGCCACCTAGTGGTGAATTTTTTTTTTCAAATGCTTATAACTTTGGGTGTGGTCGACTTATTTTCACGAAACTCATCTTTTTAGACTCCTGAATCGTTGCCGAGTCCTACGATACCAAACATACTAGGTTTCGCCTTACGGTTTGTGTAGCGTTGTGATTTAGCGCTTAAAAAACATTTGGCTATATCTTTGAAACCGCTAGTCCGATCGAGACGAAACCACCGTCAGAAGTTTGGAAACATAGGTCGATAGCTATACGCCAATGCCCAAATGCGAAAATATTGATGTTTAGGGGTACTAATTTCCAATCAAAGTCATGTGTCAGTCATTTTTTTCGTGTTTTTTCATATAAATGTCTATAACTCCGAAGCGAATTGAGATATTTTCACCAAAATTGACACACATATGTATGGGCTCACTCTGAGGACACGTAAAAAAAATTGTGGGACTGAGCCTCTTGGTGGCGCTATAATTGAACAAAATATGAAATTCCCATTGACTTCAATACAGTTTTGTGAAATAAAATGCTATACTAAACAAATGCATTGGTGTAATATTACGAAACTCAGATTGTGTCATCAGCACCATCCCCTGAAGGCAACCAAAATATTTCAAGACAGCGCCACCTAGTGGTCAAAAGTTATAACAAAATTTCCAAAAAGGCTAATAACTTTTGAATACATCTGGCTATTGAAATGCCACTGGTCTTAATAGATTCCTTGGGTCAAGCCGAGAACATAGATACCAAGTTTTCCTTATTTGGCCAAACTTCCTGTCCGCCATCTTGATTTTCATTCAAAACCTACTTTTTCGAACTCCTCCTAGACCGTTTGTCCGATTTTCACCAAAATCGAATCGTATCATCTCCAGACTGTGCCGACAAAAAGTTATGGATTTCGTGTCGATTGATGAAACCGTTTTCGTATAGCACAGCAGCAAAGTTGAGGCATGATGCCAAAATGACTATTCAGGCTTTATATCTGCAATGCCTTGACATATTGACACAAAACTTTGTATGTGTCACTGTCTCCTTACTCTGACCACACCACATCAATTTCGTAACAGCGCCACCTTTTGGTCAAAAGTGACAATCCATTAAATCATATTTTGAATCACTTTTTACATGATTTTTCAGCCATTTCGCCTAAAATCCTCTTTAAATGTCTTTAATTGCTCATTGTTGCAGTTGGTCTGACACTTTCAGACATGTTGGCATGTCTTGTCGTCTTATTCTGCTTGGCCCCGGTAATTGCTGCTTGCAGCTATATTTATTATTATTATTATTATTCTTCCTTCTTCCGACTGGGAGTCTATGGCAGCCCATAGAACCGATTGCGGGAAAGTTGTTTTGGTTTGACATTCTGATAGAGGACCGTCTCAACATTAAATACACCAATTTTGGTGTTTCTAAGTCATTCCCTCTAGCGCCACCACCTGTCCAAAATTTCACTTTTATTTTGCTAATAACTTTTGAACCGTAAGGCCAATCAGCGAAATTCTTTTTTCCACTGATTCCTGAGCTCATGGCGATTCGATTGCACCCTATGACGTCATTTGCCGTCATAAAAATATGGCCGCCATCTTGAATTTTCAAAAAAAGCTACTTTTTCGAACTCGTCCTAGACGGTTTGTCCGATTTGCACGAAAATTGAACCAGATCATCTTCAGGTAGTGCTGACAAAAAGTTATGGAATTCAAATGGATTCGTCAAACCGTTTTCGATAAACGCACGAATACATTTTACGTAGCGCTAGCAAAAACAGTCGTAAGGCCGTATCTCCGCAACGGTTTATCGTATTCAGACCAAACTTGGTACTTGTACTCACAAGCATGACCTGAGGCTACATGCTGTGTTTCGGCGCAGCGCCACCTACTGGTCCGGAGATATGAAAAATGGCTATTTTTGCTTATAACTTCTGAACAGTTTGTCCAAAAATCATACAATTGGTCTCGTTAGATTCAGGGCAACATGCCGAGTCGACTGATATCCAATTTGACCATATCGGTCATTTTGGCTGTCGGCCATTTTGAATTTTGTGCTAAAATTCTGTATTTTATGAACGCATGAACGGATTGTTACGAAACGTGGTATGGGTCATCAGCACAATGCCCTGAATGAGCCTGAGAAGTTTCGAAACAGCGCCACCTAGTGGTGAATTTTTTTTTTCAAATGCTTATAACTTTGGGTGTGGTCGACTTATTTTCACGAAACTTATCTTTTTAGACTCCTGAATCATTGCCGAGTCCTACGATACCAAACATGCTAGGTTTTGCCTTACGGTTTGTGTAGCGTTGTGATTTAGCGCTTAAAAAACATTTGGCTATATCTTTGAAACCGCTAGTCCGATCGAGACGAAACCACCGTCAGAAGTTTGGAAACATAGGTCGATAGCTATACGCCAATGCCCAAATGCGAAAATATTGATGTTTAGGGGTACTAATTTCCAATCAAAGTCATGTGTCAGTCATTTTTTTCGTGTTTTTTCATATAAATGTCTATAACTCCGAAGCAAATTGAGATTTTTGCACCAAAATCGACACATATATGTATGGGCTCACTCTGAGGACACATAAAAAAAATGGTGGGACTGAGCCTCTTGGTGGCGCTATAATAGAACAAAACATGAAATTCCCATTGACTTCAATGCAGTTTTGTGAAATAAAATGCTATACTAAACAAATGCATTGGTGTAATATTACGAAACTCAGAATGTGCCATCAGCACCATCCCCTGAAGGTACCCAAAATATTTAGAGACAGCGCCACCTAGTGGTCAAAAGTTATAACAACATTTCCAAAACTGCTAATAACTTTTGAATACATCGGCCTATGTAAATGCCACTGGTCTTAATAGATTCCTTGGGTCAAGCCGAGAACATAGATACCAAATTTTCCTTATTTGGTCAAACTTCTTGTCCGCCATCTTGATTTTCATTCAAAACCTACTTTTTCGAACTCCTCCTAGACCGTTTGTCCGATTTTCACCAAAATCGAATCGTATCATCTCCAGACCGTGCCGACTAAAAGTTATGGATTTCGTGTCGATAGACGAAACCGTTTTCGTATAGCGCAGCAGCAAAGTTGAGGCATGATGCTAATAGCATTAATTAAGGCTTTATCTCTGCAATGCCTTGACATATTGACACCAAACTTTGTATGTGTCATTGTAACTTCACTCTGACCACATCACATCAGTTTTGTAACTGCGCCACCTATTGGTCGAAAGTGATAATCCATCAAATCATATTTTTATTTATTGTTTCTATGATTTTTCAGGCATTTTGCCTAAAATCCTCTTTAAATGTCTTTAATTGCTCATTGTTGCAGTTGGTCTGACACTTTCAGACATGTCGGCATGTCTTGTCGTCTTATTCAGCTTGGCCCCGGTAATGGCTGCTTGCAGCTATATTTAGGGGCCAAGCACCGAAGGTGCGGAGGCACCTATTGTATCTGTTCCGTTTCTTATTATTATTATTATTAGGGGCCAAGCACCGAAGGTGCGGAGGCACCTATTGTATCTGTTCCGTTTCTTATTATTATTATTATTATTATTATTAGGGGCCAAGCACCGAAGGTGCGGAGGCACCTATTGTATCTGTTCCGTTTCTTATTATTATTATTATTATTATTATTATTATTATTCTTCCGCCATGGGAGTCTATGGCAGCCCATAGAACCGATTGCGGGAAAGTTGTTTTGGTTTGACATTCTGATAGAGGACCGTCTCAACATTAAATACACCAATTTTGGTGTTTCTAAGTCATTCCCTCTAGCGCCACCACCTGTCCAAAGTTTCACTTTTATTTTGCTAATAACTTTTGAACCGTAAGGCCAATTAGCGAAATTCTTTTTTCCTCTGATTCCTGAGCTCATGGCGATTCGATTGCACCCTATGACGTCATTTGCCGTCATAAAAATATGGCCGCCATCTTGAATTTTCAAAAAAAGCTACTTTTTCGAACTCGTCCTAGACGGTTTGTCCGATTTGCACGAAAATTGAACCAGATCATCTTCAGGTAGTGCTGACCAAAAGTTATGGAATTCAAATGGATTCGTCAAACCGTTTTCAATAAACGCACAAATACATTTTACGTAGCGCTAGCAAAAACAGTCGTAAGGCCGTATCTCCGCAACGGTTTATCGTATTCAGACCAAACTTGGTACTTGTACTCACAAGCATGACCTGAGGCTACATGCTGCGTTTCGGCGCAGCGCCACCTACTGGTCCGGAGATATGAAAAATGGCTATTTTTGCTTATAACTTCTGAACAGTTTGTCCAAAAATCATACAATTGGTCTCGTTAGATTCAGGGCAACATGCCGAGTCGACTGATATCCAATTTGACCATATCGGTCATTTTGGCTGTCGGCCATTTTGAATTTTGTGCTAAAATTCTGTATTTTATGAACGCATGAACGGATTGTTACGAAATGTGGTATGGGTCATCAGCACGATGCCCTGAATGAGCCTGAGAAGTTTCGAAACAGCGCCACCTAGTGGTGAATTTTTTTTTTCAAATGCTTATAACTTTGGGTGTGGTCGACTTATTTTCACGAAACTCATCTTTTTAGACTCCTGAATCGTTGCCGAGTCCTACGATACCAAACATGCTAGGTTTCGCCTTACGGTTTGTGTAGCGTTGTGATTTAGCGCTTAAAAAACATTTGGCTATATCTTTGAAACCGCTAGTCCGATCGAGACGAAACCACCGTCAGAAGTTTGGAAACATAGGTCGATAGCTATACGCCAATGCCCAAATGCGAAAATATTGATGTTTAGGGGTAGTAATATTCAATCAAAGTCATGTGTCAGTCATTTTTTTCGTGTTTTTTCATATAAATGTCTATAACTCCGAAGCAAATTGAGATTTTTGCACCAAAATCGACACATATATGTATGGGCTCACTCTGAGGACACATTAAAAAAATGGTGGGACTGAGCCTCTTGGTGGCGCTATAATAGAACAAAACATGAAATTCCCATTGACTTCAATGCAGTTTTGTGAAATAAAATGCTATACTAAACAAATGCATTGGTGTAATATTACGAAACTCAGAATGTGCCATCAGCACCATCCCCTGAAGGTACCCAAAATATTTAGAGACAGCGCCACCTAGTGGTCAAAAGTTATAACAACATTTCCAAAACTGCTAATAACTTTTGAATACATCGGCCTATGTAAATGTCACTGGTCTTAATAGATTCCTTGGGTCAAGCCGAGAACATAGATACCAAATTTTCCTTATTTGGTCAAACTTCTTGTCCGCCATCTTGATTTTCATTCAAAACCTACTTTTTCGAACTCCTCCTAGACCGTTTGTCCGATTTTCACCAAAATCGAATCGTATCATCTCCAGACCGTGCCGACTAAAAGTTATGGATTTCGTGTCGATAGACGAAACCGTTTTCGTATAGCGCAGCAGCAAAGTTGAGGCATGATGCTAATAGCATTAATTAAGGCTTTATCTCTGCAATGCCTTGACATATTGACACCAAACTTTGTATGTGTCATTGTAACTTCACTCTGACCACATCACATCAGTTTTGTAACTGCGCCACCTATTGGTCGAAAGTGATAATCCATCAAATCATATTTTTAATTATTGTTTCTATGATTTTTCAGGCATTTTGCCTAAAATCCTCTTTAAATGTCTTTAATTGCTCATTGTTGCAGTTGGTCTGACACTTTCAGACATGTCGGCATGTCTTGTCGTCTTATTCTGCTTGGCCCCGGTAATGGCTGCTTGCAGCTATATTTATTATTATTATTATTAGGGGCCAAGCACCGAAGGTGCGGAGGCACCTATTGTTTCTGTTCGCGTTCTTATTAGGGGCCAAGCACCGAAGGTGCGGAGGCACCTATTGTATCTGTTCCGTTTCTTATTATTATTAGGGGCCAAGCACCGAAGGTGCGGAGGCACCTATTGTATCTGTTCCGTTTCTTATTATTATTATTATTATTATTATTATTATTATTCTTCCGCCATGGGAGTCTATGGCAGCCCATAGAACCGATTGCGGGAAAGTTGTTTTGGTTTGACATTCTGATAGAGGACCGTCTCAACATTAAATACACCAATTTTGGTGTTTCTAAGTCATTCCCTCTAGCGCCACCACCTGTCCAAAGTTTCACTTTTACTTTGCTAATAACTTTTGAACCGTAAGGCCAATCAGCGAAATTCTTTTTTTCTCTGATTCCGGAGCTCATGGCGATTCGATTGCACCCTATGACGTCATTTTCCGTCATAAAAATATGGCCGCCATCTTGAATTTTCAAAAAAAGCTACTTTTTCGAACTCGTCCTAGACGGTTTGTCCGATTTGCACGAAAATTTAACCAGATCATCTTCAGGTAGTGCTGACAAAAAGTTATGGAATTCAAATGGATTCGTCAAACCGTTTTCGATAAACGCACAAATACATTTTACGTAGCGCTAGCAAAAACAGTCGTAAGGCCGTATCTCCGCAACGGTTTATCGTATTCAGACCAAACTTGGTACTTGTACTCACAAGCATGACCTGAGGCTACATGCTGTGTTTCGGCGCAGCGCCACCTACTGGTCCGGAGATATGAAAAATGGCTATTTTTGCTTATAACTTCTGAACAGTTTGTCCAAAAATCATACAATTGGTCTCGTTAGATTCAGGGCAACATGCCGAGTCGACTGATATCCAATTTGACCATATCGGTCATTTTGGCTGTCGGCCATTTTGAATTTTGTGCTAAAATTCTGTATTTTATGAACGCATGAACGGATTGTTACGAAACGTGGTATGGGTCATCAGCACAATGCCCTGAATGAGCCTGAGAAGTTTCGAAACAGCGCCACCTAGTGGTGAATTTTTTTTTTCAAATGCTTATAACTTTGGGTGTGGTCGACTTATTTTCACGAAACTCATCTTTTTAGACTCCTGAATCGTTGCCGAGTCCTACGATACCAAACATGCTAGGTTTTGCCTTACGGTTTGTGTAACGTTGTGATTTAGCGCTTAAAAAACATTTGGCTATATCTTTGAAACCGCTAGTCCGATCGAGACGAAACCACCGTCAGAAGTTTGGAAACATAGGTCGATAGCTATACGCCAATGCCCAAATGCGAAAATATTGATGTTTAGGGGTACTAATTTCCAATCAAAGTCATGTGTCAGTCATTTTTTTCGTGTTTTTTCATATAAATGTCTATAACTCCGAAGCGAATTGAGATATTTTCACCAAAATTGACACACATATGTATGGGCTCACTCTGAGGACACGTAAAAAAAATTGTGGGACTGAGCCTCTTGGTGGCGCTATAATTGAACAAAATATGAAATTCCCATTGACTTCAATACAGTTTTGTGAAATAAAATGCTATACTAAACAAATGCATTGGTGTAATATTACGAAACTCAGATTGTGTCATCAGCACCATCCCCTGAAGGCAACCAAAATATTTCAAGACAGCGCCACCTAGTGGTCAAAAGTTATAACAAAATTTCCAAAAAGGCTAATAACTTTTGAATAAATCTGGCTATTGAAATGCCACGGGTCTTAATAGATTCCTTGGGTCAAGCCGAGAACATAGATACCAAGTTTTCCTTATTTGGCCAAACTTCCTGTCCGCCATCTTGATTTTCATTCAAAACCTACTTTTTCGAACTCCTCCTAGACCGTTTGTCCGATTTTCACCAAAATCGAATCGTATCATCTCCAGACTGTGCCGACAAAAAGTTATGGATTTCGTGTCGATTGATGAAACCGTTTTCGTATAGCACAGCAGCAAAGTTGAGGCATGATGCCAAAATGACTATTCAGGCTTTATATCTGCAATGCCTCGACATATTGACACAAAACTTTGTATGTGTCACTGTCTCCTTACTCTGACCACACCACATCAATTTCGTAACAGCGCCACCTTTTGGTCAAAAGTGACAATCCATTAAATCATATTTTGAATCACTTTTTACATGATTTTTCAGCCATTTCGCCTAAAATCCTCTTTAAATGTCTTTAATTGCTCATTGTTGCAGTTGGTCTGACACTTTCAGACATGTTGGCATGTCTTGTCGTCTTATTCTGCTTGGCCCCGGTAATTGCTGCTTGCAGCTATATTTATTATTATTATTATTATTATTATTCTTCCGCCATGGGAGTCTATGGCAGCCCATAGAACCGATTGCGGGAAAGTTGTTTTGGTTTGACATTCTGATAGAGGACCGTCTCAACATTAAATACACCAATTTTGGTGTTTCTAAGTCATTCCCTCTAGCGCCACCACCTGTCCAAAGTTTCACTTTTACTTTGCTAATAACTTTTGAACCGTAAGGCCAATCAGCGAAATTCTTTTTTTCTCTGATTCCTGAGCTCATGGCGATTCGATTGCACCCTATGACGTCATTTTCCGTCATAAAAATATGGCCGCCATCTTGAATTTTCAAAAAAAGCTACTTTTTCGAACTCGTCCTAGACGGTTTGTCCGATTTGCACGAAAATTGAACCAGATCATCTTCAGGTAGTGCTGACAAAAAGTTATGGAATTCAAATGGATTCGTCAAACCGTTTTCGATAAACGCACAAATACATTTTACGTAGCGCTAGCAAAAACAGTCGTAAGGCCGTATCTCCGCAACGGTTTATCGTATTCAGACCAAACTTGGTACTTGTACTCACAAGCATGACCTGAGGCTACATGCTGTGTTTCGGCGCAGCGCCACCTACTGGTCCGGAGATATGAAAAATGGCTATTTTTTCTTATAACTTCTGAACAGTTTGTCCAAAAATCATACAATTGGTCTCGTTAGATTCAGGGCAACATGCCGAGTCGACTGATATCCAATTTGACCATATCGGTCATTTTGGCTGTCGGCCATTTTGAATTTTGTGCTAAAATTCTGTATTTTATGAACGCATGAACGGATTGTTACGAAACGTGGTATGGGTCATCAGCACAATGCCCTGAATGAGCCTGAGAAGTTTCGAAACAGCGCCACCTAGTGGTGAATTTTTTTTTTCAAATGCTTATAACTTTGGGTGTGGTCGACTTATTTTCACGAAACTCATCTTTTTAGACTCCTGAATCGTTGCCGAGTCCTACGATACCAAACATGCTAGGTTTCGCCTTACGGTTTGTGTAGCGTTGTGATTTAGCGCTTAAAAAACATTTGGCTATATCTTTGAAACCGCTAGTCCGATCGAGACGAAACCACCGTCAGAAGTTTGGAAACATAGGTCGATAGCTATACGCCAATGCCCAAATGCGAAAATATTGATGTTTAGGGGTACTAATTTCCAATCAAAGTCATGTGTCAGTCATTTTTTTCGTGTTTTTTCATATAAATGTCTATAACTCCGAAGCGAATTGAGATATTTTCACCAAAATTGACACACATATGTATGGGCTCACTCTGAGGACACGTAAAAAAAATTGTGGGACTGAGCCTCTTGGTGGCGCTATAATTGAACAAAATATGAAATTCCCATTGACTTCAATACAGTTTTGTGAAATAAAATGCTATACTAAACAAATGCATTGGTGTAATATTACGAAACTCAGATTGTGTCATCAGCACCATCCCCTGAAGGCAACCAAAATATTTCAAGACAGCGCCACCTAGTGGTCAAAAGTTATAACAAAATTTCCAAAAAGGCTAATAACTTTTGAATAAATCTGGCTATTGAAATGCCACGGGTCTTAATAGATTCCTTGGGTCAAGCCGAGAACATAGATACCAAGTTTTCCTTATTTGGCCAAACTTCCTGTCCGCCATCTTGATTTTCATTCAAAACATACTTTTTCTAACTCCTCCTAGACCGTTTGTCCGATTTTCACCAAAATCGAATCGTATCATCTCCAGACTGTGCCGACAAAAAGTTATGGATTTCGTGTCGATTGATGAAACCGTTTTCGTATAGCACAGCAGCAAAGTTGAGGCATGATGCCAAAATGACTATTCAGGCTTTATATCTGCAATGCCTCGACATATTGACACAAAACTTTGTATGTGTCACTGTCTCCTTACTCTGACCACACCACATCAATTTCGTAACAGCGCCACCTTTTGGTCAAAAGTGACAATCCATTAAATCATATTTTGAATCACTTTTTACATGATTTTTCAGCCATTTCGCCTAAAATCCTCTTTAAATGTCTTTAATTGCTCATTGTTGCAGTTGGTCTGACACTTTCAGACATGTTGGCATGTCTTGTCGTCTTATTCTGCTTGGCCCCGGTAATTGCTGCTTGCAGCTATATTTATTAGGGGCCAAGCACCGAAGGTGCGGAGGCACCTATTGTATCTGTTCCGTTTCTTATTATTATTATTATTATTATTATTATTATTATTCTTCCGCCATGGGAGTCTATGGCAGCCCATAGAACCGATTGCGGGAAAGTTGTTTTGGTTTGACATTCTGATAGAGGACCGTCTCAACATTAAATACACCAATTTTGGTGTTTCTAAGTCATTCCCTCTAGCGCCACCACCTGTCCAAAGTTTCACTTTTATTTTGCTAATAACTTTTGAACCGTAAGGCCAATTAGCGAAATTCTTTTTTCCTCTGATTCCTGAGCTCATGGCGATTCGATTGCACCCTATGACGTCATTTGCCGTCATAAAAATATGGCCGCCATCTTGAATTTTCAAAAAAAGCTACTTTTTCGAACTCGTCCTAGACGGTTTGTCCGATTTGCACGAAAATTGAACCAGATCATCTTCAGGTAGTGCTGACCAAAAGTTATGGAATTCAAATGGATTCGTCAAACCGTTTTCAATAAACGCACAAATACATTTTACGTAGCGCTAGCAAAAACAGTCGTAAGGCCGTATCTCCGCAACGGTTTATCGTATTCAGACCAAACTTGGTGCTTGTACTCACAAGCATGACCTGAGGCTACATGCTGCGTTTCGGCGCAGCGCCACCTACTGGTCCGGAGATATGAAAAATGGCTATTTTTGCTTATAACTTCTGAACAGTTTGTCCAAAAATCATACAATTGGTCTCGTTAGATTCAGGGCAACATGCCGAGTCGACTGATATCCAATTTGACCATATCGGTCATTTTGGCTGTCGGCCATTTTGAATTTTGTGCTAAAATTCTGTATTTTATGAACGCATGAACGGATTGTTACGAAATGTGGTATGGGTCATCAGCACGATGCCCTGAATGAGCCTGAGAAGTTTCGAAACAGCGCCACCTAGTGGTGAATTTTTTTTTTCAAATGCTTATAACTTTGGGTGTGGTCGACTTATTTTCACGAAACTCATCTTTTTAGACTCCTGAATCGTTGCCGAGTCCTACGATACCAAACATGCTAGGTTTCGCCTTACGGTTTGTGTAGCGTTGTGATTTAGCGCTTAAAAAACATTTGGCTATATCTTTGAAACCGCTAGTCCGATCGAGACGAAACCACCGTCAGAAGTTTGGAAACATAGGTCGATAGCTATACGCCAATGCCCAAATGCGAAAATATTGATGTTTAGGGGTAGTAATATTCAATCAAAGTCATGTGTCAGTCATTTTTTTCGTGTTTTTTCATATAAATGTCTATAACTCCGAAGCAAATTGAGATTTTTGCACCAAAATCGACACATATATGTATGGGCTCACTCTGAGGACACATTAAAAAAATGGTGGGACTGAGCCTCTTGGTGGCGCTATAATAGAACAAAACATGAAATTCCCATTGACTTCAATGCAGTTTTGTGAAATAAAATGCTATACTAAACAAATGCATTGGTGTAATATTACGAAACTCAGAATGTGCCATCAGCACCATCCCCTGAAGGTACCCAAAATATTTAGAGACAGCGCCACCTAGTGGTCAAAAGTTATAACAACATTTCCAAAACTGCTAATAACTTTTGAATACATCGGCCTATGTAAATGTCACTGGTCTTAATAGATTCCTTGGGTCAAGCCGAGAACATAGATACCAAATTTTCCTTATTTGGTCAAACTTCTTGTCCGCCATCTTGATTTTCATTCAAAACCTACTTTTTCGAACTCCTCCTAGACCGTTTGTCCGATTTTCACCAAAATCGAATCGTATCATCTCCAGACCGTGCCGACTAAAAGTTATGGATTTCGTGTCGATAGACGAAACCGTTTTCGTATAGCGCAGCAGCAAAGTTGAGGCATGATGCTAATAGCATTAATTAAGGCTTTATCTCTGCAATGCCTTGACATATTGACACCAAACTTTGTATGTGTCATTGTAACTTCACTCTGACCACATCACATCAGTTTTGTAACTGCGCCACCTATTGGTCGAAAGTGATAATCCATCAAATCATATTTTTAATTATTGTTTCTATGATTTTTCAGGCATTTTGCCTAAAATCCTCTTTAAATGTCTTTAATTGCTCATTGTTGCAGTTGGTCTGACACTTTCAGACATGTCGGCATGTCTTGTCGTCTTATTCTGCTTGGCCCCGGTAATGGCTGCTTGCAGCTATATTTATTATTCTTCTTCTTCTTCTTCCGCCATGGGAGTCTATGGCAGCCCATAGAACCGATTGCGGGAAAGTTGTTTTGGTTTGACATTCTGATAGAGGACAGTCCCAACATTAAATACACCAATTTTTGTGTTTCTAAGTCATTCCCTCTAGCGCCACCACCTGTCCAAAGTTTCACTTTTATTTTGCTAATAACTTTTGAACCGTAAGGCCAATCAACAAAATTCTTTTTTCCTCTTATTTCTGAGCTCATGCCGATTCGATTGCACCCTATGACGTCATTTTCCGTCATATAAATATGGCCGCCATTTTTAATTTTCTGAAAAAGCTACTTTTTCGAACTCGTCCTAGACGGTTTGGCCGATTTGCACGAAAATTTAACCAGATCATCTTCAGGCAGTGCTGACCAAAAGTTATGGAATTCAAATTGATTCGTCAAACCGTTTTCAATAAACGCACGAACAAATTTTACGTAGCGCCTGCAAAAACAGTCGTAAGGCTGTATCTCTGCAACGGTTTATCGTATTCAGACCAAACTTGGTACATGTCATCACAAGCATGACCTGAGGCTACATGCTGCGTTTCGGCGCAGCGCCACCTACTGGTCCGGAGATATGAAAAATGGCTATTTTTGCTTATAACTTCTGAACAGTTTGTCCAAAAATCATAAAATTGGTCTCGTTAGATTCAGGGCGACATGCCGAGTCGACTGATATCCAATTTTACCATATCGGCCATTTTGACTGTCGGCCATTTTGAATTATGTGCTAAAATGCTGTATTTTATGAACGCATGAACGGATTGTTACGAAACTTGGCATGGGTCATCAGCACGATGTCCTGAAGGAGTGTGAGAAGTTTCGAAACAGCGCCACCTAGTGGGGAATTTTTTTTTTCAAATGCTTATAACTTTGGGTGCGGTCGACTTATTTTCACGAGACTCATCTAATTAGACTCCTGAAACCTTGCCGAGTCCTACGATACCAAACATGCTAGGTTTCGCCTTATGGTTTGTGTAGCGTTGTGATTTAGCGCTTAAAAAACATTAGGCTATATCTTCGAAACCGCTTGTCCGATCGAGACGAAACCACCGTCAGAAGTTTGGAAACATAGGTCGATAGCTATACGCCAATGCCCAAATGCGAAAATATTGATGTTTAGGGGTAGTAAAATTCAAACAAAGTCATGTGTCAGTCATTTTTTACGTGTTTTTTCATATAAATGTTTATAACTCTAAAGCAAATTGAGATATTTTCACCAAAACTGACACACATATGTATGGGCTCACTCTGAGGACACGTAAAAAAAATTGTGGGACTGAGCCTCTTGGTGGCGCTATAATAGAACAAAACATGAAATTCCCATTGACTTCAATACAGTTTTGTGAGATAAAATGCTATTTTCATTCAAAACCTACTTTTTCGAACTCCTCCCACACCGTTTGTCCGATTTTCACCAAAATCGAATCGTATCATCCCCAGACTGTGCCGACTAAAAGTTATGGATTTCGTGTCAATTGACGAAACCGTTTTCGTATAGCGCAGCAGCAAATTTGAGGCATGATGCTAATAGCACTATTCAGGCTTTATCTCTGCAATGCCTTGACATATTGACACCAAACTTTGTATGTGTCATTGTCTCCTCACTCTGACCACATCACATCAGTTTTGTAACTGCGCCACCTATTTGTCGAAAGTGATAATCCATTAAATCATATTTTTAATTACTGTTTCTATGATTTTTCAGCCATTTCGTCTAAAATCCTCTTTAAATGTCTTTAATTGCTCATTGTTGCAGTTGGTCTGACACTTTCAGACATGTCGGCATGTCTTGTCGTCTTATTCTGCTTGGCCCCGGTAATTGCTGCTTGCAGCTATATTTATTATTATTATTATTATTATTCTTCCGCCATGGGAGTCTATGGCAGCCCATAGAACCGATTGCGGGAAAGTTGTTTTGGTTTGACATTCTGATAGAGGACCGTCTCAACATTAAATACACCAATTTTGGTGTTTCTAAGTCATTCCCTCTAGCGCCACCACCTGTCCAAAGTTTCACTTTTATTTTGCTAATAACTTTTGAACCGTAAGGCCAATCAGCGAAATTCTTTTTTCCTCTGATTCCTGAGCTCATGGCGATTCGATTGCACCCTATGACGTCATTTGCCGTCATAAAAATATGGCCGCCATCTTGAATTTTCAAAAAAAGCTACTTTTTCGAACTCGTCCTAGACGGTTTGTCCGATTTGCACGAAAATTGAACCAGATCATCTTCAGGTAGTGCTGACAAAAAGTTATGGAATTCAAATGGATTCGTCAAACCGTTTTCAATAAACGCACAAATACATTTTACGTAGCGCTAGCAAAAACAGTCGTAAGGCCGTATCTCCGCAACGGTTTATCGTATTCAGACCAAACTTGGTACTTGTACTCACAAGCATGACCTGAGGCTACATGCTGTGTTTCGGCGCAGCGCCACCTACTGGTCCGGAGATATGAAAAATGGCTATTTTTTCTTATAACTTCTGAACAGTTTGTCCAAAAATCATACAATTGGTCTCGTTAGATTCAGGGCAACATGCCGAGTCGACTGATATCCAATTTGACCATATCGGTCATTTTGGCTGTCGGCCATTTTGAATTTTGTGCTAAAATT
Organism: Scardinius erythrophthalmus; assembly: GCF_964197995.2. Lineage (NCBI taxonomy): Eukaryota > Metazoa > Chordata > Actinopteri > Cypriniformes > Leuciscidae > Scardinius > Scardinius erythrophthalmus. The sequence continues at coordinate 18,154,140 of NC_138222.1, forward strand.
CTGTATTTTATGAACGCATGAACGGATTGTTACGAAACGTGGTATGGGTCATCAGCACAATGCCCTGAATGAGCCTGAGAAGTTTCGAAACAGCGCCACCTAGTGGTGAATTTTTTTTTTCAAATGCTTATAACTTTGGGTGTGGTCGACTTATTTTCACGAAACTCATCTTTTTAGACTCCTGAATCGTTGCCGAGTCCTACGATACCAAACATGCTAGGTTTTGCCTTACGGTTTGTGTAGCGTTGTGATTTAGCGCTTAAAAAACATTTGGCTATATCTTTGAAACCGCTAGTCCGATCGAGACGAAACCACCGTCAGAAGTTTGGAAACATAGGTCGATAGCTATACGCCAATGCCCAAATGCGAAAATATTGATGTTTAGGGGTACTAATTTCCAATCAAAGTCATGTGTCAGTCATTTTTTTCGTGTTTTTTCATATAAATGTCTATAACTCCGAAGCGAATTGAGATATTTTCACCAAAATTGACACACATATGTATGGGCTCACTCTGAGGACACGTAAAAAAAATTGTGGGACTGAGCCTCTTGGTGGCGCTATAATTGAACAAAATATGAAATTCCCATTGACTTCAATACAGTTTTGTGAAATAAAATGCTATACTAAACAAATGCATTGGTGTAATATTACGAAACTCAGATTGTGTCATCAGCACCATCCCCTGAAGGCAACCAAAATATTTCAAGACAGCGCCACCTAGTGGTCAAAAGTTATAACAAAATTTCCAAAAAGGCTAATAACTTTTGAATAAATCTGGCTATTGAAATTCCACGGTTCTTAATAGATTCCTTGGGTCAAGCCGAGAACATAGATACCAAGTTTTCCTTATTTGGCCAAACTTCCTGTCCGCCATCTTGATTTTCATTCAAAACCTACTTTTTCTAACTCCTCCTAGACCGTTTGTCCGATTTTCACCAAAATCGAATCGTATCATCTCCAGACTGTGCCGACAAAAAGTTATGGATTTCGTGTCGATTGATGAAACCGTTTTTGTATAGCACAGCAGCAAAGTTGAGGCATGATGCCAAAATGACTATTCAGGCTTTATATCTGCAATGCCTCGACATATTGACACAAAACTTTGTATGTGTCACTGTCTCCTTACTCTGACCACACCACATCAATTTCGTAACAGCGCCACCTTTTGGTCAAAAGTGACAATCCATTAAATCATATTTTGAATCACTTTTTACATGATTTTTCAGCCATTTCGCCTAAAATCCTCTTTAAATGTCTTTAATTGCTCATTGTTGCAGTTGGTCTGACACTTTCAGACATGTTGGCATGTCTTGTCGTCTTATTCTGCTTGGCCCCGGTAATTGCTGCTTGCAGCTATTTTTATTATTATTCTTCTTCTTCTTCCGCCATGGGAGTCTAAGGCAGCCCATAGAACCGATTGCGGGAAAGTTGTTTTGGTTTGACATTCTGATAGAGGACAGTCCCAACATTAAATACACCAATTTTTGTGTTTCTAAGTCATTCCCTCTAGCGCCACCACCTGTCCAAAGTTTCACTTTTATTTTGCTAATAACTTTTGAACCGTAAGGCCAATCAACAAAATTCTTTTTTCCTCTTATTTCTGAGCTCATGCCGATTCGATTGCACCCTATGACGTCATTTTCCGTCATATAAATATGGCCGCCATTTTTAATTTTCTGAAAAAGCTACTTTTTCAAACTCGTCCTAGACGGTTTGTCCGATTTGCACGAAAATTGAACCAGATCATCTTCAGGCAGTGTTGACCAAAAGTTATGGAATTCAAATTGATTCGTCAAACCGTTTTCGATAAACGCACGAATACATTTTACGTAGCGCTAGCAAAAACAGTCGTAAGGCTGTATCTCCGCAAAGGTTTATCGTATTCAGACCAAACTTGGTACATGTACTCACAAGCATGACCTGAGGCTACATGCTGCGTTTCGGCGCAGCGCCACCTACTGGTCCGGAGATATGAAAAATGGCTATTTTTGCTTATAACTTCTGAACAGTTTGTCCAAAAATCATAAAATTGGTATCGTTAGATTCAGGGCAATATGCCGATTCGACTGATATCCAGTTTTACCATATCGGCCCTTTTGACTGTCGGCCATTTTGAATTTTGTGCTAAAATACTGTATTTTAAGAACGCATGAACGAATTGTTACGAAACGTGGTATGGGTCATCAGCACGTTGTCCTGAAGGAGCGTGAGAAGTTTCGAAACAGCGCCACCTAGTGGTGAATTTTTTTTTTCAAATGCTTATAACTTTGGGTGTGGTCAACTTATTTTCACGAGACTCATCTAATTAGACTCCTGAAACCTTGCCGAGTCCTACGATACCAAACATGCTAGGTTTTGCCTTACGGTTTGTGTAGCGTTGTGATTTAGCGCTTAAAAAACATTTGGCTATATCTTCGAAACCGCTAGTCCGATCGAGACGAAACCACCGTCAGAAGTTTGGAAACATAGGTCGATAGCTATACGCTAATGCCCAAATGCGAAAATATTGATGTTTAGGGGTAGTAAATTCCAAACAAAGTCATGTGTCAGTCATTTTTTACGTGTTTTTTCATATAAATGCCTATAACTCTGAAGCAAATTGAGATTTTTTCACCAAAACTGACACACATATGTATGGGCTCACTCTGAGGACACGTAAAAAAAATTGTGAGACTGAGCCTCTTGGTGGCGCTATAATAGAACAAAACATAAAATTCCCATTGACTTCAATACAGTTTTGTGAAATAAAATGCTATTTTCATTAAAAACCTACTTTTTCGAACTCCTCCTACACCGTTTGTCCGATTTTCACCAAAATCGAATCATATCATCTCCAGACCGTGCCGACTGAAAGTTATGGATTTCGTGTCGATTGACAAAACCGTTTTCGTATAGCGCAGCAGCAAATTTGAGGCATGATGCTAAAAGCATTATTCAGGCTTTATGTCTGCAATGCCTTGACATATTGACACCAAACTTTGCATGTGTCATTGTCACTTCACTCTGACCACATCACATCAGTTTTGTAACTGCGCCACCTATTGGTCGAAAGTGATAATCCATCAAATCATATTTTTATTTATTGTTTCTATGATTTTTCAGGCATTTTGCCTAAAATCCTCTTTAAATGTCTTTAATTGCTCATTGTTGCAGTTGGTCTGACACTTTCAGACATGTCGGCATGTCTTGTCGTCTTATTCAGCTTGGCCCCGGTAATGGCTGCTTGCAGCTATATTTATTATTATTAGGGGCCAAGCACCGAAGGTGCGGAGGCACCTATTGTATCTGTTCCGTTTCTTATTATTATTATTATTATTATTATTATTATTATTCTTCCGCCATGGGAGTCTATGGCAGCCCATAGAACCGATTGCGGGAAAGTTGTTTTGGTTTGACATTCTGATAGAGGACCGTCTCAACATTAAATACACCAATTTTGGTGTTTCTAAGTCATTCCCTCTAGCGCCACCACCTGTCCAAAGTTTCACTTTTATTTTGCTAATAACTTTTGAACCGTAAGGCCAATCAGCGAAATTCTTTTTTCCTCTGATTCCTGAGCTCATGGCGATTCGATTGCACCATATGACGTCATTTGCCGTCATAAAAATATGGCCACCATCTTGAATTTTCAAAAAAAGCTACTTTTTCGAACTCGTCCTAGACGGTTTGTCCGATTTGCACGAAAATTGAACCAGATCATCTTCAGGTAGTGCTGACAAAAAGTTATGGAATTCAAATGGATTCGTCAAACCGTTTTCGATAAACGCACAAATACATTTTACGTAGCGCTAGCAAAAACAGTCGTAAGGCCGTATCTCCGCAACGGTTTATCGTATTCAGACCAAACTTGGTACTTGTACTCACAAGCATGACCTGAGGCTACATGCTGTGTTTCGGCGCAGCGCCACCTACTGGTCCGGAGATATGAAAAATGGCTATTTTTGCTTATAACTTCTGAACAGTTTGTCCAAAAATCATACAATTGGTCTCGTTAGATTCAGGGCAACATGCCGAGTCGACTGATATCCAATTTTGCCATATCGGTCATTTTGGCTGTCGGCCATTTTGAATTTTGTGCTAAAATTCTGTATTTTATGAACGCATGAACGGATTGTTACGAAACGTGGTATGGGTCATCAGCACGATGCCCTGAATGAGCCTGAGAAGTTTCGAAACAGCGCCACCTAGTGGTGAATTTTTTTTTTCAAATGCTTATAACTTTGGGTGTGGTCGACTTATTTTCACGAAACTCATCTTTTTAGACTCCTGAATCGTTGCCGAGTCCTACGATACCAAACATGCTAGGTTTCGCCTTACGGTTTGTGTAGCGTTGTGATTTAGCGCTTAAAAAACATTTGGCTATATCTTTGAAACCGCTAGTCCGATCGAGACGAAACCACCGTCAGAAGTTTGAAAACATAGGTCGATAGCTATACGCTAATGCCCAAATGCGAAAATATTGATGTTTAGGGGTACTAATTTCCAATCAAAGTCATGTGTCAGTCATTTTTTTCGTGTTTTTTCATATAAATGTCTATAACTCCGAAGCGAATTGAGATATTTTCACCAAAATTGACACACATATGTATGGGCTCACTCTGAGGACACGTATAAAAAATTGTGGGACTGAGCCTCTTGGTGGCGCTATAATTGAACAAAATATGAAATTCCCATTGACTTCAATACAGTTTTGTGAAATAAAATGCTATACTAAACAAATGCATTGGTGTAATATTACGAAACTCAGATTGTGTCATCAGCACCATCCCCTGAAGGCAACCAAAATATTTCAAGACAGCGCCACCTAGTGGTCAAAAGTTATAACAAAATTTCCAAAAAGGCTAATAACTTTTGAATACATCTGGCTATTGAAATGCCACTGGTCTTAATAGATTCCTTGGGTCAAGCCGAGAACATAGATACCAAGTTTTCCTTATTTGGCCAAACTTCCTGTCCGCCATCTTGATTTTCATTCAAAACCTACTTTTTCGAACTCCTCCTAGACCGTTTGTCCGATTTTCACCAAAATCGAATCGTATCATCTCCAGACTGTGCCGACAAAAAGTTATGGATTTCGTGTCGATTGATGAAACCGTTTTCGTATAGCGCAGCAGCAAAGTTGAGGCATGATGCCAAAATGACTATTCAGGCTTTATATCTGCAATGCCTCGACATATTGACACAAAACTTTGTATGTGTCACTGTCTCCTTACTCTGACCACACCACATCAATTTCGTAACAGCGCCACCTTTTGGTCAAAAGTGACAATCCATTAAATCATATTTTGAATCACTTTTTACATGATTTTTCAGCCATTTCGCCTAAAATCCTCTTTAAATGTCTTTAATTGCTCATTGTTGCAGTTGGTCTGACACTTTCAGACATGTTGGCATGTCTTGTCGTCTTATTCTGCTTGGCCCCGGTAATTGCTGCTTGCAGCTATATTTATTATTATTATTCTTCCTTCTTCCGACTGGGAGTCTATGGCAGCCCATAGAACCGATTGCGGGAAAGTTGTTTTGGTTTGACATTCTGATAGAGGACCGTCTCAACATTAAATACACCAATTTTGGTGTTTCTAAGTCATTCCCTCTAGCGCCACCACCTGTCCAAAATTTCACTTTTATTTTGCTAATAACTTTTGAACCGTAAGGCCAATCAGCGAAATTCTTTTTTCCACTGATTCCTGAGCTCATGGCGATTCGATTGCACCCTATGACGTCATTTGCCGTCATAAAAATATGGCCGCCATCTTGAATTTTCAAAAAAAGCTACTTTTTCGAACTCGTCCTAGACGGTTTGTCCGATTTGCACGAAAATTGAACCAGATCATCTTCAGGTAGTGCTGACAAAAAGTTATGGAATTCAAATGGATTCGTCAAACCGTTTTCGATAAACGCACGAATACATTTTACGTAGCGCTAGCAAAAACAGTCGTAAGGCCGTATCTCCGCAACGGTTTATCGTATTCAGACCAAACTTGGTACTTGTACTCACAAGCATGACCTGAGGCTACATGCTGTGTTTCGGCGCAGCGCCACCTACTGGTCCGGAGATATGAAAAATGGCTATTTTTGCTTATAACTTCTGAACAGTTTGTCCAAAAATCATACAATTGGTCTCGTTAGATTCAGGGCAACATGCCGAGTCGACTGATATCCAATTTGACCATATCGGTCATTTTGGCTGTCGGCCATTTTGAATTTTGTGCTAAAATTCTGTATTTTATGAACGCATGAACGGATTGTTACGAAACGTGGTATGGGTCATCAGCACAATGCCCTGAATGAGCCTGAGAAGTTTCGAAACAGCGCCACCTAGTGGTGAATTTTTTTTTTTCAAATGCTTATAACTTTGGGTGTGGTCGACTTATTTTCACGAAACTCATCTTTTTAGACTCCTGAATCATTGCCGAGTCCTACGATACCAAACATGCTAGGTTTTGCCTTACGGTTTGTGTAGCGTTGTGATTTAGCACTTAAAAAACATTTGGCTATATCTTTGAAACCGCTAGTCCGATCGAGACGAAACCACCGTTAGAAGTTTGGAAACATAGGTCGATAGCTATACGCCAATGCCCAAATGCGAAAATATTGATGTTTAGGGGTACTAATTTCCAATCAAAGTCATGTGTCAGTCATTTTTTTCGTGTTTTTTCATATAAATGTCTATAACTCCGAAGCAAATTGAGATTTTTGCACCAAAATCGACACATATATGTATGGGCTCACTCTGAGGACACATAAAAAAAATGGTGGGACTGAGCCTCTTGGTGGCGCTATAATAGAACAAAACATGAAATTCCCATTGACTTCAATGCAGTTTTGTGAAATAAAATGCTATACTAAACAAATGCATTGGTGTAATATTACGAAACTCAGAATGTGCCATCAGCACCATCCCCTGAAGGTACCCAAAATATTTAGAGACAGCGCCACCTAGTGGTCAAAAGTTATAACAACATTTCCAAAACTGCTAATAACTTTTGAATACATCGGCCTATGTAAATGCCACTGGTCTTAATAGATTCCTTGGGTCAAGCCGAGAACATAGATACCAAATTTTCCTTATTTGGTCAAACTTCTTGTCCGCCATCTTGATTTTCATTCAAAACCTACTTTTTCGAACTCCTCCTACACCGATTGTCCGATTTTCACCAAAATCGAATCATATCATCTCCAGACTGTGCCGACTGAAAGTTATGGATTTCGTGTCGATTGACGAAACCGTTTTCGTATAGCGCAGCAGCAAAGTTGAGGCATGATGCTAAAAGCATTATTCAGGCTTTATCTCTGCAATGCCTTGACATATTGACACCAAACTTTGTATGTGTCATTGTCACTTCACTCTGACCACATCACATCAGTTTTGTAACTGCGCCACCTATTGGTCGAAAGTGATAATCCATTAAATCATATTTTTAATTACTGTTTATATGATTTTTCAGGCATTTCGCCTAAAATCTTCTTTAAATGTCTTTAATTGCTAATTGTTGCAGTTGATCTGACACTTTCAGCAATGTTGGCATGTCTTGTCGTCTTATTCTGCTTGGCCCCGGTAATGGCTGCTTGCAGCTATATTTATTATTATTATTATTCTTCCGCCATGGGAGTCTATGGCAGCCCATAGAACCGATTGCGGGAAAGTTGTTTTGGTTTGACATTCTGATAGAGGACCGTCTCAACATTAAATACACCAATTTTGGTGTTTCTAAGTCATTCCCTCTAGCGCCACCACCTGTCCAAAGTTTCACTTTTATTTTGCTAATAACTTTTGAACCGTAAGGCCAATCAGCGAAATTCTTTTCTCCTCTGATTCCTGAGCTCATGGCGATTCGATAGCACCCTATGACGTCATTTGCCGTCATAAAAATATGGCCGCCATCTTGAATTTTCAAAAAAAGCTACTTTTTCGAACTCGTCCTAGACGGTTTGTCCGATTTGCACGAAAATTGAACCAGATCATCTTCAGGTAGTGCTGACAAAAAGTTATGGAATTCAAATGGATTCGTCAAACCGTTTTCAATAAACGCACAAATATATTTTACGTAGCGCTAGCAAAAACAGTCGTAAGGCCGTATCTCCGCAACGGTTTATCGTATTCAGACCAAACTTGGTACATGTACTCACAAGCATGACCTGAGGCTACATGCTGTGTTTCGGCGCAGCGCCACCTACTGGTCCGGAGATATGAAAAATGGCTATTTTTGCTTATTACTTCTGAACAGTTTGTCCAAAAATCATACAATTGGTCTCGTTAGATTCAGGGCAACATGCCGAGTCGACTGATATCCAATTTGACCATATCGGTCATTTTGGCTGTCGGCCATTTTGAATTTTGTGCTAAAATTCTGTATTTTATGAACGCATGAACGGATTGTTACGAAACGTGGTATGGGTCATCAGCACAATGCCCTGAATGAGCCTGAGAAGTTTCGAAACAGCGCCACCTAGTGGTGAATTTTTTTTTTCAAATGCTTATAACTTTGGGTGTGGTCGACTTATTTTCACGAAACTCATCTTTTTAGACTCCTGAATCGTTGCCGAGTCCTACGATACCAAACATGCTAGGTTTTGCCTTACGGTTTGTGTAGCGTTGTGATTTAGCGCTTAAAAAACATTTGGCTATATCTTCGAAACCGCTAGTCCGATCGAGACGAAACCACCGTCAGAAGTTTGGAAACATAGGTCGATAGCTATACGCCAATGCCCAAATGCGAAAATATTGATGTTTAGGGGTACTAATTTCCAATCAAAGTCATGTGTCAGTCATTTTTTTCGTGTTTTTTCATATAAATGTCTATAACTCCGAAGCGAATTGAGATATTTTCACCAAAATTGACACACATATGTATGGGCTCACTCTGAGGACACGTAAAAAAAATGGTGGGACTGAGCCTCTTGGTGGCGCTATAATTGAACAAAATATGAAATTCCCATTGACTTCAATACAGTTTTGTGAAATAAAATGCTATACTAAACAAATGCATTGGTGTAATATTACGAAACTCAGATTGTGTCATCAGCACCATCCCCTGAAGGCAACCAAAATATTTCAAGACAGCGCCACCTTGTGGTCAAAAGTTATAACAAAATTTCCAAAAAGGCTAATAACTTTTGAATAAATCTGGCTATTGAAATGCCACGGGTCTTAATAGATTCCTTGGGTCAAGCCGAGAACATAGATACCAAGTTTTCCTTATTTGGCCAAACTTCCTGTCCGCCATCTTGATTTTCATTCAAAACCTACTTTTTCGAACTCCTCCTAGACCGTTTGTCCGATTTTCACCAAAATCGAATCGTATCATCTCCAGATTGTGCCGACAAAAAGTTATGGATTTCGTGTTGATTGATGAAACCGTTTTCGTATAGCACAGCAGCAAAGTTGAGGCATGATGCCAAAATGACTATTCAGGCTTTATATCTGCAATGCCTCGACATATTGACACAAAACTTTGTATGTGTCACTGTCTCCTTACTCTGACCACACCACATCAATTTCGTAACAGCGCCACCTTTTGGTCAAAAGTGACAATCCATTAAATCATATTTTGAATCACTTTTTACATGATTTTTCAGCCATTTCGCCTAAAATCCTCTTTAAATGTCTTTAATTGCTCATTGTTGCAGTTGGTCTGACACTTTCAGACATGTTGGCATGTCTTGTCGTCTTATTCTGCTTGGCCCCGGTAATTGCTGCTTGCAGCTATATTTATTATTATTATTATTATTATTCTTCCGCCATGGGAGTCTATGGCAGCCCATAGAACCGATTGCGGGAAAGTTGTTTTGGTTTGACATTCTGATAGAGGACCGTCTCAACATTAAATACACCAATTTTGGTGTTTCTAAGTCATTCCCTCTAGCGCCACCACCTGTCCAAAGTTTCACTTTTACTTTGCTAATAACTTTTGAACCGTAAGGCCAATCAGCGAAATTCTTTTTTTCTCTGATTCCTGAGCTCATGGCGATTCGATTGCACCCTATGACGTCATTTTCCGTCATAAAAATATGGCCGCCATCTTGAATTTTCAAAAAAAGCTACTTTTTCGAACTCGTCCTAGACGGTTTGTCCGATTTGCACGAAAATTGAACCAGATCATCTTCAGGTAGTGCTGACAAAAAGTTATGGAATTCAAATGGATTCGTCAAACCGTTTTCGATAAACGCACAAATACATTTTACGTAGCGCTAGCAAAAACAGTCGTAAGGCCGTATCTCCGCAACGGTTTATCGTATTCAGACCAAACTTGGTACATGTACTCACAAGCATGACCTGAGGCTACATGCTGTGTTTCGGCGCAGCGCCACCTACTGGTCCGGAGATATGAAAAATGGCTATTTTTGCTTATAACTTCTGAACAGTTTGTCCAAAAATCATACAATTGGTCTCGTTAGATTCAGGGCAACATGCCGAGTCGACTGATATCCAATTTGACCATATCGGTCATTTTGGCTGTCGGCCATTTTGAATTTTGTGCTAAAATTCTGTATTTTATGAACGCATGAACGGATTGTTACGAAACGTGGTATGGGTCATCAGCACAATGCCCTGAATGAGCCTGAGAAGTTTCGAAACAGCGCCACCTAGTGGTGAATTTTTTTTTTCAAATGCTTATAACTTTGGGTGTGGTCGACTTATTTTCACGAAACTCATCTTTTTAGACTCCTGAATCGTTGCCGAGTCCTACGATACCAAACATGCTAGGTTTTGCCTTACGGTTTGTGTAACGTTGTGATTTAGCGCTTAAAAAACATTTGGCTATATCTTTGAAACCGCTAGTCCGATCGAGACGAAACCACCGTCAGAAGTTTGGAAACATAGGTCGATAGCTATACGCCAATGCCCAAATGCGAAAATATTGATGTTTAGGGGTACTAATTTCCAATCAAAGTCATGTGTCAGTCATTTTTTTCGTGTTTTTTCATATAAATGTCTATAACTCCGAAGCGAATTGAGATATTTTCACCAAAATTGACACACATATGTATGGGCTCACTCTGAGGACACGTAAAAAAAATTGTGGGACTGAGCCTCTTGGTGGCGCTATAATTGAACAAAATATGAAATTCCCATTGACTTCAATACAGTTTTGTGAAATAAAATGCTATACTAAACAAATGCATTGGTGTAATATTACGAAACTCAGATTGTGTCATCAGCACCATCCCCTGAAGGCAACCAAAATATTTCAAGACAGCGCCACCTAGTGGTCAAAAGTTATAACAAAATTTCCAAAAAGGCTAATAACTTTTGAATAAATCTGGCTATTGAAATGCCACGGGTCTTAATAGATTCCTTGGGTCAAGCCGAGAACATAGATACCAAGTTTTCCTTATTTGGCCAAACTTCCTGTCCGCCATCTTGATTTTCATTCAAAACCTACTTTTTCGAACTCCTCCTAGACCGTTTGTCCGATTTTCACCAAAATCGAATCGTATCATCTCCAGACTGTGCCGACAAAAAGTTATGGATTTCGTGTCGATTGATGAAACCGTTTTCGTATAGCACAGCAGCAAAGTTGAGGCATGATGCCAAAATGACTATTCAGGCTTTATATCTGCAATGCCTCGACATATTGACACAAAACTTTGTATGTGTCACTGTCTCCTTACTCTGACCACACCACATCAATTTCGTAACAGCGCCACCTTTTGGTCAAAAGTGACAATCCATTAAATCATATTTTGAATCACTTTTTACATGATTTTTCAGCCATTTCGCCTAAAATCCTCTTTAAATGTCTTTAATTGCTCGTTGTTGCAGTTGGTCTGACACTTTCAGACATGTTGGCATGTCTTGTCGTCTTATTCTGCTTGGCCCCGGTAATGGCTGCTTGCAGCTATATTTATTATTATTCTTCCTTCTTCCAACTGGGAGTCTATGGCAGCCCATAGAACCGAATGCGGGAAAGTTGTTTTGGTTTGACATTCTGATAGAGGACAGTCCCAACATTAAATACACCAATTTTGGTGTGTCTAAGTCATTCCCTCTAGCGCCACCACCTGTCCAAAGTTTCACTTTTATTTTGTTAATAACTTTTGAACCGTAAGGCCAATCAACAAAATTCTTTTTCTCTCTGATTCCTGAGCTCATGCCAATTCGATTGCACCCTATGACGTCATTTCCGTCATAACAATATGGCCGCCATTTTGAATTTATCTAAAAAGCTACTTTTTCGAACTCGTCCTAGACGGTTTGTCCGATTTGCACGAAAATTAAACCAGATCATCTACAGACCATGCTGACAAAAAGTTATGGAATTCAAGTTGATTCGCTTAACAGTTTTCGATAAACCCACGAATAAATTTTACGTAGCGCTTGCGAAAACAGATGTAAAGCCGTATCTCCGCAACCCTTTATCAGATTCAGACCAAAGTTGGTACATGTCATCACAAGCATGACCTGAGGCTACATGCTGTGTTTCGGCGCAGCGCCACCTACTGGTCCGGAGATATGAAAAATGGCTATTTTTGCTTATAACTTCTGAACAGTTTGTCCAAAAATCATAAAATTGGTCTCGTTAGATTCAGGGTAACATGCCGAGTCCACTGATATCCAATATTACCATATCGGCCATTTTGGCTGTCGGCCATTTTGAATTTTGTGCTAAAATGCTGTATTTTAAGAACACATTAACGGATTTTTACGGAACTTGGTATGGGTCATCAGCCCGATGTCCTGAAGGAGCGTGAGAAGTTTCGAAACAGCGCCACCTAGTGGTGAATTTTTTTTTTCAAATGCTTATAACTTTGGGTGTGGTCAACTTATTTTCACGAAACTCATCTTTTTAGACTCCTGAATCATTGCCGAGTCCTATGATACCAAACATGCTAGGTTTCGCCTTACGGTTTGTGTAGCGTTGTGATTTAGCGCTTAAAAAACATTTGGCTATATCTTCGAAACCGCTAGTCCGATCGAGACGAAACCACCGTCAGAAGTTTGGAAACATAGGTCGATAGCTAAACGCCAATGCCCAAATGCGAAAATATTGATGTTTAGGGGTAGTAAATTCCAAACAAAGTCATGTGTCAGTCATTTTTTACGTGTTTTTTCATATAAATGCCTATAACTCTGAAGCGAATTGAGATATTTTCACCAAAACTGACACACATATGTATGGGCTCACTCTGAGGACACGTAAAAAAAATTGTGGGACTGAGCCTCTTGGTGGCGCTATAATAGAACAAAACATGAAATTCCCATTGACTTCAATAGAGTTTTGTGAAATAAAATGCTATTTTCATTCAAAACCTACTTTTTCGAACTCCTCCTACACCGATTGTCCGATTTTCACCAAAATCGAATCATATCATCTCCAGACTGTGCCGACTGAAAGTTATGGATTTCGTGTCGATTGACGAAACCGTTTTCGCGCAGCAGCAAAGTTGAGGCATGATGCTAAAAGCATTATTCAGGCTTTATCTCTGCAATGCCTTGACATATTGACACCAAACTTTGTATGTGTCATTGTCACTTCACTCTGACCACATCACATCAGTTTTGTAACTGCGCCACCTATTGGTCGAAAGTGATAATCCATTAAGTCATATTTTTAATTACTGTTTATATGATTTTTCAGGCATTTCGCCTAAAATCTTCTTTAAATGTCTTTAATTGCTAATTGTTGCAGTTGATCTGACACTTTCAGCAATGTTGGCATGTCTTGTCGTCTTATTCTGCTTGGCCCCGGTAATTGCTGCTTGCAGCTATATTTAGGGGCCAAGCACCGAAGGTGCGGAGGCACCTATTGTATCTGTTCCCGTTCTTATTATTATTCTTCATTTTTCCGACTGGGAGTCTATGGCAGCCCATAGAACCGATTGCGGGAAAGTTGTTTTGGTTTGACATTCTGATAGAGGACAGTCCCAACATTAAATACACCAATTTTTGTGTTTCTAAGTCATTCCCTCTAGCGCCACCACCTGTCCAAATTTTCACTTTTATTTTGCTAATAACTTTTGAACCGTAAGGCCAATCAACAAAATTATTTTTTCCTCTTATTTCTGAGCTCATGCCGATTCGTTTGCACCCTATGACGTCATTTTCCGTCATATAAATATGGCCACCATTTTGAATTTTCTGAAAAAGCTACTTTTTCGAACTCGTCCTAGACGGTTTGTCCGATTTGCACGAAAATTGAACCAGATCATCTTCAGGCAGTGCTGACCAAAAGTTATGGAATTCAAATTGATTCGTCAAACCGTTTTCGATAAACGCATGAATACATTTTACGTAGCGCTAGCAAAAACAGTCGTAAGGCTGTATCTCCGCAACGGTTTATCGTATTCAGACCAAACCTGGTACATGTACTCACAAGCATGACCTGAGGCTACATGCTGCGTTTCGGCGCAGCGCCACCTACTGGTCTGGAGATATGAAAAATGGCTATTTTTGCTTATAACTTCTGAACAGCTTGTCCAAAAATCATAAAATTGGTCTTGATAGATTCAGGGCGACATGCCGAGTCGACTGATATCCAATTTTGCCATATCGGCCATTTTGACTGTCGGCCATTTTGAATTTTGTGCTAAAATGCTGTATTTTAACAACGCATGAACGGATTGTTACGAAACTTGGTATGGGTCATCAACACGATGTCCTGAAGGAGTGTGAGAAGTTTCGAAACAGCGCCACCTAGTGGTGAATTTGTTTTTTCAAATGCTTATAACTTTGGGAGTGATCGACTTATTTTCACGAAACTCATCTCATTAGACTCCTGAATCGTTGCCGAGTCCAACGATACCAAACATTCTAGGTTTCGCCTTACGGTTTGTGTAGCGTTGTGATTTAGCGCTTAAAAAACATTAGGCTATATCTTCGAAACCGTTTGTCCGATCAAGACGAAACCACCGTCAGAAGTTTGGAATCATAGCTTGTTAACTAAATGTCAAAGCCCAAATGCGAAAATATTGATGTTTAGGGGTAGTAATATTCAATCAAAGTCATGTGTCAGTCATTTTTTACGTGTTTTTTCATATAAATATCTATAACTCCGAAGCAAATTGAGATATTTGCACCAAAATCGACACATATATGTATGGGCTCACTCTGAGGACACATAAAAAAAATTGTGGGACTGAGCCTCTTGGTGGCGCTATAATTGAACAAAATATGAAATTCCCATTGACTTCAATACAGTTTTGTGAAATAAAATGCTATACTAAACAAATGCATTGGTGTAATATTACGAAACTCAGATTGTGTCATCAGCACCATCCCCTGAAGGCAACCAAAATATTTCAAGACAGCGCCACCTAGTGGTCAAAAGTTATAACAAAATTTCCAAAAAGGCTAATAACTTTTGAATAAATCTGGCTATTGAAATGCCACGGGTCTTAATAGATTCCTTGGGTCAAGCCGAGAACATAGATACCAAGTTTTCCTTATTTGGCCAAACTTCCTGTCCGCCATCTTGATTTTCATTCAAAACCTACTTTTTCGAACTCCTCCTAGACCGTTTGTCCGATTTTCACCAAAATTGAATCGTATCATCTCCAGACTGTGCCGACAAAAAGTTATGGATTTCGTGTCGATTGATGAAACTGTTTTCGTATAGCACAGCAGCAAAGTTGAGGCATGATGCCAAAATGACTATTCAGGCTTTATATCTGCAATGCCTCGACATATTGACACAAAACTTTGTATGTGTCACTGTCTCCTTACTCTGACCACACCACATCAATTTCGTAACAGCGCCACCTTTTGGTCAAAAGTGACAATCCATTAAATCATATTTTGAATCACTTTTTACATGATTTTTCAGCCATTTCGCCTGAAATCCTCTTTAAATGTCTTTAATTGCTCATTGTTGCAGTTGGTCTGACACTTTCAGACATGTTGGCATGTCTTGTCGTCTTATTCTGCTTGGCCCCGGTAATTGCTGCTTGCAGCTATATTTATTAGGGGCCAAGCACCGAAGGTGCGGAGGCACCTATTGTATCTGTTCCGTTTCTTATTATTATTAGGGGCCAAGCACCGAAGGTGCGGAGGCACCTATTGTATCTGTTCCGTTTCTTATTATTATTATTATTATTATTATTATTATTATTATTATTATTCTTCCGCCATGGGAGTCTATGGCAGCCCATAGAACCGATTGCGGGAAAGTTGTTTTGGTTTGACATTCTGATAGAGGACCGTCTCAACATTAAATACACCAATTTTGGTGTTTCTAAGTCATTCCCTCTAGCGCCACCACCTGTCCAAAGTTTCACTTTTATTTTGCTAATAACTTTTGAACCATAAGGCCAATCAGCGAAATTCTTTTTTCCTCTGATTCCTGAGCTCATGGCGATTCGATTGCATCCTATGACGTCATTTGCCGTCATAAAAATATGGCCGCCATCTTGAATTTTCAAAAAAAGCTACTTTTTCGAACTCGTCCTAGACGGTTTGTCCGATTTGCACGAAAATTGAACCAGATCATCTTCAGGTAGTGCTGACAAAAAGTTATGGAATTCAAATGGATTCGTCAAACCGTTTTCGATAAACGCACAAATACATTTTACGTAGCGCTAGCAAAAACAGTCGTAAGGCCGTATCTCCGCATCGGTTTATCGTATTCAGACCAAACTTGGTACTTGTACTCACAATCATGACCTGAGGCTACATGCTGTGTTTCGGCGCAGCGCCACCTACTGGTCCGGAGATATGAAAAATGGCTATTTTTGCTTATAACTTCTGAACAGTTTGTCCAAAAATCATACAATTGGTCTCGTTAGATTCAGGGCAACATGCTGAGTCGACTGATATCCAATTTGACCATATCGGTCATTTTGGCTGTCGGCCATTTTGAATTTTGTGCTAAAATTCTGTATTTTATGAACGCATGAACGGATTGTTACGAAACGTGGTATGGGTCATCAGCACAATGCCCTGAATGAGCCTGAGAAGTTTCGAAACAGCGCCACCTAGTGGTGAATTTTTTTTTTCAAATGCTTATAACTTTGGGTGTGGTCGACTTATTTTCACGAAACTCATCTTTTTAGACTCCTGAATCGTTGCCGAGTCCTACGATACCAAACATGCTAGGTTTCGCCTTACGGTTTGTGTAGCGTTGTGATTTAGCGCTTAAAAAACATTTGGCTATATCTTTGAAACCGCTAGTCCAATCGAGACGAAACCACCGTCAGAAGTTTGTAAACATAGGTCGATAGCTATACGCCAATGCCCAAATGCGAAAATATTGATGTTTAGGGGTACTAATTTCCAATCAAAGTCATGTGTCAGTCATTTTTTTCGTGTTTTTTCATATAAATGTCTATAACTCCGAAGCGAATTGAGATATTTTCACCAAAATTGACACACATATGTATGGGCTCACTCTGAGGACACGTAAAAAAAATTGTGGGACTGAGCCTCTTGGTGGCGCTATAATTGAACAAAATATGAAATTCCCATTGACTTCAATACAGTTTTGTGAAATAAAATGCTATACTAAACAAATGCATTGGTGTAATATTACGAAACTCAGATTGTGTCATCAGCACCATCCCCTGAAGGCAACCAAAATATTTCAAGACAGCGCCACCTAGTGGTCAAAAGTTATAACAAAATTTCCAAAAAGGCTAATAACTTTTGAATAAATCTGGCTATTGAAATGCCACGGATCTTAATAGATTCCTTGGGTCAAGCCGAGAACATAGATACCAAGTTTTCCTTATTTGGCCAAACTTCCTGTCCGCCATCTTGATTTTCATTCAAAACCTACTTTTTCTAACTCCTCCTAGACCGTTTGTCCGATTTTCACCAAAATCGAATCGTATCATCTCCAGACTGTGCCGACAAAAAGTTATGGATTTCGTGTCGATTGATGAAACCGTTTTTGTATAGCACAGCAGCAAAGTTGAGGCATGATGCCAAAATGACTATTCAGGCTTTATATCTGCAATGCCTCGACATATTGACACAAAACTTTGTATGTGTCACTGTCTCCTTACTCTGACCACACCACATCAATTTCGTAACAGCGCCACCTTTTGGTCAAAAGTGACAATCCATTAAATCATATTTTGAATCACTTTTTACATGATTTTTCAGCCATTTCGCCTAAAATCCTCTTTAAATGTCTTTAATTGCTCATTGTTGCAGTTGGTCTGACACTTTCAGACATGTTGGCATGTCTTGTCGTCTTATTCTGCTTGGCCCCGGTAATTGCTGCTTGCAGCTATTTATTAGGGGCCAAGCACCGAAGGTGCGGAGGCACCTATTGTATCTGTTCTGTTTCTTATTATTATTATTATTATTAGGGGCCAAGCACCGAAGGTGCGGAGGCACCTATTGTATCTGTTCCGTTTCTTATTATTATTATTATTAGGGGCCAAGCACCGAAGGTGCGGAGGCACCTATTGTATCTGTTCCGTTTCTTATTATTATTATTATTATTATTATTAGGGGCCAAGCACCGAAGGTGCGGAGGCACCTATTGTATCTGTTCCGTTTCTTATTATTATTATTATTATTATTATTATTATTATTATTATTATTCTTCCGCCATGGGAGTCTATGGCAGCCCATAGAACCGATTGCGGGAAAGTTGTTTTGGTTTGACATTCTGATAGAGGACCGTCTCAACATTAAATACACCAATTTTGGTGTTTCTAAGTCATTCCCTCTAGCGCCACCACCTGTCCAAAGTTTCACTTTTATTTTGCTAATAACTTTTGAACCGTAAGGCCAATCAGCGAAATTCTTTTTTCCTCTGATTCCTGAGCTCATGGCGATTCGATTGCACCCTATGACGTCATTTTCCGTCATAAAAATATGGCCGCCATCTTGAATTTTCAAAAAAAGCTACTTTTTCGAACTCGTCCTAGACGGTTTGTCCGATTTGCACGAAAATTGAACCAGATCATCTTAAGGTAGTGCTGACAAAAAGTTATGGAATTCAAATTGATTCGTCAAACCGTTTTCGATAAACGCACGAATACATTTTACGTAGCGCCAGCAAAAACAGTCGTAAGGCCATATCTCCGCAACGGTTTATCGTATTCAGACCAAACTTGGTACTTGTACTCACAAGCATGACCTGAGGCTACATGCTGTGTTTCGGCGCAGTGCCACCTACTGGTCCGGAGATATGAAAAATGGCTATTTTTGCTTATAACTTCTGAACAGTTTGTCCAAAAATCATAAAATTGGTCTCGTTAGATTCAGGGCAACATGCCGAGTCGACTGATATCCAATTTGACCATATCGGTCATTTTGGCTGTCGGCCATTTTGAATTTTGTGCTAAAATTCTGTATTTTATGAACGCATGAACGGATTGTTACGAAACGTGGTATGGGTCATCAGCACAATGCCCTGAATGAGCCTGAGAAGTTTCGAAACAGCGCCACCTAGTGGTGAATTTTTTTTTCCAAATGCTTATAACTTTGGGTGTGGTCGACTTATTTTCACGAAACTCATCTTTTTAGACTCCTGAATCGTTGCCGAGTCCTACGATACCAAACATGCTAGGTTTCGCCTTACGGTTTGTGTAGCGTTGTGATTTAGCGCTTAAAAAACATTTGGCTATATCTTTGAAACCGCTAGTCCGATCGAGACGAAACCACCGTCAGAAGTTTGGAAACATAGGTCGATAGCTATACGCTAATGCCCAAATGCGAAAATATTGATGTTTAGGGGTACTAATTTCCAATCAAAGTCATGTGTCAGTCATTTTTTTCGTGTTTTTTCATATAAATGTCTATAACTCCGAAGCGAATTGAGATATTTTCACCAAAATTGACACACATATGTATGGGCTCACTCTGAGGACACGTAAAAAAAATTGTGGGACTGAGCCTCTTGGTGGCGCTATAATTGAACAAAATATGAAATTCCCATTGACTTCAATACAGTTTTGTGAAATAAAATGCTATACTAAACAAATGCATTGGTGTAATATTACGAAACTCAGATTGTGTCATCAGCACCATCCCCTGAAGGCAACCAAAATATTTCAAGACAGCGCCACCTAGTGGTCAAAAGTTATAACAAAATTTCCAAAAAGGCTAATAACTTTTGAATAAATCTGGCTATTGAAATGCCACGGGTCTTAATAGATTCCTTGGGTCAAGCCGAGAACATAGATACCAAGTTTTCCTTATTTGGCCAAACTTCCTGTCCGCCATCTTGATTTTCATTCAAAACCTACTTTTTCGAACTCCTCCTAGACCGTTTGTCCGATTTTCACCAAAATCGAATCGTATCATCTCCAGACTGTGCCGACAAAAAGTTATGGATTTCGTGTCGATTGATGAAACCGTTTTCGTATAGCACAGCAGCAAAGTTGAGGCATGATGCCAAAATGACTATTCAGGCTTTATATCTGCAATGCCTCGACATATTGACACACAACTTTGTATGTGTCACTGTCTCCTTACTCTGACCACACCACATCAATTTCTTAACAGCGCCACCTTTTGGTAAAAAGTGACAATCCATTAAATCATATTTTGAATCACTTTTTACATGATTTTTCAGCCATTTCGCCTAAAATCCTCTTTAAATGTCTTTAATTGCTCATTGTTGCAGTTGGTCTGACACTTTCAGACATGTTGGCATGTCTTGTCGTCTTATTCTGCTTGGCCCCGGTAATTGCTGCTTGCAGCTATATTTATTATTATTATTCTTCCGCCATGGGAGTCTATGGCAGCCCATAGAACCGATTGCGGGAAAGTTGTTTTGGTTTGACATTCTGATAGAGGACCGTCTCAACATTAAATACACCAATTTTGGTGTTTCTAAGTCATTCCCTCTAGCGCCACCACCTGTCCAAAGTTTCACTTTTATTTTGCTAATAACTTTTGAACCGTAAGGCCAATCAGCGAAATTCTTTTTTCCTCTGATTCCTGAGCTCATGGCGATTCGATTGCACCCTATGACGTCATTTGCCGTCATAAAAATATGGCCGCCATCTTGAATTTTCAAAAAAAGCTACTTTTTCGAACTCGTCCTAGACGGTTTGTCCGATTTGCACGAAAATTGAACCAGATCATCTTCAGGTAGTGCTGACAAAAAGTTATGGAATTCAAATGGATTCGTCAAACCGTTTTCAATAAACGCACAAATACATTTTACGTAGCGCTAGCAAAAACAGTCGTAAGGCCGTATCTCCGCAACGGTTTATCGTATTCAGACCAAACTTGGTACTTGTACTCACAAGCATGACCTGAGGCTACATGCTGTGTTTCGGCGCAGCGCCACCTACTGGTCCGGAGATATGAAAAATGGCTATTTTTGCTTATAACTTCTGAACAGTTTGTCCAAAAATCATACAATTGGTCTCGTTAGATTCAGGGCAACATGCCGAGTCGACTGATATCAAATTTGACCATATCGGTCATTTTGGCTGTCGGCCATTTTGAATTTTGTGCTAAAATTCTGTATTTTATGAACGCATGAACGGATTGTTACGAAACGTGGTATGGGTCATCAGCACAATGCCCTGAATGAGCCTGAGAAGTTTCGAAACAGCGCCACCTAGTGGTGAATTTTTTTTTTCAAATGCTTATAACTTTGGGTGTGGTCGACTTATTTTCACGAAACTCATCTTTTTAGACTCCTGAATCGTTGCCGAGTCCTACGATACCAAACATGCTAGGTTTTGCCTTACGGTTTGTGTAACGTTGTGATTTAGCGCTTAAAAAACATTTGGCTATATCTTTGAAACCGCTAGTCCGATCGAGACGAAACCACCGTCAGAAGTTTGGAAACATAGGTCGATAGCTATACGCCAATGCCCAAATGCGAAAATATTGATGTTTAGGGGTACTAATTTCCAATCAAAGTCATGTGTCAGTCATTTTTTTCGTGTTTTTTCATATAAATGTCTATAACTCCGAAGCGAATTGAGATATTTTCACCAAAATTGACACACATATGTATGGGCTCACTCTGAGGACACGTAAAAAAAATTGTGGGACTGAGCCTCTTGGTGGCGCTATAATTGAACAAAATATGAAATTCCCATTGACTTCAATACAGTTTTGTGAAATAAAATGCTATACTAAACAAATGCATTGGTGTAATATTACGAAACTCAGATTGTGTCATCAGCACCATCCCCTGAAGGCAACCAAAATATTTCAAGACAGCGCCACCTAGTGGTCAAAAGTTATAACAAAATTTCCAAAAAGGCTAATAACTTTTGAATAAATCTGGCTATTGAAATGCCACGGGTCTTAATAGATTCCTTGGGTCAAGCCGAGAACATAGATACCAAGTTTTCCTTATTTGGCCAAACTTCCTGTCCGCCATCTTGATTTTCATTCAAAACCTACTTTTTCGAACTCCTCCTAGACCGTTTGTCCGATTTTCACCAAAATCGAATCGTATCATCTCCAGACTGTGCCGACAAAAAGTTATGGATTTCGTGTCGATTGATGAAACCGTTTTCGTATAGCACAGCAGCAAAGTTGAGGCATGATGCCAAAATGACTATTCAGGCTTTATATCTGCAATGCCTCGACATATTGACACAAAACTTTGTATGTGTCACTGTCTCCTTACTCTGACCACACCACATCAATTTCGTAACAGCGCCACCTTTTGGTCAAAAGTGACAATCCATTAAATCATATTTTGAATCACTTTTTACATGATTTTTCAGCCATTTCGCCTAAAATCCTCTTTAAATGTCTTTAATTGCTCATTGTTGCAGTTGGTCTGACACTTTCAGACATGTTGGCATGTCTTGTCGTCTTATTCTGCTTGGCCCCGGTAATTGCTGCTTGCAGCTATATTTATTATTATTATTATTATTCTTCCGCCATGGGAGTCTATGGCAGCCCATAGAACCGATTGCGGGAAAGTTGTTTTGGTTTGACATTCTGATAGAGGACCGTCTCAACATTAAATACACCAATTTTGGTGTTTCTAAGTCATTCCCTCTAGCGCCACCACCTGTCCAAAGTTTCACTTTTATTTTGCTAATAACTTTTGAACCGTAAGGCCAATTAGCGAAATTCTTTTTTCCTCTGATTCCTGAGCTCATGGCGATTCGATTGCACCCTATGACGTCATTTGCCGTCATAAAAATATGGCCGCCATCTTGAATTTTCAAAAAAAGCTACTTTTTCGAACTCGTCCTAGACGGTTTGTCCGATTTGCACGAAAATTGAACCAGATCATCTTCAGGTAGTGCTGACAAAAAGTTATGGAATTCAAATGGATTCGTCAAACCGTTTTCAATAAACGCACAAATACATTTTACGTAGCGCTAGCAAAAACAGTCGTAAGGCCGTATCTCCGCAACGGTTTATCGTATTCAGACCAAACTTGGTACTTGTACTCACAAGCATGACCTGAGGCTACATGCTGCGTTTCGGCGCAGCGCCACCTACTGGTCCGGAGATATGAAAAATGGCTATTTTTGCTTATAACTTCTGAACAGTTTGTCCAAAAATCATACAATTGGTCTCGTTAGATTCAGGGCAACATGCCGAGTCGACTGATATCCAATTTGACCATATCGGTCATTTTGGCTGTCGGCCATTTTGAATTTTGTGCTAAAATTCTGTATTTTATGAACGCATGAACGGATTGTTACGAAATGTGGTATGGGTCATCAGCACGATGCCCTGAATGAGCCTGAGAAGTTTCGAAACAGCGCCACCTAGTGGTGAATTTTTTTTTTCAAATGCTTATAACTTTGGGTGTGGTCGACTTATTTTCACGAAACTCATCTTTTTAGACTCCTGAATCGTTGCCGAGTCCTACGATACCAAACATGCTAGGTTTCGCCTTACGGTTTGTGTAGCGTTGTGATTTAGCGCTTAAAAAACATTTGGCTATATCTTTGAAACCGCTAGTCCGATCGAGACGAAACCACCGTCAGAAGTTTGGAAACATAGGTCGATAGCTATACACCAATGCCCAAATGCGAAAATATTGATGTTTAGGGGTAGTAATATTCAATCAAAGTCATGTGTCAGTCATTTTTTTCGTGTTTTTTCATATAAATGTCTATAACTCCGAAGCAAATTGAGATTTTTGCACCAAAATCGACACATATATGTATGGGCTCACTCTGAGGACACATTAAAAAAATGGTGGGACTGAGCCTCTTGGTGGCGCTATAATAGAACAAAACATGAAATTCCCATTGACTTCAATGCAGTTTTGTGAAATAAAATGCTATACTAAACAAATGCATTGGTGTAATATTACGAAACTCAGAATGTGCCATCAGCACCATCCCCTGAAGGTACCCAAAATATTTAGAGACAGCGCCACCTAGTGGTCAAAAGTTATAACAACATTTCCAAAACTGCTAATAACTTTTGAATACATCGGCCTATGTAAATGTCACTGGTCTTAATAGATTCCTTGGGTCAAGCCGAGAACATAGATACCAAATTTTCCTTATTTGGTCAAACTTCTTGTCCGCCATCTTGATTTTCATTCAAAACCTACTTTTTCGAACTCCTCCTAGACCGTTTGTCCGATTTTCACCAAAATCGAATCGTATCATCTCCAGACCGTGCCGACTAAAAGTTATGGATTTCGTGTCGATAGACGAAACCGTTTTCGTATAGCGCAGCAGCAAAGTTGAGGCATGATGCTAATAGCATTAATTAAGGCTTTATCTCTGCAATGCCTTGACATATTGACACCAAACTTTGTATGTGTCATTGTAACTTCACTCTGACCACATCACATCAGTTTTGTAACTGCGCCACCTATTGGTCGAAAGTGATAATCCATCAAATCATATTTTTAATTATTGTTTCTATGATTTTTCAGGCATTTTGCCTAAAATCCTCTTTAAATGTCTTTAATTGCTCATTGTTGCAGTTGGTCTGACACTTTCAGACATGTCGGCATGTCTTGTCGTCTTATTCTGCTTGGCCCCGGTAATGGCTGCTTGCAGCTATATTTAGGGGCCAAGCACAGAATGTGCGTAGGCACCTATTGTATCTGTTAGCGTACCAAAAATAATTCTTCTTTTTCTTCCGCTCTGGGAGTCTATGGCAGCCCATAGAACCGCTTGCGGGAAAGTTGTGCAATTTGGCACACTGATAAAGGACAGACTGAACAGTCACCATAGCAAATTTGGAGTCTCCAACTCATTCCCTCTAGCGCCACCAGCTGTCCAAATTTGCACTCATGTTTAGGCTAATAACTTTTGAACCACAAGGGCTAGAAACAAAATTCCTTTTTCCTCTGATTCCCTAGCTCAAGACGATTCGATTGCACCCTATGACGTCATTTTCCGTCATGGAAAGTTTTCCGCCATTTAGAATTTTCCGAAAAACCTACTTTTTCGAACTCCTCCTAGGCCGTTGCTCCGATTTTCACGAAAATTGAACCAGATCATCTACAGACCATGCCGACAAAAAGTTATGGAATTCAAGTTGATTCGCTTAGCAATTTTCGAAAAAACCCACCAACAAATTTTACGTAGCGCTTGCGAAAACAGACGTAAGGCTGTATCTCCGCAACGCTTTATTGGATTCAGACCAAACTCGGTACATGTCATCCCAACCATGACCTGAGGCTACATGCTGCGTTTCGGCGCAGCGCCACCTACTGGTCCGGAGATATGAAAAATGGCTATTTTTGCTTATAACTTCTGAATAGTTTGCCCAAAAACCATAAAATCGGTCTCGTTAGATTCAGGCCAACATGCTGAGTCGACTGATATCCAATTTTACCATATCGGCCATTTTGGCTGTCGGCCATTTTGAATTTTGTGCTAAAATGCTGTATTTTAAGAACGCATGAATGGATTCTTACGAAACATGGTATGGGTCATCAGCACGATGCCCTGAAGGAGCGTGAGAAGTTTCGAAACAGCGCCACCTTGTGGTCAAAAGTTATAACAACATTTCCAAAAAGGCTAATAACCTTTGAATAAATCTGCCAATTGAAATGCCACTGGTCTTAATAGATTCCCTGGGTCACGCTGAGAACATAGATACCAAGTTTGCCATATTTGGCCGAACTTCCTGTCCGCCATCTTGATTTTCAGTCAAAACCTACTTTTTCGAACTCCTCCTAGACCGTTTGTCCGATTTTCACCAAAATCGAATCGTATCATCACCACACTGTACCGACAAAAAGTTATGGAATTCGTGTTGATTCGTCAAACCGTTCTCGAATACCGCGCAAACAAATTTTACGTTGTGCTACAGCTACAGATTTAGTGCAAAAGTACTAAATCGCCCATAACTCCTAGACCGTTTGTCCTAGACTCAAGTGTCTTACACCACTGTGATCCCTGGCTCAAGGCGGACAAAATGGCTATCTCCAAATTCGATTTAGGCCAGAATTTCTTTTTGCTATGTCGAATTTTGTCCGAAACCTACTTTTGCGAACTAGTCCTAGGTTTTTCGCCAGATCGGAAACAAACCAGTCTAGGACATTTCTCTGGACTCTCTAGATCAATAATTATTGAAAAAAAGTTGAACTTTTGCATTTGGGTGGCTGTAACAGGCTCATTTAGAAAAGGGGCGTGGCAAAATACACTAAAAATCCTATAAATCCCAAATGAAAACTCAGGACTTCACCAAAATTGATGAGCATATGTGTCAGAACATGGTGAGGAAGCATGCAGAGTTTCATGGAGATCGGACCATAGGTGGCGCTATAACTGGCAAAAAGCCTTCATTCTTATTAGGGGTTCAAGCATGAAATGCTGAAACCCTATTGTAATTGTAAGGATTCGTAAAACGCATCGTGCAGGCCAAACCGTAAGGCCTAGAGACGTGAAACCTGGCCAGATGGTAGGCCTCAATTTGGGGACAACCTATCAGAGTATGACCCCGAATGGCCCATAGGTGGCACTACAGCGACCAAAAGTACAAAATCGCCCATAACTCTTAGACCGTTTGTCCCAGGATCAAGTGTCTTATATCGTTGGAATCCTTGGCTCAAGGCGGACAAAATGGCTATCTCCGATTTTGATTTAGGCAGGGAAAAATTTCTGCTATATCGAATTTTGTCCGAAACCTACTTTTGCGAACTAGTCCTAGGTTTTTCGCCAGATCGGAACCAAACCAGTCTAGGACATTTCTCTGGACTCTCTCGATCAATAGTTATCGAAAAAAAGTAGAATTTTTGCATTTGGTTGGCTATAACAGGGTCATTTGGAAAATGGGCGGGGCAAAATACAGTCAAAAGCCTATAAATCCTAAACAAAAACTCAGAACATCACGAAAATCGCTGAGCATATGTGTCATGACATGGTGAACAAGCGTGCCGAGTTTCATGCAGATCGGAGCATAGGTGGCGCTATAAATGGCAAAAAGGTTCCCTTATTATTAGGGGCCAAGCACAGAATGTGTGTAGGCACCTATTGTATCTGTTAGCGTACCAAAAATAATTCTTCTTTTTCTTCCGCTCTGGGAGTCTATGGCAGCCCATAGAACCGCTTGCGGGAAAGTTGTGCAATTTGGCACACTGATAGAGGACAGACGGAACAGTCACCATAGCAAATTTGGAGTCTCCAAATCATTCCCTCTAGCGCCACCAGCTGTCCAAATTTGCACTCATGTTTAGGCTAATAACTTTTGAACCACAAGGGCTAGAAACAAAATTCCTTTTTCCTCTGATTCCCTAGCTCAAGACGATTCGATTGCACCCTATGACGTCATTTTCCGTCATGGAAAGTTTTCCGCCATTTAGAATTTTCCGAAAAACCTACTTTTTCGAACTCCTCCTAGGCCGTTGCTCCGATTTTCACGAAAATTGAACCAGATCATCTACAGACCATGCCGACAAAAAGTTATGGAATTCAAGTTGATTCGCTTAGCAATTTTTGAAAAAACCCACCAACAAATTTTACGTAGCGCTTGCGAAAACAGACGTAAGGCTGTATCTCCGCAACGCTTTATTGGATTCAGACCAAACTCGGTACATGTCATCCCAACCATGACCTGAGGCTACATGCTGCGTTTCGGCGCAGCGCCACCTACTGGTCCGGAGATATGAAAAATGGCTATTTTTGCTTATAACTTCTGAATAGTTTGCCCAAAAACCATAAAATCGGTCTCGTTAGATTCAGGCCAACATGCTGAGTCGACTGATATCCAATTTTACCATATCGGCCATTTTGGCTGTCGGCCATTTTGAATTTTGTGCTAAAATGCTGTATTTTAAGAACGCATGAATGGATTCTTACGAAACATGGTATGGGTCATCAGCACGATGCCCTGAAGGAGCGTGAGAAGTTTCGAAACAGCGCCACCTTGTGGTCAAAAGTTATAACAACATTTCCAAAAAGGCTAATAACCTTTGAATAAATCTGCCAATTGAAATGCCACTGGTCTTAATAGATTCCCTGGGTCACGCTGAGAACATAGATACCAAGTTTGCCATATTTGGCCGAACTTCCTGTCCGCCATCTTGATTTTCAGTCAAAACCTACTTTTTCGAACTCCTCCTAGACCGTTTGTCCGATTTTCACCAAAATCGAATCGTATCATCTCCACACTGTACCGACAAAAAGTTATGGAATTCGTGTTGATTCGTCAAACCGTTCTCGAATACCGCGCAAACAAATTTTACGTTGTGCTACAGCTACAGATTTAGTGCAAAAGTACGTAACTCCTAGACCGTTTGTCCTAGACTCAAGTGTCTTACACCACTGTGATCCCTGGCTCAAGGCGGACAAAACGGCTATCTCCAAATTCGATTTAGGCCAGAATTTCTTTTTGCTATGTCGAATTTTGTCCGAAACCTACTTTTGCGAACTAGTCCTAGGTTTTTCGCCAGATCGGAAACAAACCAGTCTAGGACATTTCTCTGGACTCTCTAGATCAATAATTATCGAAAAAAAGTTGAACTTTTGCATTTGGGTGGCTGTAACAGGCTCATTTAGAAAAGGGGCGTGGCAAAATACACTAAAAATCCTATAAATCCCAAATGAAAACTCAGGACTTCACCAAAATTGATGAGCATATGTGTCAGAACATGGTGAGGAAGCATGCAGAGTTTCATGGAGATCGGACCATAGGTGGCGCTATAACTGGCAAAAAGCCTTCATTCTTATTAGGGGTTCAAGCATGAAATGCTGAAACCCTATTGTAATTGTAAGGATTCATAAAACGCATCGTGCAGGCCAAACCGTAAGGCCTAGAGACGTGAAACCTGGCCAGATGGTAGGCCTCAATTTGGGGACAACCTATCAGAGTATGACCCCGAATGGCCCATAGGTGGCGCTACAGCGACCAAAAGTACAAAATCGCCCATAACTCTTAGATCGTTTGTCCCAGGATCAAGTGTCTTATATCGTTGGAATCCTTGGCTCAAGGCGGACAAAATGGCTACCTCCGATTTTGATTTAGGCAGGGAAAAATTTCTGCTATATCGATCAATAGTTATCGAAAAAAAGTAGAATTTTTGCATTTGGTTGGCTATAACAGGGTCATTTGGAAAATGGGCGGGGCAAAATACAGTCAAAAGCCTATAAATCCTAAACAAAAACTCAGAACATCACGAAAATCGCTGAGCATATGTGTCATGACATGGTGAACAAGCGTGCCGAGTTTCATGCAGATCGGAGCATAGGTGGCGCTATAAATGGCAAAAAGGTTCCCTTATTATTAGGGGCCAAGCACAGAATGTGTGTAGGCACCTATTGTATCTGTTAGCGTACCAAAAATAATTCTTCTTTTTCTTCCGCTCTGGGAGTCTATGGCAGCCCATAGAACCGCTTGCGGGAAAGTTGTGCAATTTGGCACACTGATAGAGGACAGACGGAACAGTCACCATAGCAAATTTGGAGTCTCCAAATCATTCCCTCTAGCGCCACCAGCTGTCCAAATTTGCACTCATGTTTAGGCTAATAACTTTTGAACCACAAGGGCTAGAAACAAAATTCCTTTTTCCTCTGATTCCCTAGCTCAAGACGATTCGATTGCACCCTATGACGTCATTTTCCGTCATGGAAAGTTTTCCGCCATTTAGAATTTTCCGAAAAACCTACTTTTTCGAACTCCTCCTAGGCCGTTGCTCCGATTTTCACGAAAATTGAACCAGATCATCTACAGACCATGCCGACAAAAAGTTATGGAATTCAAGTTGATTCGCTTAGCAATTTTTGAAAAAACCCACCAACAAATTTTACGTAGCGCTTGCGAAAACAGACGTAAGGCTGTATCTCCGCAATAGATGAATAGTTTGCCCAAAAACCATAAAATCGGTCTCGTTAGATTCAGGCCAACATGCTGAGTCGACTGATATCCAATTTTACCATATCGGCCATTTTGGCTGTCGGCCATTTTGAATTTTGTGCTAAAATGCTGTATTTTAAGAACGCATGAATGGATTCTTACGAAACATGGTATGGGTCATCAGCACGATGCCCTGAAGGAGCGTGAGAAGTTTCGAAACAGCGCCACCTTGTGGTCAAAAGTTATAACAACATTTCCAAAAAGGCTAATAACCTTTGAATAAATCTGCCAATTGAAATGCCACTGGTCTTAATAGATTCCCTGGGTCACGCTGAGAACATAGATACCAAGTTTGCCATATTTGGCCGAACTTCCTGTCCGCCATCTTGATTTTCAGTCAAAACCTACTTTTTCGAACTCCTCCTAGACCGTTTGTCCGATTTTCACCAAAATCGAATCGTATCATCTCCACACTGTACCGACAAAAAGTTATGGAATTCGTGTTGATTCGTCAAACCGTTCTCGAATACCGCGCAAACAAATTTTACGTTGTGCTACAGCTACAGATTTAGTGCAAAAGTACTAAATCGCCCATAACTCCTAGACCGTTTGTCCTAGACTCAAGTGTCTTACACCACTGTGATCCCTGGCTCAAGGCGGACAAAACGGCTATCTCCAAATTCGATTTAGGCCAGAATTTCTTTTTGCTATGTCGAATTTTGTCCGAAACCTACTTTTGCGAACTAGTCCTAGGTTTTTCGCCAGATCGGAAACAAACCAGTCTAGGACATTTCTCTGGACTCTCTAGATCAATAATTATCGAAAAAAAGTTGAACTTTTGCATTTGGGTGGCTGTAACAGGCTCATTTAGAAAAGGGGCGTGGCAAAATACACTAAAAATCCTATAAATCCCAAATGAAAACTCAGGACTTCACCAAAATTGATGAGCATATGTGTCAGAACATGGTGAGGAAGCATGCAGAGTTTCATGGAGATCGGACCATAGGTGGCGCTATAACTGGCAAAAAGCCTTCATTCTTATTAGGGGTTCAAGCATGAAATGCTGAAACCCTATTGTAATTGTAAGGATTCATAAAACGCATCGTGCAGGCCAAACCGTAAGGCCTAGAGACGTGAAACCTGGCCAGATGGTAGGCCTCAATTTGGGGACAACCTATCAGAGTATGACCCCGAATGGCCCATAGGTGGCGCTACAGCGACCAAAAGTACAAAATCGCCCATAACTCTTAGACCGTTTGTCCCAGGATCAAGTGTCTTATATCGTTGGAATCCTTGGCTCAAGGCGGACAAAATGGCTATCTCCGATTTTGATTTAGGCAGGGAAAAATTTCTGCTATATCGAATTTTGTCCGAAACCTACTTTTGCGAACTAGTCCTAGGTTTTTCGCCAGATCGGAACCAAACCAGTCTAGGACATTTCTCTGGACTCTCTCGATCAATAGTTATCGAAAAAAAGTAGAATTTTTGCATTTGGTTGGCTATAACAGGGTCATTTGGAAAATGGGCGGGGCAAAATACAGTCAAAAGCCTATAAATCCTAAACAAAAACTCAGAACATCACGAAAATCGCTGAGCATATGTGTCATGACATGGTGAACAAGCGTGCCGAGTTTCATGCAGATCGGAGCATAGGTGGCGCTATAAATGGCAAAAAGGTTCCCTTATTATTAGGGGCCAAGCACAGAATGTGTGTAGGCACCTATTGTATCTGTTAGCGTACCAAAAATAATTCTTCTTTTTCTTCCGCTCTGGGAGTCTATGGCAGCCCATAGAACCGCTTGCGGGAAAGTTGTGCAATTTGGCACACTGATAGAGGACAGACGGAACAGTCACCATAGCAAATTTGGAGTCTCCAAATCATTCCCTCTAGCGCCACCAGCTGTCCAAATTTGCACTCATGTTTAGGCTAATAACTTTTGAACCACAAGGGCTAGAAACAAAATTCCTTTTTCCTCTGATTCCCTAGCTCAAGTCGATTCGATTGCACCCTATGACGTCATTTTCCGTCATGGAAAGTTTTCCGCCATTTAGAATTTTCCGAAAAACCTACTTTTTCGAACTCCTCCTAGGCCGTTGCTCCGATTTTCACGAAAATTGAACCAGATCATCTACAGACCATGCCGACAAAAAGTTATGGAATTCAAGTTGATTCGCTTAGCAATTTTTGAAAAAACCCACCAACAAATTTTACGTAGCGCTTGCGAAAACAGACGTAAGGCTGTATCTCCGCAACGCTTTATTGGATTCAGACCAAACTCGGTACATGTCATTCCAACCATGACCTGAGGCTACATGCTGCGTTTCGGCGCAGCGCCACCTACTGGTCCGGAGATATGAAAAATGGCTATTTTTGCTTATAACTTCTGAATAGTTTGCCCAAAAACCATAAAATCGGTCTCGTTAGATTCAGGCCAACAAGCTGAGTCGACTGATATCCAATTTTACCATATCGGCCATTTTGGCTGTCGGCCATTTTGAATTTTGTGCTAAAATGCTGTATTTTAAGAACGCATGAATGGATTCTTACGAAACATGGTATGGGTCATCAGCACGATGCCCTGAAGGAGCGTGAGAAGTTTCGAAACAGCGCCACCTTGTGGTCAAAAGTTATAACAACATTTCCAAAAAGGCTAATAACCTTTGAATAAATCTGCCAATTGAAATGCCACTGGTCTTAATAGATTCCCTGGGTCACGCTGAGAACATAGATACCAAGTTTGCCATATTTGGCCGAACTTCCTGTCCGCCATCTTGATTTTCAGTCAAAACCTACTTTTTCGAACTCCTCCTAGACCGTTTGTCCGATTTTCACCAAAATCGAATCGTATCATCTCCACACTGTACCGACAAAAAGTTATGGAATTCGTGTTGATTCGTCAAACCGTTCTCGAATACCGCGCAAACAAATTTTACGTTGTGCTACAGCTACAGATTTAGTGCAAAAGTACTAAATCGCCCATAACTCCTAGACCGTTTGTCCTAGACTCAAGTGTCTTACACCACTGTGATCCCTGGCTCAAGGCGGACAAAACGGCTATCTCCAAATTCGATTTAGGCCAGAATTTCTTTTTGCTATGTCGAATTTTGTCCGAAACCTACTTTTGCGAACTAGTCCTAGGTTTTTCGCCAGATCGGAAACAAACCAGTCTAGGACATTTCTCTGGACGCTCTAGATCAATAATTATCGAAAAAAAGTTGAACTTTTGCATTTGGGTGGCTGTAACAGGCTCATTTAGAAAAGGGGCGTGGCAAAATACACTAAAAATCCTATAAATCCCAAATGAAAACTCAGGACTTCACCAAAATTGATGAGCATATGTGTCAGAACATGGTGAGGAAGCATGCAGAGTTTCATGGAGATCGGACCATAGGTGGCGCTATAACTGGCAAAAAGCCTTCATTCTTATTAGGGGTTCAAGCATGAAATGCTGAAACCCTATTGTAATTGTAAGGATTCATAAAACGCATCGTGCAGGCCAAACCGTAAGGCCTAGAGACGTGAAACCTGGCCAGATGGTAGGCCTCAATTTGGGGACAACCTATCAGAGTATGACCCCGAATGGCCCATAGGTGGCGCTACAGCGACCAAAAGTACAAAATCGCCCATAACTCTTAGACCGTTTGTCCCAGGATCAAGTGTCTTATATCTTTGGAATCCTTGGCTCAAGGCGGACAAAATGGCTATCTCCGATTTTGATTTAGGCAGGGAAAAATTTCTGCTATATCGAATTTTGTCCGAAACCTACTTTTGCGAACTAGTCCTAGGTTTTTCGCCAGATCGGAACCAAACCAGTCTAGGACATTTCTCTGGACTCTCTCGATCAATAGTTATCGAAAAAAAGTAGAATTTTTGCATTTGGTTGGCTATAACAGGGTCATTTGGAAAATGGGCGGGGCAAAATACAGTCAAAAGCCTATAAATCCTAAACAAAAACTCAGAACATCACGAAAATCGCTGAGCATATGTGTCATGACATGGTGAACAAGCGTGCCGAGTTTCATGCAGATCGGAGCATAGGTGGCGCTATAAATGGCAAAAAGGTTCCCTTATTATTAGGGGCCAAGCACAGAATGTGCGTAGGCACCTATTGTATCTGTTAGCGTACCAAAAATAATTCTTCTTTTTCTTCCGCTCTGGGAGTCTATGGCAGCCCATAGAACCGCTTGCGGGAAAGTTGTGCAATTTGGCACACTGATAGAGGACAGACTGAACAGTCAACATAGCAAATTTGGAGTCTCCAACTCATTCCCTCTAGCGCCACCAGCTGTCCAAATTTGCACTCATGTTTAGGCTAATAACTTTTGAACCACAAGGGCTAGAAACAAAATTCCTTTTTCCTCTGATTCCCTAGCTCAAGACGATTCGATTGCACCCTATGACGTCATTTTCCGTCATGGAAAGTTTTCCGCCATTTAGAATTTTCCGAAAAACCTACTTTTTCGAACTCCTCCTAGGCCGTTGCTCCGATTTTCACGAAAATTGAACCAGATCATCTACAGACCATGCCGACAAAAATTTATGGAATTCAAGTTGATTCGCTTAGCAATTTTTGAAAAAACCCACCAACAAATTTTACGTAGCGCTTGCGAAAACAGACGTAAGGCTGTATCTCCGCAACGCTTTATTGGATTCAGACCAAACTCGGTACATGTCATCCCAACCATGACCTGAGGCTACATGCTGCGTTTCGGCGCAGCGCCACCTACTGGTCCGGAGATATGAAAAATGGCTATTTTTGCTTATAACTTCTGAATAGTTTGCCCAAAAACCATAAAATTGGTCTCGTTAGATTCAGGGTAACATGCCGAGTCGACTGATATCCAATTTGACCATATCAGTCATTTTGGCTGTCGCCCATTTTGAATTTTGTGCTAAAATTCTGTATTTTATGAACGCATGAACGGATTGTTACGAAACGTGGTATGGGTCATCAGCACAATGCCCTGAATGAGCCTGAGAAGTTTCGAAACAGCGCCACCTAGTGGTGAATTTTTTTTTTCAAATGCTTATAACTTTGGGTGTGGTCGACTTATTTTCACGAAACTCATCTTTTTAGACTCCTGAATCGTTGCCGAGTCCTACGATACCAAACATGCTAGGTTTCACCTTACGGTTTGTGTAGCGTTGTGATTTAGCGCTTAAAAAACATTTGGCTATATCTTTGAAACCGCTAGTCCGATCGAGACGAAACCACCGTCAGAAGTTTGGAAACATAGGTCGATAGTCAAACACCAATGCCCAAATGCGAAAATATTGATGTTTAGGGGTACTAATTTCCAATCAAATTCATGTGTCAGTCATTTTTTTTGTGTTTTTTCATATAAATGTCTATAACTCCGAAGCGAATTGAGATATTTTCACCAAAATTGACACACATATGTATGGGCTCACTCTGAGGATACGTAAAAAAATTGTGGGACTGAGCCTCTTGGTGGCGCTATAATTGAACAAAATATGAAATTCCCATTGACTTCAATACAGTTTTGTGAAATAAAATGCTATACTAAACAAATGCATTGGTGTAATATTACGAAACTCAGATTGTGTCATCAGCACCATCCCCTGAAGGCAACCAAAATTTTTCAAGACAGCGCCACCTAGTGGTCAAAAGTTATAACAAAATTTCCAAAAAGGCTAATAACTTTTGAATAAATCTGGCTATTGAAATGCCACGGGTCTTAATAGATTCCTTGGGTCAAGCCGAGAACATAGATACCAAGTTTTCCTTATTTGGCCAAAATTCCTGTCCGCCATCTTGATTTTCATTCAAAACCTACTTTTTCGAACTCCTCTAGACCGTTTGTCCGATTTTCACCAAAATCGAATCGTATCATCTCCAGACTGTGCCGACAAAAAGTTATGGATTTCGTGTCGATTGATGAAACTGTTTTCGTATAGCACAGTAGCAAAGTTGAGGCATGATGCCAAAATGACTATTCAGGCTTTATATCTGCAATGCCTCGACATATTGACACAAAACTTTGTATGTGTCACTGTCTCCTTACTCTGACCACACCACATCAATTTCGTAACAGCACCACCTTTTGGTCAAAAGTGACAATCCATTAAATCATATTTTGAATCACTTTTTACATGATTTTTCAGCCATTTCGCCTAAAATTCTCTTTAAATGTCTTTAATTGCTCATTGTTGCAGTTGGTCTGACACTTTCAGACATGTTGGCATGTCTTGTCGTCTTATTCTGCTTGGCCCCGGTAATTGCTGCTTGCAGCTATATTTAGGGGCCAAGCACCGAAGGTGCGGAGGCACCTATTGTATCTGTTCCGTTTCTTATTATTATTATTATTAGGGGC
This sequence comes from Scardinius erythrophthalmus, assembly GCF_964197995.2. Lineage (NCBI taxonomy): Eukaryota > Metazoa > Chordata > Actinopteri > Cypriniformes > Leuciscidae > Scardinius > Scardinius erythrophthalmus. Next base: position 18,190,584 of record NC_138222.1, read on the forward strand.
CAAGCACAGAATGTGCGTAGGCACCTATTGTATCTGTTAGCGTACCAAAAATAATTCTTCTTTTTCTTCCGCTCTGGGAGTCTATGGCAGCCCATAGAACCGCTTGCGGGAAAGTTGTGCAATTTGGCACACTGATAGAGGACAGACTGAACAGTCAACATAGCAAATTTGGAGTCTCCAACTCATTCCCTCTAGCGCCACCAGCTGTCCAAATTTGCACTCATGTTTAGGCTAATAACTTTTGAACCACAAGGGCTAGAAACAAAATTCCTTTTTCCTCTGATTCCCTAGCTCAAGACGATTCGATTGCACCCTATGACGTCATTTTCCGTCATGGAAAGTTTTCCGCCATTTAGAATTTTCCGAAAAACCTACTTTTTCGAACTCCTCCTAGGCCGTTGCTCCGATTTTCACGAAAATTGAACCAGATCATCTACAGACCATGCCGACAAAAAGTTATGGAATTCAAGTTGATTCGCTTAGCAATTTTTGAAAAAACCCACCAACAAATTTTACGTAGCGCTTGCGAAAACAGACGTAAGGCTGTATCTCCGCAACGCTTTATTGGATTCAGACCAAACTCGGTACATGTCATCCCAACCATGACCTGAGGCTACATGCTGCGTTTCGGCGCAGCGCCACCTACTGGTCCGGAGATATGAAAAATGGCTATTTTTGCTTATAACTTCTGAATAGTTTGCCCAAAAACCATAAAATTGGTCTCGTTAGATTCAGGGTAACATGCCGAGTCGACTGATATCCAATTTGACCATATCAGTCATTTTGGCTGTCGCCCATTTTGAATTTTGTGCTAAAATTCTGTATTTTATGAACGCATGAACGGATTGTTACGAAACGTGGTATGGGTCATCAGCACAATGCCCTGAATGAGCCTGAGAAGTTTCGAAACAGCGCCACCTAGTGGTGAATTTTTTTTTTCAAATGCTTATAACTTTGGGTTTGGTCGACTTATTTTCACGAAACTCATCTTTTTAGACTCCTGAATCGTTGCCGAGTCCTACGATACCAAACATGCTAGGTTTCACCTTACGGTTTGTGTAGCGTTGTGATTTAGCGCTTAAAAAACATTTGGCTATATCTTTGAAACCGCTAGTCCGATCGAGACGAAACCACCGTCAGAAGTTTGGAAACATAGGTCGATAGCTAAACACCAATGCCCAAATGCGAAAATATTGATGTTTAGGGGTACTAATTTCCAATCAAATTCATGTGTCAGTCATTTTTTTCGTGTTTTTTCATATAAATGTCTATAACTCCGAAGCGAATTGAGATATTTTCACCAAAATTGACACACATATGTATGGGCTCACTCTGAGGATACGTAAAAAAATTGTGGGACTGAGCCTCTTGGTGGCGCTATAATTGAACAAAATATGAAATTCCCATTGACTTCAATACAGTTTTGTGAAATAAAATGCTATACTAAACAAATGCATTGGTGTAATATTACGAAACTCAGATTGTGTCATCAGCACCATCCCCTGAAGGCAACCAAAATATTTCAAGACAGCGCCACCTAGTGGTCAAAAGTTATAACAAAATTTCCAAAAAGGCTAATAACTTTTGAATAAATCTGGCTATTGAAATGCCACGGGTCTTAATAGATTCCTTGGGTCAAGCCGAGAACATAGATACCAAGTTTTCCTTATTTGGCCAAAATTCCTGTCCGCCATCTTGATTTTCATTCAAAACCTACTTTTTCGAACTCCTCCTAGACCGTTTGTCCGATTTTCACCAAAATCGAATCGTATCATCTCCAGACTGTGCCGACAAAAAGTTATGGATTTCGTGTCGATTGATGAAACTGTTTTCGTATAGCACAGTAGCAAAGTTGAGGCATGATGCCAAAATGACTATTCAGGCTTTATATCTGCAATGCCTCGACATATTGACACAAAACTTTGTATGTGTCACTGTCTCCTTACTCTGACCACACCACATCAATTTCGTAACAGCACCACCTTTGGTCAAAAGTGACAATCCATTAAATCATATTTTGAATCACTTTTTACATGATTTTTCAGCCATTTCGCCTAAAATTCTCTTTAAATGTCTTTAATTGCTCATTGTTGCAGTTGGTCTGACACTTTCAGACATGTTGGCATGTCTTGTCGTCTTATTCTGCTTGGCCCCGGTAATTGCTGCTTGCAGCTATATTTAGGGGCCAAGCACCGAAGGTGCGGAGGCACCTATTGTATCTGTTCCCGTTCTTATTATTATTCTTCTTTTTCTTCCGACTTGGCGTCTATGGCAGCCCATAGAGCCGATTGCGGGAAAGTTGTTTTGATTTGACATTCTGATAGAGGACAGTGCCAACATTAAATACACCAATTTTGGTGTTTCTAAGTCATTCCCTCTAGCGCCACCACCTGTCCAAAATTTCACTTTCATTTTGCTAATAACTTTTGAACCGTAAGGCCAATCAGTAAAATCCTTTTTTACTCTTATTCCTGAGCTCATGACGATTCGATTGCACCCTATGAAGTCATTTTCCGTCATAAAAATATGGCTGCCATTTTGAAGTTTTCGAAAAACCTACTTTTTCGAACTCGTCCTAGACGGTTTGTCCGATTTGCATGAAAATTGAACCAGATCATCTTCAGGCCGTGCTGACCAAAAGTTATGGAATTCAAGTTGATTCGCTTAACCATTTTCAATAAACGCACAAACAAATTTTACGTAGCGCTAGGAAAAACAGTTGTAAGGCTGTATCTCCGCAACGGTTTATCGTATTCAGACCAAACTTGGTACATGTACTCACAAGCATGACCTGAGGCAACATGCTGCGTTTTGGCGCAGCGCCACCTACTGGTCCGGAGATATGAAAAATGGCTATTTTTGCTTATAACTTCTGAATGGTTTGTCCAAAAATCATAAAATTGGTCTCGTTAGATTCAGGGCGACATGCCGAGTTGACTGATATCCAATTTTAACATATCGGCCATTTTGACTGTCGGCCATTTTGAATTTTGTGCTAAAATGCTGTATTTTAAGAACGCATGAACGGATTTTTATGAAACTTGGTATGGGTCATCAGCACAATGTCCTGAAGGAGCGTGAGAAGTTTCGAAACAGCGCCACCTAGTGGTAATTTTTTTTTTTTAAATGCTTATAACTTTGGGTGTGATCGACTTATTTTCACGAAACTCATCTTTTTAGACTCCTGAATCGTTGCCGAGTCCTACGATACCAAACATGCTAGGTTTTGCCTTACGGTTTGTGTAGCGTTGTGATTTAGCGCTTAAAAAACATTTGGCTATATCTTTGAAACCGCTAGTCCGATCGAGACGAAACCACCGTCAGAAGTTTGGAAACATAGGTCGATAGCTATATGCCAATGCCCAAATGCGAAAATATTGATGTTTAGGGGTACTAATTTCCAATCAAAGTCATGTGTCAGTCATTTTTTTCATGTTTATTCATATAAATGTCTATAACTCCGAAGCGAATTGAGATATTTTCACCAAAATTGACACACATATGTATGGGCTCACTCTGAGGACACGTAAAAAAAATTGTGGGACTGAGCCTCTTGGTGGCGCTATAATTGAACAAAATATGAAATTCCCATTGACTTCAATACAGTTTTGTGAAATAAAATGCTATACTAAACAAATGCATTGGTGTAATATTACGAAACTCAGATTGTGTCATCAGCACCATCCCCTGAAGGCAACCAAAATATTTCAAGACAGCGCCACCTAGTGGTCAAAAGTTATAACAAAATTTCCAAAAAGGCTAATAACTTTTGAATAAATCTGGCTATTGAAATGGCACGGGTCTTAATAGATTCCTTGGGTCAAGCCGAGAACATAGATACCAAGTTTTCCTTATTTGGCCAAACTTCCTGTCCGCCATCTTGATTTTCATTCAAAACCTACTTTTTCGAACTCCTCCTAGACCGTTTGTCCGATTTTCACCAAAATCGAATCGTATCATCTCCAGACTGTGCTGACAAAAAGTTATGGATTTCGTGTCGATTGATGAAACCGTTTTCGTATAGCACAGCAGCAAAGTTGAGGCATGATGCCAAAATGACTATTCAGGCTTTATATCTGCAATGCCTCGACATATTGACACAAAACTTTGTATGTGTCACTGTCTCCTTACTCTGACCACACCACATCAATTTCGTAACAGCGCCACCTTTTGGTCAAAAGTGACAATCCATTAAATCATATTTTGAATCACTTTTTACATGATTTTTCAGCCATTTCGCCTAAAATCCTCTTTAAATGTCTTTAATTGCTCATTGTTGCAGTTGGTCTGACACTTTCAGACATGTTGGCATGTCTTGTCGTCTTATTCTGCTTGGCCCCGGTAATTGCTGCTTGCAGCTATATTTATTAGGGGCCAAGCACCGAAGGTGCGGAGGCACCTATTGTATCTGTTCCGTTTCTTATTATTATTAGGGGCCAAGCACCGAAGGTGCGGAGGCACCTATTGTATCTGTTCCGTTTCTTATTATTATTATTATTATTATTATTATTATTATTCTTCCGCCATGGGAGTCTATGGCAGCCCATAGAACCGATTGCGGGAAAGTTGTTTTGGTTTGACATTCTGATAGAGGACCGTCTCAACATTAAATACACCAATTTTGGTGTTTCTAAGTCATTCCCTCTAGCGCCACCACCTGTCCAAAGTTTCACTTTTATTTTGCTAATAACTTTTGAACCGTAAGGCCAATCAGCGAAATTCTTTTTTCCTCTGATTCCTGAGCTCATGGCGATTCGATTGCACCCTATGACGTCATTTGACGTCATAAAAATATGGCCGCCATCTTGAATTTTCAAAAAAAGCTACTTTTTCGAACTCGTCCTAGACGGTTTGTCCGATTTGCACGAAAATTGAACCAGATCATCTTCAGGTAGTGCTGACAAAAAGTTATGGAATTCAAATGGATTCGTCAAACCGTTTTCAATAAACGCACAAATACATTTTACGTAGCGCTAGCAAAAACAGTCGTAAGGCCGTATCTCCGCAACGGTTTATCATATTCAGACCAAACTTGGTACTTGTACTCACAAGCATGACCTGAGGCTACATGCTGTGTTTCGGCGCAGCGCCACCTACTGGTCCGGAGTTATGAAAAATGGCTATTTTTGCTTATAACTTCTGAACAGTTTGTCCAAAAATCATACAATTGGTCTCGTTAGATTCAGGGCAACATGCCGAGTCGACTGATATCCAATTTGACCATATCGGTCATTTTGGCTGTCGGCCATTTTGAATTTTGTGCTAAAATTCTGTATTTTATGAACGCATGAACAGATTGTTACGAAACGTGGTATGGGTCATCAGCACAATGCCCTGAATGAGCCTGAGAAGTTTCGAAACAGCGCCACCTAGTGGTGAATTTTTTTTTTCAAATGCTTATAACTTTGGGTGTGGTCGACTTATTTTCACGAAACTCATCTTTTTAGACTCCTGAATCGTTGCCGAGTCCTACGATACCAAACATGCTAGGTTTTGCCTTACGGTTTGTGTAGCGTTGTGATTTAGCGCTTAAAAAACATTTGGCTATATCTTTGAAACCGCTAGTCCGATCGAGACGAAACCACCGTCAGAAGTTTGGAAACATAGGTCGATAGCTATACGCCAATGCCCAAATGCGAAAATATTGATGTTTAGGGGTACTAATTTCCAATCAAAGTCATGTGTCAGTCATTTTTTTCGTGTTTTTTCATATAAATGTCTATAACTCCGAAGCGAATTGAGATATTTTCACCAAAATTGACACACATATGTATGGGCTCACTCTGAGGACACGTAAAAAAAATTGTGGGACTGAGCCTCTTGGTGGCGCTATAATTGAACAAAATATGAAATTCCCATTGACTTCAATACAGTTTTGTGAAATAAAATGCTATACTAAACAAATGCATTGGTGTAATATTACGAAACTCAGATTGTGTCATCAGCACCATCCCCTGAAGGCAACCAAAATATTTTAAGACAGCGCCACCTAGTGGTCAAAAGTTATAACAAAATTTCCAAAAAGGCTAATAACTTTTGAATAAATCTGGCTATTGAAATGCCACGGGTCTTAATAGATTCCTTGGGTCAAGCCGAGAACATAGATACCAAGTTTTCCTTATTTGGCCAAACTTCCTGTCCGCCATCTTGATTTTCATTCAAAACCTACTTTTTCGAACTCCTCCTAGACCGTTTGTCCGATTTTCACCAAAATCGAATCGTATCATCTCCAGACTGTGCCGACAAAAAGTTATGGATTTCGTGTCGATTGATGAAACCGTTTTCGTATAGCACAGCAGCAAAGTTGAGGCATGATGCCAAAATGACTATTCAGGCTTTATATCTGCAATGCCTCGACATATTGACACAAAACTTTGTATGTGTCACTGTCTCCTTACTCTGACCACACCACATCAATTTCGTAACAGCGCCACCTTTTGGTCAAAAGTGACAATCCATTAAATCATATTTTGAATCACTTTTTACATGATTTTTCAGCCATTTCGCCTAAAATCCTCTTTAAATGTCTTTAATTGCTCATTGTTGCAGTTGGTCTGACACTTTCAGACATGTTGGCATGTCTTGTCGTCTTATTCTGCTTGGCCCCGGTAATTGCTGCTTGCAGCTATATTTATTATTATTATTCTTCCGCCATGGGAGTCTATGGCAGCCCATAGAACCGATTGTGGGAAAGTTGTTTTGGTTTGACATTCTGATAGAGGACCGTCTCAACATTAAATACACCAATTTTGGTGTTTCTAAGTCATTCCCTCTAGCGCCACCACCTGTCCAAAGTTTCACTTTTACTTTGCTAATAACTTTTGAACCGTAAGGCCAATCAGCGAAATTCTTTTTTTTCTCTGATTCCGGAGCTCATGGCGATTCGATTGCACCCTATGACGTCATTTTCCGTCATAAAAATATGGCCGCCATCTTGAATTTTCAAAAAAAGCTACTTTTTCGAACTCGTCCTAGACGGTTTGTCCGATTTGCACGAAAATTTAACCAGATCATCTTCAGGTAGTGCTGACAAAAAGTTATGGAATTCAAATGGATTCGTCAAACCGTTTTCGATAAACGCACAAATACATTTTACGTAGCGCTAGCAAAAACAGTCGTAAGGCCGTATCTCCGCAACGGTTTATCGTATTCAGACCAAACTTGGTACTTGTACTCACAAGCATGACCTGAGGCTACATGCTGTGTTTCGGCGCAGCGCCACCTACTGGTCCGGAGATATGAAAAATGGCTATTTTTGCTTATAACTTCTGAACAGTTTGTCCAAAAATCATACAATTGGTCTCGTTAGATTCAGGGCAACATGCCGAGTCGACTGATATCCAATTTGACCATATCGGTCATTTTGGCTGTCGGCCATTTTGAATTTTGTGCTAAAATTCTGTATTTTATGAACGCATGAACGGATTGTTACGAAACGTGGTATGGGTCATCAGCACAATGCCCTGAATGAGCCTGAGAAGTTTCGAAACAGCGCCACCTAGTGGTGAATTTTTTTTTTCAAATGCTTATAACTTTGGGTGTGGTCGACTTATTTTCACGAAACTCATCTTTTTAGACTCCTGAATCGTTGCCGAGTCCTACGATACCAAACATGCTAGGTTTTGCCTTACGGTTTGTGTAACGTTGTGATTTAGCGCTTAAAAAACATTTGGCTATATCTTTGAAACCGCTAGTCCGATCGAGACGAAACCACCGTCAGAAGTTTGGAAACATAGGTCGATAGCTATATGCCAATGCCCAAATGCGAAAATATTGATGTTTAGGGGTACTAATTTCCAATCAAAGTCATGTGTCAGTCATTTTTTTCGTGTTTTTTCATATAAATGTCTATAACTCCGAAGCGAATTGAGATATTTTCACCAAAATTGACACACATATGTATGGGCTCACTCTGAGGACACGTAAAAAAATTGTGGGACTGAGCCTCTTGGTGGCGCTATAATTGAACAAAATATGAAATTCCCATTGACTTCAATACAGTTTTGTGAAATAAAATGCTATACTAAACAAATGCATTGGTGTAATATTACGAAACTCAGATTGTGTCATCAGCACCATCCCCTGAAGGCAACCAAAATATTTCAAGACAGCGCCACCTAGTGGTCAAAAGTTATAACAAAATTTCCAAAAAGGCTAATAACTTTTGAATAAATCTGGCTATTGAAATGCCACGGGTCTTAATAGATTCCTTGGGTCAAGCCGAGAACATAGATACCAAGTTTTCCTTATTTGGCCAAACTTCCTGTCCGCCATCTTGATTTTCATTCAAAACCTACTTTTTCGAACTCCTCCTAGACCGTTTGTCCGATTTTCACCAAAATCGAATCGTATCATCTCCAGACTGTGCCGACAAAAAGTTATGGATTTCGTGTCGATTGATGAAACCGTTTTCGTATAGCACAGCAGCAAAGTTGAGGCATGATGCCAAAATGACTATTCAGGCTTTATATCTGCAATGCCTCGACATATTGACACAAAACTTTGTATGTGTCACTGTCTCCTTACTCTGACCACACCACATCAATTTCGTAACAGCGCCACCTTTTGGTCAAAAGTGACAATCCATTAAATCATATTTTGAATCACTTTTTACATGATTTTTCAGCCATTTCGCCTAAAATCCTCTTTAAATGTCTTTAATTGCTCATTGTTGCAGTTGGTCTGACACTTTCAGACATGTTGGCATGTCTTGTCGTCTTATTCTGCTTGGCCCCGGTAATTGCTGCTTGCAGCTATATTTATTATTATTATTCTTCTTCTTCCGCTCTTGGAGTCTATGGCAGCCCATAGAACCGATTGCGGGAAAGTTGTTTTGGTTTGACATTCTGATAGAGCACAGTCCCAACATTAAATACACCAATTTTGGTGTTTCTAAGTCATTCCCTCTAGCGCCACCACCTGTCCAAAGTTTCACTTTTATTTTGCTAATAACTTTTGAACCGTAAGGCCAATCAACAAAATTCTTTTTTCATCTGATTCCTGAGCTCATGCCGATTCGATTGCATCCTATTACTTCATTTTCCGTAATAAAAATATGGCCGCCATTTTGAATCATTCGAAAAACCTACTTTTTCGAACTCGTCCTAGACGGTTTGTCCGATTTGCACGAAAATTGAACCAGATCATCTTCAGGGAGTGCTGACAAAAAGTTATGGAATTCAAATTGATTCGTCAAACCGTTTTCGATAAACGCTCGAACAAATTTTACGTAGCGCCTGCAAAAACAGTCGTAAGGCTGTATCTCCGCAACGGTTTATCGTATTCAGACCAAACTTGGTACATGTCATCACAAGCATGACCTGAGGCTACATGCTGCGTTTCGGCGCAGCGCCACCTACTGGTCCGGAGATATGAAAAATGGCTATTTTTGCTTATAACTTCTGAACTGTTTGTCTAAAAATCATAAAATTGGTCTCATTAGATTCAGGGCGACATGCCGAGTCGACTGATATCCAATTTTACCATATCGGCCATTTTGACTGTCGGCCATTTTGAATTATGTGCTAAAATGCTGTATTTTAGGAACGCATGAACGGATTGTTACAAAACTTGGCATTGGTCATCAGCACGATGTCCTGAAGGAGCGTGAGAAGTTTCGAAACAGCGCCACCTAGTGGTGAAATTTTTTTTTCAAACGCTTATAACTTTGGGTTTGGTCGACTTATTTTCACGAGACTCATCTAATTAGACTCCTGAAACCTTGCCGAGTCCTACGATACCAAACATGCTAGGTTTCGCCTTACGGTTTGTGTAGCGTTGTGATTTAGCGCTTAAAAAACATTAGGCTATATCTTCGAAACCGTTTGTCCGATCGAGACGAAACCACCGTCAGAAGTTTGGAAACATAGGTCGATAGCTATACGCCAATGCCCAAATGCGAAAATATTGATGTTTAGGGGTAGTAAATTCCAAACAAAGTCATGTGTCAGTCATTTTTTACGTGTTTTTTCATATAAATGCCTATAACTCTGAAGCAAATTGAGATTTTTTCACCAAAACTGACACACATATGTATGGGCTCACTCTGAGGACACGTAAAAAAAATTGTGAGACTGAGCCTCTTGGTGGCGCTATAATAGAACAAAACATAAAATTCCCATTGACTTCAATACAGTTTTGTGAAATAAAATGCTATTTTCATTAAAAACCTACTTTTTCGAACTCCTCCTACACCGTTTGTCCGATTTTCACCAAAATCGAATCATATCATCTCCAGACCGTGCCGACTGAAAGTTATGGATTTCGTGTCGATTGACAAAACCGTTTTCGTATAGCGCAGCAGCAAATTTGAGGCATGATGCTAAAAGCATTATTCAGGCTTTATGTCTGCAATGCCTTGACATATTGACACCAAACTTTGCATGTGTCATTGTCACTTCACTCTGACCACATCACATCAGTTTTGTAACTGCGCCACCTATTGGTCGAAAGTGATAATCCATCAAATCATATTTTTATTTATTGTTTCTATGATTTTTCAGGCATTTTGCCTAAAATCCTCTTTAAATGTCTTTAATTGCTCATTGTTGCAGTTGGTCTGACACTTTCAGACATGTCGGCATGTCTTGTCGTCTTATTCAGCTTGGCCCCGGTAATGGCTGCTTGCAGCTATATTTATTATTATTCTTCCTTCTTCCGACTGGGAGTCTATGGCAGCCCATAGAACCGATTGCGGGAAAGTTGTTTTGGTTTGACATTCTGATAGAGGACCGTCTCAACATTAAATACACCAATTTTGGTGTTTCTAAGTCATTCCCTCTAGCGCCACCACCTGTCCAAAATTTCACTTTTATTTTGCTAATAACTTTTGAACCGTAAGGCCAATCAGCGAAATTCTTTTTTCCACTGATTCCTGAGCTCATGGCGATTCGATTGCACCCTATGACGTCATTTGCCGTCATAAAAATATGGCCACCATCTTGAATTTTCAAAAAAAGCTACTTTTTCGAACTCGTCCTAGACGGTTTGTCCGATTTGCACGAAAATTGAACCAGATCATCTTCAGGTAGTGCTGACAAAAAGTTATGGAATTCAAATGGATTCGTCAAACCGTTTTCGATAAACGCACGAATACATTTTACGTAGCGCTAGCAAAAACAGTCGTAAGGCCGTATCTCCGCAACGGTTTATCGTATTCAGACCAAACTTGGTACTTGTACTCACAAGCATGACCTGAGGCTACATGCTGTGTTTCGGCGCAGCGCCACCTACTGGTCCGGAGATATGAAAAATGGCTATTTTTGCTTATAACTTCTGAACAGTTTGTCCAAAAATCATACAATTGGTCTCGTTAGATTCAGGGCAACATGCCGAGTCGACTGATATCCAATTTGACCATATCGGTCATTTTGGCTGTCGGCCATTTTGAATTTTGTGCTAAAATTCTGTATTTTATGAACGCATGAACGGATTGTTACGAAACGTGGTATGGGTCATCAGCACAATGCCCTGAATGAGCCTGAGAAGTTTCGAAACAGCGCCACCTAGTGGTGAATTTTTTTTTTCAAATGCTTATAACTTTGGGTGTGGTCGACTTATTTTCACGAAACTCATCTTTTTAGACTCCTGAATCATTGCCGAGTCCTACGATACCAAACATGCTAGGTTTTGCCTTACGGTTTGTGTAGCGTTGTGATTTAGCGCTTAAAAAACATTTGGCTATATCTTTGAAACCGCTAGTCCGATCGAGACGAAACCACCGTCAGAAGTTTGGAAACATAGGTCGATAGCTATACGCCAATGCCCAAATGCGAAAATATTGATGTTTAGGGGTACTAATTTCCAATCAAAGTCATGTGTCAGTCATTTTTTTCGTGTTTTTTCATATAAATGTCTATAACTCCGAAGCAAATTGAGATTTTTGCACCAAAATCGACACATATATGTATGGGCTCACTCTGAGGACACATAAAAAAAATGGTGGGACTGAGCCTCTTGGTGGCGCTATAATAGAACAAAACATGAAATTCCCATTGACTTCAATGCAGTTTTGTGAAATAAAATGCTATACTAAACAAATGCATTGGTGTAATATTACGAAACTCAGAATGTGCCATCAGCACCATCCCCTGAAGGTACCCAAAATATTTAGAGACAGCGCCACCTAGTGGTCAAAAGTTATAACAACATTTCCAAAACTGCTAATAACTTTTGAATACATCGGCCTATGTAAATGCCACTGGTCTTAATAGATTCCTTGGGTCAAGCCGAGAACATAGATACCAAATTTTCCTTATTTGGTCAAACTTCTTGTCCGCCATCTTGATTTTCATTCAAAACCTACTTTTTCGAACTCCTCCTAGACCGTTTGTCCGATTTTCACCAAAATCGAATCGTATCATCTCCAGACCGTGCCGACTAAAAGTTATGGATTTCGTGTCGATAGACGAAACCGTTTTCGTATAGCGCAGCAGCAAAGTTGAGGCATGATGCTAATAGCATTAATTAAGGCTTTATCTCTGCAATGCCTTGACATATTGACACCAAACTTTGTATGTGTCATTGTAACTTCACTCTGACCACATCACATCAGTTTTGTAACTGCGCCACCTATTGGTCGAAAGTGATAATCCATCAAATCATATTTTTATTTATTGTTTCTATGATTTTTCAGGCATTTTGCCTAAAATCCTCTTTAAATGTCTTTAATTGCTCATTGTTGCAGTTGGTCTGACACTTTCAGACATGTCGGCATGTCTTGTCGTCTTATTCAGCTTGGCCCCGGTAATGGCTGCTTGCAGCTATATTTATTAGGGGCCAAGCACCGAAGGTGCGGAGGCACCTATTGTATCTGTTCCCGTTCTTATTATTATTCTTCTTCTTCCGCCATGGGAGTCTATGGCAGCCCATAGAACCGATTGCGGGAAAGTTGTTTTGGTTTGACATTCTGATAGAGGACAGTCCCAACATTAAGTACACCAATTTTGGTGTTTCTAAGTCATTCCCTCTAGCGCCACCACCTGTCCAAAGTTTCACTTTTACTTTGCTAATAACTTTTGAACCGTAAGGCCAATCAGCGAAATCCTTTTTTCCTCTGATTCCTGAGCTCATGACGATTCGATTGCACCCTATATCGTCATTTTCCGTCATAAAAACATGGCCGCCATTTAGAATTTTCCTAAAAAGGTACTTTTTCGAACTCGTCCTAGACGGTTTGTCCGATTTGCACGAAAATTGAATCGGATCATCTTCAGCCAGGGGTGACAAAAAGTTATTAAAATCTTGTTGATTCGTCAAACCGTTTTCGATAAACGCTCGAACAAATTTTACGTAGCGCTTGCAAAAACAGTCGTAAGGCCGTATCTCCGCAACGGTTTATCGTATTCAGACCAAACTTGGTACATGTACTCACAAGCATGACCTGAGGCTACATGCTGCGTTTCGGCACAGCGCCACCTACAGGTCCGGAGATATGAAAAATGGCTATTTTTGCTTTTAACTTCTGAACAGTTTGTCCAAAAATCATAAAATTGGTCTTGATAGATTCAGGGCGTCATGCCGAGTCGAATGATATCCAATTTTGCCATATCGGCCAATTTGACTGTCGGCCATTTTGAATTTTGTGCTAAAATGCTGTATTTTAACAACGCATGAACGGATTGTTACGAACCTTGGTATGGGTCATCAGCACGATGTCCTGAAGGAGTGTGAGAAGTTTCGAAACAGCGCCACCTAGTGGTGAATTTTTTTTTTCAAATGCTTATAACTTTGGGTGTGATCGACTTATTTTCACGAAACTCATCTTTTTAGACTCCTGAATCGTTGCCGAGTCCTACGATACCAAACATGCTAGGTTTCGCCTTACGGTTTGTGTAGCGTTGTGATTTAGCGCTTAAAAAACATTTGGCTATATCTTCGAAACCGCTAGTCCGATCGAGACGAAACCACCGTCAGAAGTTTGGAAACATAGGTCGATAGCTATACGCCAATGCCCAAATGCGAAAATATTGATGTTTAGGGGTACTAATTTCCAATCAAAGTCATGTGTCAGTCATTTTTTTCGTGTTTTTTCATATAAATGTCTATAACTCCGAAGTGAATTGAGATATTTTCACCAAAATTGACACACATATGTATGGGCTCACTCTGAGGACATGTAAAAAAAATGGTTTGACTGAGCCTCTTGGTGGCGCTATAATAGAACAAAACATGAAATTCCCATAGACTTCAATACAGTTTTGTGAAATAAAATGCTATACTAAACAAATGCATTGGTTTAATATTATGAAACTCAGTATGTGCCATCAGCACCATACCCTGAAGGTACCCAAAATATTTCGAGACAGCGCCACCTTGTGGTCAAAAGTTATAACAAAATTTACAAAAAGGCTAATTACTTTTGATAACATCTGCCTTTTGAAATGCCATTGGTCTTCTTACATTCCTTGGGTCAAGCCGAGAACATAGATACCAAGTTTTCCTTATTTGGCCTATTTTCCTGTGCGCCATCTTGATTTTTATTCAAAACATACTTTTTCGAACTCCTCCTACACCGTTTGTCCGATTTTCACCAAAATCGAATCGTATCATCTCCAGACCGTGCCGACTAAAAGTTATTGATTTCGTGTCGATTGACGAAACCGTTTTCGTATACCGCAGCAGCAAAGTTGAGGCATGATGCCAAAGGCACTATTCAGGCTTTATCTCTGCAATGCCTTGACATATTGACACCAAACTTTGTATGTGTCATTGTCACTTCACTCTGACCGCATCACATCAGGTTTGTAACTGCGCCACCTATTGGTTGAAAGTGATAATCCATTAAATCATATTTTTATTTACTGTTTCTATGATTTTTCAGGCATTTGGCCTAAAATACTCTTTAATGTCTTTAATTGCTCATTGTTGCAGTTGGTCTGACACTTTCAGCAATGTTGGCATGTCTTGTCATCTGATTGTGCTTGGCCCCGGTAATGGCTGCTTGCAGCTATATTTAGGGGCCAAGCACCGAAGGTGCGGAGGCACCTATTGTATCTGTTCCATTTCTTATTAGGGGCCAAGCACCGAAGGTGCGGAGGCACCTATTGTATCTGTTCCCGTTCTTATTATTATTCTTCATTTTTCCGACTGGGAGTCTATGGCAGCCCATAGAACCGATTGCGGGAAAGTTGTTTTGGTTTGACATTCTGATAGAGGACAGTCCCAACATTAAATACACCAATTTTTGTGTTTCTAAGTCATTCCCTCTAGCGCCACCACCTGTCCAAATTTTCACTTTTATTTTGCTAATAACTTTTGAACCGTAAGGCCAATCAACAAAATTATTTTTTCCTCTTATTTCTGAGCTCATGCCGATTCGTTTGCACCCTATGACGTCATTTTCCGTCATATAAATATGGCCACCATTTTGAATTTTCTGAAAAAGCTACTTTTTCGAACTCGTCCTAGACGGTTTGTCCGATTTGCACGAAAATTGAACCAGATCATCTTCAGGCAGTGCTGACCAAAAGTTATGGAATTCAAATTGATTCGTCAAACCGTTTTCGATAAACGCACGAATACATTTTACGTAGCGCTAGCAAAAACAGTCGTAAGGCTGTATCTCCGCAACGGTTTATCGTATTCAGACCAAACCTGGTACATGTACTCACAAGCATGACCTGAGGCTACATGCTGCGTTTCGGCGCAGCGCCACCTACTGGTCTGGAGATATGAAAAATGGCTATTTTTGCTTATAACTTCTGAACAGCTTGTCCAAAAATCATAAAATTGGTCTTGATAGATTCAGGGCGACATGCCGAGTCGACTGATATCCAATTTTGCCATATCGGCCATTTTGACTGTCGGCCATTTTGAATTTTGTGCTAAAATGCTGTATTTTAACAACGCATGAACGGATTGTTACGAAACTTGGTATGGGTCATCAACACGATGTCCTGAAGGAGTGTGAGAAGTTTCGAAACAGCGCCACCTAGTGGTGAATTTTTTTTTTCAAATGCTTATAACTTTGGGAGTGATCGACTTATTTTCACGAAACTCATCTCATTAGACTCCTGAATCGTTGCCGAGTCCAACGATACCAAACATTCTAGGTTTCGCCTTACGGTTTGTGTAGCGTTGTGATTTAGCGCTTAAAAAACATTAGGCTATATCTTCGAAACCGTTTGTCCGATCAAGACGAAACCACCGTCAGAAGTTTGGAATCATAGCTTGTTAACTATATATCAAAGCCCAAATGCGAAAATATTGATGTTTAGGGGTAGTAATATTCAATCAAAGTCATGTGTCAGTCATTTTTTACGTGTTTTTTCATATAAATATCTATAACTCCGAAGCAAATTGAGATATTTGCACCAAAATCGACACATATATGTATGGGCTCACTCTGAGGACACATAAAAAAAATTGTGGGACTGAGCCTCTTGGTGGCGCTATAATTGAACAAAATATGAAATTCCCATTGACTTCAATACAGTTTTGTGAAATAAAATGCTATACTAAACAAATGCATTGGTGTAATATTACGAAACTCAGATTGTGTCATCAGCACCATCCCCTGAAGGCAACCAAAATATTTCAAGACAGCGCCACCTAGTGGTCAAAAGTTATAACAAAATTTCCAAAAAGGCTAATAACTTTTGAATAAATCTGGCTATTGAAATGCCACGGGTCTTAATAGATTCCTTGGGTCAAGCCGAGAACATAGATACCAAGTTTTCCTTATTTGGCCAAACTTCCTGTCCGCCATCTTGATTTTCATTCAAAACCTACTTTTTCGAACTCCTCCTAGACCGTTTGTCCGATTTTCACCAAAATCGAATCGTATCATCTCCAGACTGTGCCGACAAAAAGTTATGGATTTCGTGTCGATTGATGAAACTGTTTTCGTATAGCACAGCAGCAAAGTTGAGGCATGATGCCAAAATGACTATTCAGGCTTTATATCTGCAATGCCTCGACATATTGACACAAAACTTTGTATGTGTCACTGTCTCCTTACTCTGACCACACCACATCAATTTCGTAACAGCGCCACCTTTTGGTCAAAAGTGACAATCCATTAAATCATATTTTGAATCACTTTTTACATGATTTTTCAGCCATTTCGCCTGAAATCCTCTTTAAATGTCTTTAATTGCTCATTGTTGCAGTTGGTCTGACACTTTCAGACATGTTGGCATGTCTTGTCGTCTTATTCTGCTTGGCCCCGGTAATTGCTGCTTGCAGCTATATTTATTATTATTATTATTATTATTATTATTATTCCGCCATGGGAGTCTATGGCAGCCCATAGAACCGATTGCGGGAAAGTTGTTTTGGTTTGACATTCTGATAGAGGACCGTCTCAACATTAAATACACCAATTTTGGTGTTTCTAAGTCATTCCCTCTAGCGCCACCACCTGTCCAAAGTTTCACTTTTATTTTGCTAATAACTTTTGAACCGTAAGGCCAATCAGCGAAATTCTTTTTTCCTCTGATTCCTGAGCTCATGGCGATTCGATAGCACCCTATGACGTCATTTGCCGTCATAAAAATATGGCCGCCATCTTGAATTTTCAAAAAAAGCTACTTTTTCGAACTCGTCCTAGACGGTTTGTCCGATTTGCACGAAAATTGAACCAGATCATCTTCAGGTAGTGCTGACAAAAAGTTATGGAATTCAAATGGATTCGTCAAACCGTTTTCAATAAACGCACAAATATATTTTACGTAGCGCTAGCAAAAACAGTCGTAAGGCCGTATCTCCGCAACGGTTTATCGTATTCAGACCAAACTTGGTACATGTCATCACAAGCATGACCTGAGGCTACATGCTGTGTTTCGGCGCAGCGCCACCTACTGGTCCGGAGATATGAAAAATGGCTATTTTTGCTAATTACTTCTGAACAGTTTGTCCAAAAATCATACAATTGGTCTCGTTAGATTCAGGGCAACATGCCGAGTCGACTGATATCCAATTTGACCATATCGGTCATTTTGGCTGTCGGCCATTTTGAATTTTGTGCTAAAATTCTGTATTTTATGAACGCATGAACGGATTGTTACGAAACGTGGTATGGGTCATCAGCACAATGCCCTGAATGAGCCTGAGAAGTTTCGAAACAGCGCCACCTAGTGGTGAATTTTTTTTTTCAAATGCTTATAACTTTGGGTGTGGTCGACTTATTTTCACGAAACTCATCTTTTTAGACTCCTGAATCGTTGCCGAGTCCTACGATACCAAACATGCTAGGTTTTGCCTTACGGTTTGTGTAGCGTTGTGATTTAGCACTTAAAAAACATTTGGCTATATCTTTGAAACCGCTAGTCCGATCGAGACGAAACCACCGTCAGAAGTTTGGAAACATAGGTCGATAGCTATACGCCAATGCCCAAATGCGAAAATATTGATGTTTAGGGGTACTAATTTCCAATCAAAGTCATGTGTCAGTCATTTTTTTCGTGTTTTTTCATATAAATGTCTATAACTCCGAAGCGAATTGAGATATTTTCACCAAAATTGACACACATATGTATGGGCTCACTCTGAGGACACATAAAAAAAATTGTGGGACTGAGCCTCTTGGTGGCGCTATAATTGAACAAAATATGAAATTCCCATTGACTTCAATACAGTTTTGTGAAATAAAATGCTATACTAAACAAATGCATTGGTGTAATATTACGAAACTCAGATTGTGTCATCAGCACCATCCCCTGAAGGCAACCAAAATATTTCAAGACAGCGCCACCTAGTGGTCAAAAGTTATAACAAAATTTCCAAAAAGGCTAATAACTTTTGAATAAATCTGGCTATTGAAATGCCACGGGTCTTAATAGATTCCTTGGGTCAAGCCGAGAACATAGATACCAAGTTTTCCTTATTTGGCCAAACTTCCTGTCCGCCATCTTGATTTTCATTCAAAACCTACTTTTTCGAACTCCTCCTAGACCGTTTGTCCGATTTTCACCAAAATCGAATCGTATCATCTCCAGATTGTGCCGACAAAAAGTTATGGATTTCGTGTTGATTGATGAAACCGTTTTCGTATAGCACAGCAGCAAAGTTGAGGCATGATGCCAAAATGACTATTCAGGCTTTATATCTGCAATGCCTCGACATATTGACACAAAACTTTGTATGTGTCACTGTCTCCTTACTCTGACCACACCACATCAATTTCGTAACAGCGCCACCTTTTGGTCAAAAGTGACAATCCATTAAATCATATTTTGAATCACTTTTTACATGATTTTTCAGCCATTTCGCCTAAAATCCTCTTTAAATGTCTTTAATTGCTCATTGTTGCAGTTGGTCTGACACTTTCAGACATGTTGGCATGTCTTGTCGTCTTATTCTGCTTGGCCCCGGTAATTGCTGCTTGCAGCTATATTTATTAGGGGCCAAGCACCGAAGGTGCGGAGGCACCTATTGTATCTGTTCCGTTTCTTATTATTATTATTATTAGGGGCCAAGCACCGAAGGTGCGGAGGCACCTATTGTATCCGTTCCGTTTCTTATTATTAGGGGCCAAGCACCGAAGGTGCGGAGGCACCTATTGTATCTGTTCCGTTTCTTATTATTATTATTATTAGGGGCCAAGCACCGAAGGTGCGGAGGCACCTATTGTATCTGTTCCGTTTCTTATTAGGGGCCAAGCACCGAAGGTGCGGAGGCACCTATTGTATCTGTTCCGTTTCTTATTATTATTATTATTATTATTATTATTATTATTATTATTATTCTTCCGCCATGGGAGTCTATGGCAGCCCATAGAACCGATTGCGGGAAAGTTGTTTTGGTTTGACATTCTGATAGAGGACCGTCTCAACATTAAATACACCAATTTTGGTGTTTCTAAGTCATTCCCTCTAGCGCCACCACCTGTCCAAAGTTTCACTTTTATTTTGCTAATAACTTTTGAACCGTAAGGCCAATCAGCGAAATTCTTTTTTCCTCTGATTCCTGAGCTCATGGCGATTCGATTGCACCCTATGACGTCATTTTCCGTCATAAAAATATGGCCGCCATCTTGAATTTTCAAAAAAAGCTACTTTTTCGAACTCGTCCTAGACGGTTTGTCCGATTTGCACGAAAATTGAACCAGATCATCTTCAGGTAGTGCTGACAAAAAGTTATGGAATTCAAATGGATTCGTCAAACCGTTTTCGATAAACGCACAAATACATTTTACGTAGCGCTAGCAAAAACAGTCGTAAGGCCGTATCTCCGCAACGGTTTATCGTATTCAGACCAAACTTGGTACTTGTACTCACAAGCATGACCTGAGGCTACATGCTGTGTTTCGGCGCAGCGCCACCTACTGGTCCGGAGATATGAAAAATGGCTATTTTTGCTTATAACTTCTGAACAGTTTGTCCAAAAATCATAAAATTGGTCTCGTTAGATTCAGGGCAACATGCCGAGTCGACTGATATCCAATTTGACCATATCGGTCATTTTGGCTGTCGGCCATTTTGAATTTTGTGCTAAAATTCTGTATTTTATGAACGCATGAACGGATTGTTACGAAACGTGGTATGGGTCATCAGCACAATGCCCTGAATGAGCCTGAGAAGTTTCGAAACAGCGCCACCTAGTGGTGAATTTTTTTTTTCAAATGCTTATAACTTTGGGTGTGGTCGACTTATTTTCACGAAACTCATCTTTTTAGACTCCTGAATCGTTGCCGAGTCCTACGATACCAAACATGCTAGGTTTCGCCTTACGGTTTGTGTAGCGTTGTGATTTAGCGCTTAAAAAACATTTGGCTATATCTTTGAAACCGCTAGTCCGATCGAGACGAAACCACCGTCAGAAGTTTGGAAACATAGGTCGATAGCTATACGCCAATGCCCAAATGCGAAAATATTGATGTTTAGGGGTACTAATTTCCAATCAAAGTCATGTGTCAGTCATTTTTTTCGTGTTTTTTCATATAAATGTCTATAACTCCGAAGCGAATTGAGATATTTTCACCAAAATTGACACACATATGTATGGGCTCACTCTGAGGACACGTAAAAAAAATTGTGGGACTGAGCCTCTTGGTGGCGCTATAATTGAACAAAATATGAAATTCCCATTGACTTCAATACAGTTTTGTGAAATAAAATGCTATACTAAACAAATGCATTGGTGTAATATTACGAAACTCAGATTGTGTCATCAGCACCATCCCCTGAAGGCAACCAAAATATTTCAAGACAGCGCCACCTAGTGGTCAAAAGTTATAAAAAAATTTCCAAAAAGGCTAATAACTTTTGAATAAATCTGGCTATTGAAATTCCACGGTTCTTAATAGATTCCTTGGGTCAAGCTGAGAACATAGATACCAAGTTTTCCTTATTTGGCCAAACTTCCTGTCCGCCATCTTGATTTTCATTCAAAACCTACTTTTTCGAACTCCTCCTAGACCGTTTGTCCGATTTTCACCAAAATCGAATCGTATCATCTCCAGACTGTGCCGACAAAAAGTTATGGATTTCGTGTCGATTGATGAAACCGTTTTCGTATAGCGCAGCAGCAAAGTTGAGGCATGATGCCAAAATGACTATTCAGGCTTTATATCTGCAATGCCTCGACATATTGACACAAAACTTTGTATGTGTCACTGTCTACTTACTCTGACCACACCACATCAATTTCGTAACAGCGCCACCTTTTGGTCAAAAGTGACAATCCATTAAATCATATTTTGAATCACTTTTTACATGATTTTTCAGCCATTTCGCCTAAAATCCTCTTTAAATGTCTTTAATTGCTCATTGTTGCAGTTGGTCTGACACTTTCAGACATGTTGGCATGTCTTGTCGTCTTATTCTGCTTGGCCCCGGTAATTGCTGCTTGCAGCTATATTTATTATTATTATTATTATTATTATTATTATTCTTCCGCCATGGGAGTCTATGGCAGCCCATAGAACCGATTGCGGGAAAGTTGTTTTGGTTTGACATTCTGATAGAGGACCGTCTCAACATTAAATACACCAATTTTGGTGTTTCTAAGTCATTCCCTCTAGCGCCACCACCTGTCCAAAGTTTCACTTTTATTTTGCTAATAACTTTTGAACCGTAAGGCCAATTAGCGAAATTCTTTTTTCCTCTGATTCCTGAGCTCATGGCGATTCGATTGCACCCTATGACGTCATTTGCCGTCATAAAAATATGGCCGCCATCTTGAATTTTCAAAAAAAGCTACTTTTTCGAACTCGTCCTAGACGGTTTGTCCGATTTGCACGAAAATTGAACCAGATCATCTTCAGGTAGTGCTGACCAAAAGTTATGGAATTCAAATGGATTCGTCAAACCGTTTTCAATAAACGCACAAATACATTTTACGTAGCGCTAGCAAAAACAGTCGTAAGGCCGTATCTCCGCAACGGTTTATCGTATTCAGACCAAACTTGGTACTTGTACTCACAAGCATGACCTGAGGCTACATGCTGCGTTTCGGCGCAGCGCCACCTACTGGTCCGGAGATATGAAAAATGGCTATTTTTGCTTATAACTTCTGAACAGTTTGTCCAAAAATCATACAATTGGTCTCGTTAGATTCAGGGCAACATGCCGAGTCGACTGATATCCAATTTGACCATATCGGTCATTTTGGCTGTCGGCCATTTTGAATTTTGTGCTAAAATTCTGTATTTTATGAACGCATGAACGGATTGTTACGAAATGTGGTATGGGTCATCAGCACGATGCCCTGAATGAGCCTGAGAAGTTTCGAAACAGCGCCACCTAGTGGTGAATTTTTTTTTTCAAATGCTTATAACTTTGGGTGTGGTCGACTTATTTTCACGAAACTCATCTTTTTAGACTCCTGAATCGTTGCCGAGTCCTACGATACCAAACATGCTAGGTTTCGCCTTACGGTTTGTGTAGCGTTGTGATTTAGCGCTTAAAAAACATTTGGCTATATCTTTGAAACCGCTAGTCCGATCGAGACGAAACCACCGTCAGAAGTTTGGAAACATAGGTCGATAGCTATACGCCAATGCCCAAATGCGAAAATATTGATGTTTAGGGGTACTAATTTCCAATCAAAGTCATGTGTCAGTCATTTTTTTCGTGTTTTTTCATATAAATGTCTATAACTCCGAAGCAAATTGAGATTTTTGCACCAAAATCGACACATATATGTATGGGCTCACTCTGAGGACACATTAAAAAAATGGTGGGACTGAGCCTCTTGGTGGCGCTATAATAGAACAAAACATGAAATTCCCATTGACTTCAATGCAGTTTTGTGAAATAAAATGCTATACTAAACAAATGCATTGGTGTAATATTACGAAACTCAGAATGTGCCATCAGCACCATCCCCTGAAGGTACCCAAAATATTTAGAGACAGCGCCACCTAGTGGTCAAAAGTTATAACAACATTTCCAAAACTGCTAATAACTTTTGAATACATCGGCCTATGTAAATGTCACTGGTCTTAATAGATTCCTTGGGTCAAGCCGAGAACATAGATACCAAATTTTCCTTATTTGGTCAAACTTCTTGTCCGCCATCTTGATTTTCATTCAAAACCTACTTTTTCGAACTCCTCCTAGACCGTTTGTCCGATTTTCACCAAAATCGAATCGTATCATCTCCAGACCGTGCCGACTAAAAGTTATGGATTTCGTGTCGATAGACGAAACCGTTTTCGTATAGCGCAGCAGCAAAGTTGAGGCATGATGCTAATAGCATTAATTAAGGCTTTATCTCTGCAATGCCTTGACATATTGACACCAAACTTTGTATGTGTCATTGTAACTTCACTCTGACCACATCACATCAGTTTTGTAACTGCGCCACCTATTGGTCGAAAGTGATAATCCATCAAATCATATTTTTAATTATTGTTTCTATGATTTTTCAGGCATTTTGCCTAAAATCCTCTTTAAATGTCTTTAATTGCTCATTGTTGCAGTTGGTCTGACACTTTCAGACATGTCGGCATGTCTTGTCGTCTTATTCTGCTTGGCCCCGGTAATGGCTGCTTGCAGCTATATTTATTATTATTATTATTCTTCCGCCATGGGAGTCTATGGCAGCCCATAGAACCGATTGCGGGAAAGTTGTTTTGGTTTGACATTCTGATAGAGGACCGTCTCAACATTAAATACACCAATTTTGGTGTTTCTAAGTCATTCCCTCTAGCGCCACCACCTGTCCAAAGTTTCACTTTTATTTTGCTAATAACTTTTGAACCAAAAGGCCAATCAGCGAAATTCTTTTTTCCTCTGATTCCTGAGCTCATGGCGATTCGATTGCACCCTATGACGTCATTTGCCGTCATAAAAATATGACCGCCATCTTGAATTTTCAAAAAAAGCTACTTTTTCGAACTCGTCCTAGACGGTTTGTCCGATTTGCACGAAAATTGAACCAGATCATCTTCAGGTAGTGCTGACAAAAAGTTATGGAATTCAAATGGATTCGTCAAACCGTTTTCAATAAACGCACAAATACATTTTACGTAGCGCTAGCAAAAACAGTCGTAAGGCCGTATCTCCGCAACGGTTTATCGTATTCAGACCAAACTTGGTACTTGTACTCACAAGCATGACCTGAGGCTACATGCTGTGTTTCGGCGCAGCGCCACCTACTGGTCCGGAGATATGAAAAATGGCTATTTTTGCTTATAACTTCTGAACAGTTTGTCCAAAAATCATACAATTGGTCTCGTTAGATTCAGGGCAACATGCCGAGTCGACTGATATCCAATTTGACCATATCGGTCATTTTGGCTGTCGGCCATTTTGAATTTTGTGCTAAAATTCTGTATTTTATGAACGCATGAACGGATTGTTACGAAACGTGGTATGGGTCATCAGCACAATGCCCTGAATGAGCCTGAGAAGTTTCGAAACAGCGCCACCTAGTGGTGAATTTTTTTTTTCAAATGCTTATAACTTTGGGTGTGGTCGACTTATTTTCACGAAACTCATCTTTTTAGACTCCTGAATCGTTGCCGAGTCCTACGATACCAAACATGCTAGGTTTCGCCTTACGGTTTGTGTAGCGTTGTGATTTAGCGCTTAAAAAACATTTGGCTATATCTTTGAAACCGCTAGTCCGATCGAGACGAAACCACCGTCAGAAGTTTGGAAACATAGGTCGATAGCTATACGCCAATGCCCAAATGCGAAAATATTGATGTTTAGGGGTACTAATTTCCAATCAAAGTCATGTGTCAGTCATTTTTTTCGTGTTTTTTCATATAAATGTCTATAACTCCGAAGCGAATTGAGATATTTTCACCAAAATTGACACACATATGTATGGGCTCACTCTGAGGACACGTAAAAAAAATTGTGGGACTGAGCCTCTTGGTGGCGCTATAATTGAACAAAATATGAAATTCCCATTGACTTCAATACAGTTTTGTGAAATAAAATGCTATACTAAACAAATGCATTGGTGTAATATTACGAAACTCAAATTTTGTCATCAGCACCATCCCCTGAAGGCAACCAAAATATTTCAAGATAGCGCCACCTAGTGGTCAAAAGTTATAACAAAATTTCCAAAAAGGCTAATAACTTTTGAATAAATCTGGCTATTGAAATTCCACGGTTCTTAATAGATTCCTTGGGTCAAGCCGAGAACATAGATACCAAGTTTTCCTTATTTGGCCAAACTTCCTGTCCGCCATCTTGATTTTCATTCAAAACCTACTTTTTCAAACTCCTCCTAGACCGTTTGTCCGATTTTCACCAAAATCGAATCGTATCATCTCCAGACTGTGCCGACAAAAAGTTATGGATTTCGTGTCGATTGATGAAACCGTTTTCGTATAGCACAGCAGCAAAGTTGAGGCATGATGCCAAAATGACTATTCAGGCTTTATATCTGCAATGCCTCGACATATTGACACAAAACTTTGTATGTGTCACTGTCTCCTTACTCTGACCACACCACATCAATTTCGTAACAGCGCCACCTTTTGGTCAAAAGTGACAATCCATTAAATCATATTTTGAATCACTTTTTACATGATTTTTCAGCCATTTCGCCTAAAATCCTCTTTAAATGTCTTTAATTGCTCATTGTTGCAGTTGGTCTGACACTTTCAGACATGTTGGCATGTCTTGTCGTCTTATTCTGCTTGGCCCCGGTAATTGCTGCTTGCAGCTATATTTATTATTATTATTATTATTATTATTATTCTTCCGCCATGGGAGTCTATGGCAGCCCATAGAACCGATTGCGGGAAAGTTGTTTTGGTTTGACATTCTGATAGAGGACCGTCTCAACATTAAATACACCAATTTTGGTGTTTCTAAGTCATTCCCTCTAGCGCCACCACCTGTCCAAAGTTTCACTTTTATTTTGCTAATAACTTTTGAACCGTAAGGCCAATCAGCGAAATTCTTTTCTCCTCTGATTCCTGAGCTCATGGCGATTCGATAGCACCCTATGACGTCATTTGCCGTCATAAAAATATGGCCGCCATCTTGAATTTTCAAAAAAAGCTACTTTTTCGAACTCGTCCTAGACGGTTTGTCCGATTTGCACGAAAATTGAACCAGATCATCTTCAGGTAGTGCTGACAAAAAGTTATGGAATTCAAATGGATTCGTCAAACCGTTTTCAATAAACGCACAAATATATTTTACGTAGCGCTAGCAAAAACAGTCGTAAGGCCGTATCTCCGCAACGGTTTATCGTATTCAGACCAAACTTGGTACATGTACTCACAAGCATGACCTGAGGCTACATGCTGTGTTTCGGCGCAGCGCCACCTACTGGTCCGGAGATATGAAAAATGGCTATTTTTGCTTATTACTTCTGAACAGTTTGTCCAAAAATCATACAATTGGTCTCGTTAGATTCAGGGCAACATGCCGAGTCGACTGATATCCAATTTGACCATATCGGTCATTTTGGCTGTCGGCCATTTTGAATTTTGTGCTAAAATTCTGTATTTTATGAACGCATGAACGGATTGTTACGAAACGTGGTATGGGTCATCAGCACAATGCCCTGAATGAGCCTGAGAAGTTTCGAAACAGCGCCACCTAGTGGTGAATTTTTTTTTTCAAATGCTTATAACTTTGGGTGTGGTCGACTTATTTTCACGAAACTCATCTTTTTAGACTCCTGAATCGTTGCCGAGTCCTACGATACCAAACATGCTAGGTTTTGCCTTACGGTTTGTGTAGCGTTGTGATTTAGCGCTTAAAAAACATTTGGCTATATCTTCGAAACCGCTAGTCCGATCGAGACGAAACCACCGTCAGAAGTTTGGAAACATAGGTCGATAGCTATACGCCAATGCCCAAATGCGAAAATATTGATGTTTAGGGGTACTAATTTCCAATCAAAGTCATGTGTCAGTCATTTTTTTCGTGTTTTTTCATATAAATGTCTATAACTCCGAAGCGAATTGAGATATTTTCACCAAAATTGACACACATATGTATGGGCTCACTCTGAGGACACGTAAAAAAAATGGTGGGACTGAGCCTCTTGGTGGCGCTATAATTGAACAAAATATGAAATTCCCATTGACTTCAATACAGTTTTGTGAAATAAAATGCTATACTAAACAAATGCATTGGTGTAATATTACGAAACTCAGATTGTGTCATCAGCACCATCCCCTGAAGGCAACCAAAATATTTCAAGACAGCGCCACCTAGTGGTCAAAAGTTATAACAAAATTTCCAAAAAGGCTAATAACTTTTGAATAAATCTGGCTATTGAAATGCCACGGGTCTTAATAGATTCCTTGGGTCAAGCCGAGAACATAGATACCAAGTTTTCCTTATTTGGCCAAACTTCCTGTCCGCCATCTTGATTTTCATTCAAAACCTACTTTTTCGAACTCCTCCTAGACCGTTTGTCCGATTTTCACCAAAATCGAATCGTATCATCTCCAGATTGTGCCGACAAAAAGTTATGGATTTCGTGTTGATTGATGAAACCGTTTTCGTATAGCACAGCAGCAAAGTTGAGGCATGATGCCAAAATGACTATTCAGGCTTTATATCTGCAATGCCTCGACATATTGACACAAAACTTTGTATGTGTCACTGTCTCCTTACTCTGACCACACCACATCAATTTCGTAACAGCGCCACCTTTTGGTCAAAAGTGACAATCCATTAAATCATATTTTGAATCACTTTTTACATGATTTTTCAGCCATTTCGCCTAAAATCCTCTTTAAATGTCTTTAATTGCTCATTGTTGCAGTTGGTCTGACACTTTCAGACATGTTGGCATGTCTTGTCGTCTTATTCTGCTTGGCCCCGGTAATTGCTGCTTGCAGCTATATTTATTATTATTATTATTATTCTTCCGCCATGGGAGTCTATGGCAGCCCATAGAACCGATTGCGGGAAAGTTGTTTTGGTTTGACATTCTGATAGAGGACCGTCTCAACATTAAATACACCAATTTTGGTGTTTCTAAGTCATTCCCTCTAGCGCCACCACCTGTCCAAAGTTTCACTTTTACTTTGCTAATAACTTTTGAACCGTAAGGCCAATCAGCGAAATTCTTTTTTTCTCTGATTCCTGAGCTCATGGCGATTCGATTGCACCCTATGACGTCATTTTCCGTCATAAAAATATGGCCGCCATCTTGAATTTTCAAAAAAAGCTACTTTTTCGAACTCGTCCTAGACGGTTTGTCCGATTTGCACGAAAATTGAACCAGATCATCTTCAGGTAGTGCTGACAAAAAGTTATGGAATTCAAATGGATTCGTCAAACCGTTTTCGATAAACGCACAAATACATTTTACGTAGCGCTAGCAAAAACAGTCGTAAGGCCGTATCTCCGCAACGGTTTATCGTATTCAGACCAAACTTGGTACTTGTACTCACAAGCATGACCTGAGGCTACATGCTGTGTTTCGGCGCAGCGCCACCTACTGGTCCGGAGATATGAAAAATGGCTATTTTTGCTTATAACTTCTGAACAGTTTGTCCAAAAATCATACAATTGGTCTCGTTAGATTCAGGGCAACATGCCGAGTCGACTGATATCCAATTTGACCATATCGGTCATTTTGGCTGTCGGCCATTTTGAATTTTGTGCTAAAATTCTGTATTTTATGAACGCATGAACGGATTGTTACGAAACGTGGTATGGGTCATCAGCACAATGCCCTGAATGAGCCTGAGAAGTTTCGAAACAGCGCCACCTAGTGGTGAATTTTTTTTTTCAAATGCTTATAACTTTGGGTGTGGTCGACATATTTTCACGAAACTCATCTTTTTAGACTCCTGAATCGTTGCCGAGTCCTACGATACCAAACATGCTAGGTTTTGCCTTACGGTTTGTGTAACGTTGTGATTTAGCGCTTAAAAAACATTTGGCTATATCTTTGAAACCGCTAGTCCGATCGAGACGAAACCACCGTCAGAAGTTTGGAAACATAGGTCGATAGCTATACGCCAATGCCCAAATGCGAAAATATTGATGTTTAGGGGTACTAATTTCCAATCAAAGTCATGTGTCAGTCATTTTTTTCGTGTTTTTTCATATAAATGTCTATAACTCCGAAGCGAATTGAGATATTTTCACCAAAATTGACACACATATGTATGGGCTCACTCTGAGGACACGTAAAAAAAATTGTGGGACTGAGCCTCTTGGTGGCGCTATAATTGAACAAAATATGAAATTCCCATTGACTTCAATACAGTTTTGTGAAATAAAATGCTATACTAAACAAATGCATTGGTGTAATATTACGAAACTCAGATTGTGTCATCAGCACCATCCCCTGAAGGCAACCAAAATATTTCAAGACAGCGCCACCTAGTGGTCAAAAGTTATAACAAAATTTCCAAAAAGGCTAATAACTTTTGAATACATCTGGCTATTGAAATGCCACTGGTCTTAATAGATTCCTTGGGTCAAGCCGAGAACATAGATACCAAGTTTTCCTTATTTGGCCAAACTTCCTGTCCGCCATCTTGATTTTCATTCAAAACCTACTTTTTCGAACTCCTCCTAGACCGTTTGTCCGATTTTCACCAAAATCGAATCGTATCATCTCCAGACTGTGCCGACAAAAAGTTATGGATTTCGTGTCGATTGATGAAACCGTTTTCGTATAGCACAGCAGCAAAGTTTAGGCATGATGCCAAAATGACTATTCAGGCTTTATATCTGCAATGCCTCGACATATTGACACAAAACTTTGTATGTGTCACTGTCTCCTTACTCTGACCACACCACATCAATTTCGTAACAGCGCCACCTTTTGGTCAAAAGTGACAATCCATTAAATCATATTTTGAATCACTTTTTACATGATTTTTCAGCCATTTCGCCTAAAATCCTCTTTAAATGTCTTTAATTGCTCATTGTTGCAGTTGGTCTGACACTTTCAGACATGTTGGCATGTCTTGTCGTCTTATTCTGCTTGGCCCCGGTAATTGCTGCTTGCAGCTATATTTATTATTATTATTAGGGGCCAAGCACCGAAGGTGCGGAGGCACCTATTGTATCTGTTCCGTTTCTTATTATTATTATTATTAGGGGCCAAGCACCGAAGGTGCGGAGGCACCTATTGTATCTGTTCCCGTTCTTATTATTATTCTTCTTCTTCCGCCATGGGAGTCTATGGCAGCCCATAGAACCGATTGCGGGAAAGTTGTTTTGGTTTGAGATTCTGATAGAGGACAGTCCCAACATTAAGTACACCAATTTTGGTGTGTCTAAGTCATTCCCTCTAGCGCCACCACCTGTCCAAAGTTTCACTATTACTTTGCTAATAACTTTTGAACCGTAAGGCCAATCAGCGAAATCCTTTTTTCCTCTGATTCCTGAGCTCATGACGATTCGATTGCACCCTATATCGTCATTTTCCGTCATAAAAACATGGCCGCCATTTTGAATTTTCCTAAAAAGGTACTTTTTCGAACTCGTCCTAGACGGTTTGTCCGATTTGCACGAAAATTGAATCGGATCATCTTCAGGCAGGGGTGACAAAAAGTTATTAAAATCTTGTTGATTCGTCAAACCGTTTTCGATAAACGCTCGAACAAATTTTACGTAGCGCTTGCAAAAACAGTCGTAAGGCCGTATCTCCGCAACGGTTTATCGTATTCAGACCAAACTTGGTACATATACTCACAAGCATGACCTGAGGCTACATGCTGCGTTTCGGCACAGCGCCACCTACAGGTCCGGAGATATGAAAAATGGCTATTTTTGCTTATAACTTCTGAACAGTTTGTCCAAAAATCATAAAATTGGTCTTGATAGATTCAGGGCGTCATGCCGAGTCGACTGATATCCAATTTTGCCATATCGGCCAATTTGACTGTCGGCCATTTTGAATTTTGTGCTAAAATGCTGTATTTTAACAACGCATGAACGGATTGTTACGAAACTTGGTATGGGTCATCAGCACGATGTCCTGAAGGAGTGTGAGAAGTTTCGAAACAGCGCCACCTAGTGGTGAATTTTTTTTTTCAAATGCTTATAACTTTGGGTGTGGTCGACTTATTTTCACGAAACTCATCTTTTTAGACTCCTGAATCGTTGCCGAGTCCTACGATACCAAACATGCTAGGTTTCGCCTTACGGTTTGTGTAGCGTTTTGATTTAGCGCTTAAAAAACATTTGGCTATATCTTTGAAACCGCTAGTCCGATCGAGACGAAACCACCGTCAGAAGTTTGGAAACATAGGTCGATAGCTATACGCCAATGCCCAAATGCGAAAATATTGATGTTTAGGGGTACTAATTTCCAATCAAAGTCATGTGTCAGTCATTTTTTTCGTGTTTTTTCATATAAATGTCTATAACTCCGAAGTGAATTGAGATATTTTCACCAAAATTGACACACATATGTATGGGCTCACTCTGAGGACACGTAAAAAAAATTGTGGGACTGAGCCTCTTGGTGGCGCTATAATTGAACAAAATATGAAATTCCCATTGACTTCAATGCAGTTTTGTGAAATAAAATGCTATACTAAACAAATGCATTGGTGTAATATTACGAAACTCAGATTGTGTCATCAGCACCATCCCCTGAAGGCAACCAAAATATTTCAAGACAGCGCCACCTAGTGGTCAAAAGTTATAACAAAATTTCCAAAAAGGCTAATAACTTTTGAATAAATCTGGCTATTGAAATGCCACGGGTCTTAATAGATTCCTTGGGTCAAGCCGAGAACATAGATACCAAGTTTTCCTTATTTGGCCAAACTTCCTGTCCGCCATCTTGATTTTCAGTCAAAACCTACTTTTTCGAACTCCTCCTAGACCGTTAGTCCGATTTTCACCAAAATCGAATCGTATCATCTCCAGACCATGCCGACTAAAAGTTATGGATTTCGTGTCTATAGACGAAACCGTTTTCGTATAGCGCAGCAGCAAAGTTGAGGCATGATGCTAATAGAAATAATTAAGGCTTTATCTCTGCAATGCCTTGATATATTGACACCAATCTTTGTATGTGTCATTGTCACTTCACTCTGACCACATCACATCAGTTTTGTAACTGCGCCACCTATTGGTCGAAAGTGATAATCCATCAAATCATATTTTTATTTATTGTTTCTATGATTTTTCAGGCATTTTGCCTAAAATCCTCTTTAAATGTCTTTAATTGCTCATTGTTGCAGTTGGTCTGACACTTTCAGACATGTTGGCATGTCTTGTCATCTTATTCTGCTTGGCCCCGGTAATGGCTGCTTGCAGCTATATTTAGGGGCCAAGCACCGAAGGTGCGGAGGCACCTATTGTATCTGTTCCCGTTCTTATTATTATTCTTCTTCTTCCGCCATGGGAGTCTATGGCAGCCCATAGAACCGATTGCGGGAAAGTTGTTTTGGTTTGAGATTCTGATAGAGGACAGTCCCAACATTAAGTACACCAATTTTGGTGTGTCTAAGTCATTCCCTCTAGCGCCACCACCTGTCCAAAGTTTCACTATTACTTTGCTAATAACTTTTGAACCGTAAGGCCAATCAGCGAAATCCTTTTTTCCTCTGATTCCTGAGCTCATGACGATTCGATTGCACCCTATATCGTCATTTTCCGTCATAAAAACATGGCCGCCATTTTGAATTTTCCTAAAAAGGTACTTTTTCGAACTCGTCCTAGACGGTTTGTCCGATTTGCACGAAAATTGAATCGGATCATCTTCAGGCAGGGGTGACAAAAAGTTATTAAAATCTTGTTGATTCGTCAAACCGTTTTCGATAAACGCTCGAACAAATTTTACGTAGCGCTTGCAAAAACAGTCGTAAGGCCGTATCTCCGCAACGGTTTATCGTATTCAGACCAAACTTGGTACATATACTCACAAGCATGACCTGAGGCTACATGCTGCGTTTCGGCACAGCGCCACCTACAGGTCCGGAGATATGAAAAATGGCTATTTTTGCTTATAACTTCTGAACAGTTTGTCCAAAAATCATAAAATTGGTCTTGATAGATTCAGGGCGTCATGCCGAGTTGACTGATATCCAATTTTGCCATATCGGCCAATTTGACTGTCGGCCATTTTGAATTTTGTGCTAAAATGCTGTATTTTAACAACGCATGAACGGATTGTTACGAAACTTGGTATGGGTCATCAGCACGATGTCCTGAAGGAGTGTGAGAAGTTTCGAAACAGCGCCACCTAGTGGTGAATTTTTTTTTTCAAATGCTTATAACTTTGGGTGTGGTCGACTTATTTTCACGAAACTCATCTTTTTAGACTCCTGAATCGTTGCCGAGTCCTACGATACCAAACATGCTAGGTTTCGCCTTACGGTTTGTGTAGCGTTTTGATTTAGCGCTTAAAAAACATTTGGCTATATCTTTGAAACCGCTAGTCCGATCGAGACGAAACCACCGTCAGAAGTTTGAAAACATAGGTCGATAGCTATACGCCAATGCCCAAATGCGAAAATATTGATGTTTAGGGGTACTAATTTCCAATCAAAGTCATGTGTCAGTCATTTTTTTCGTGTTTTTTCATATAAATGTCTATAACTCCGAAGTGAATTGAGATATTTTCACCAAAATTGACACACATATGTATGGGCTCACTCTGAGGACACGTAAAAAAAATTGTGGGACTGAGCCTCTTGGTGGCGCTATAATTGAACAAAATATGAAATTCCCATTGACTTCAATGCAGTTTTGTGAAATAAAATGCTATACTAAACAAATGCATTGGTGTAATATTACGAAACTCAGATTGTGTCATCAGCACCATCCCCTGAAGGCAACCAAAATATTTCAAGACAGCGCCACCTAGTGGTCAAAAGTTATAACAAAATTTCCAAAAAGGCTAATAACTTTTGAATAAATCTGGCTATTGAAATGCCACGGGTCTTAATAGATTCCTTGGGTCAAGCCGAGAACATAGATACCAAGTTTTCCTTATTTGGCCAAACTTCCTGTCCGCCATCTTGATTTTCAGTCAAAACCTACTTTTTCGAACTCCTCCTAGACCGTTAGTCCGATTTTCACCAAAATCGAATCGTATCATCTCCAGACCGTGCCGACTAAAAGTTATGGATTTCGTGTCTATAGACGAAACCGTTTTCGTATAGCGCAGCAGCAAAGTTGAGGCATGATGCTAATAGAAATAATTAAGGCTTTATCTCTGCAATGCCTTGATATATTGACACCAATCTTTGTATGTGTCATTGTCACTTCACTCTGACCACATCACATCAGTTTTGTAACTGCGCCACCTATTGGTCGAAAGTGATAATCCATCAAATCATATTTTTATTTATTGTTTCTATGATTTTTCAGGCATTTTGCCTAAAATCCTCTTTAAATGTCTTTAATTGCTCATTGTTGCAGTTGGTCTGACACTTTCAGACATGTTGGCATGTCTTGTCGTCTTATTCTGCTTGGCCCCGGTAATGGCTGCTTGTTATTATTATTCTTCTTCTTCTTCCGCCATGGGAGTCTATGGCAGCCCATAGAACCGATTGCGGGAAAGTTGTTTTGGTTTGACATTCTGATAGAGGACAGTCCCAACATTAAGTACACCAATTTTGGTGTGTCTAAGTCATTCCCTCTAGCGCCACCACCTGTCCAAAGTTTCACTTTTACTTTGCTAATAACTTTTGAACCGTAAGGCCAATCAGCGAAATCCTTTTTTCCTCTGATTCCTGAGCTCATGACGATTCGATTGCACCCTATGACGTCATTTTCCGTCATAAAAACATGGCCGCCATTTTGAATTTTCCTAAAAAGCTACTTTTTCGAACTCGTCCTAGACGGTTTGTCCGATTTGCACGAAAATTGAATCGGATCATCTTCAGGCAGTGGTGACAAAAAGTTATTAAAATCTTTTTGATTCGTCAAACCGTTTTCGATAAACGCTCGAACAAATTTTACGTGGCGCTTACAAAAACAGTCGTAAGGCTGTATCTCCGCAACGGTTTATCGTATTCAGACCAAACTTGGTACATGTCATCACAAGCATGACCTGAGGCTACATGCTGCGTTTCGCCGCAGCGCCACCTACTGGTCCGGAGATATGAAAAATGGCTATTTTTGCTTATAACTTCTGAACAGTTTGTCCAAAAATCATAAAATTGGTCTTGATAGATTCAGGGCGTCATGCCGAGTCGACTGATATCCAATTTTGCCATATCGGCCAATTTGACTGTCGGCCATTTTGAATTTTGTGCTAAAATGCTGTATTTTAACAACGCATGAACGGATTATTACGAAACTTGGTATGGGTCATCAGCACGATGTCCTGAAGGAGTGTGAGAAGTTTCGAAACAGCGCCACCTAGTGGTGAATTTTTTTTTTCAAATGCTTATAACTTTGGGTGTGATCGACTTATTTTCACGAAACTCATCTCATTGGACTCCTGAATTGTTGCCGAGTCCAACGATACCAAACATGTTAGGTTTCGCCTAACGGTTTGTGTAGCATTGTGATTTAGCGCTTAAAAAACATTAGGCTATATCTTCGAAACCGTTTGTCCGATTGAGACGAAACCACCGTCAGAAGTTTGGAATCATAGCTTGTTAACTATATGCAAATGCCCAAATGTGAAAATATTGATGTTTAGGGGTAGTAATATTCAATCAAAGTCATGTGTCAGTCATTTTTTACGTGTTTTTTCATATAAATGTCTATAACTCCGAAGCAAATTGAGATTATTGCACCAAAATCGACACATATATGTATGGGCTCACTCTGATGACACATAAAAAAAATGGTGGGACTGAGCCTCTTGGTGGCGCTATAATAGAACAAAACATGAAATTCCCATTGATTTCAATAGAGTTTTGTGAAATAAAATGCTATACTAAACAAATGCATTGGTGTAATATTACGAAACTCAGAATGTGCCTTCAGCACCATCCCCTGAAGGTACTCAAAATATTTCGAAACAGCGCCACCTAGTGGTCAAAAGTTATAACAAAATTTCCAAAAAGGCTAATAACTTTTGAATAAATCTGTCTATTGAAATGCCACTGGTCTTAATAGATTCCTTGGGTCAAGCCGAGAACATAGATACCAAGTTTTCCTTATTTGGCCGAACTTCCTGTCCGCCATCTTGATGTTCAGTCAAAACCTACTTTTTCGAACTCCTCCTAGACCGTTTGTCCGATTTTCACCAAAATCGAATCGTATCATCTCCAGACCGTGCCGACTAAAAGTTATGGATTTCGTGTCGATAGACAAAACCGTTTTCGTATAGCGCAGCAGCAAAGTTGAGGCATGATGCTAATAGCACTATTCAGGCTTTATCTCTGCAATGCCTTGACATATTGACACCAAACTTTGTATGTGTCATTGTCACTTCACTCTGACCACATCACATCAGTTTTGTAACTGCGCCACCTATTGGTCGAAAGTGATAATCCATAAAATCATATTTTTAATTATTGTTTCTATGATTTTTCAGGCATTTTGCATAAAATCCTCTTTAAAGTCTATAATTGCTCATTGTTGCAGTTGGTCTGACACTTTCAGACATGTTGGCATGTCTTGTCGTCTTATTCTGCTTGGCCCCGGTAATTGCTGCTTGCAGCTATATTTATTATTATTATTATTATTATTATTATTCTTCCGCCATGGGAGTCTATGGCAGCCCATAGAACCGATTGCGGGAAAGTTGTTTTGGTTTGACATTCTGATAGAGGACCGTCTCAACATTAAATACACCAATTTTGGTGTTTCTAAGTCATTCCCTCTAGCGCCACCACCTGTCCAAAGTTTCACTTTTATTTTGCTAATAACTTTTGAACCGTAAGGCCAATCAGCGAAATTCTTTTTTCCTCTGATTCCTGAGCTCATGGCGATTCGATTGCACCCTATGACGTCATTTGCCGTCATAAAAATATGGCCGCCATCTTGAATTTTCAAAAAAAGCTACTTTTTCGAACTCGTCCTAGACGGTTTGTCCGATTTGCACGAAAATTGAACCAGATCATCTTCAGGTAGTGCTGACAAAAAGTTATGGAATTCAAATGGATTCGTCAAACCGTTTTCAATAAACGCACAAATACATTTTACGTAGCGCTAGCAAAAACAGTCGTAAGGCCGTATCTCCGCAACGGTTTATCGTATTCAGACCAAACTTGGTACTTGTACTCACAAGCATGACCTGAGGCTACATGCTGTGTTTCGGCGCAGCGCCACCTACTGGTCCGGAGATATGAAAAATGGCTATTTTTGCTTATAACTTCTGAACAGTTTGTCCAAAAATCATACAATTGGTCTCGTTAGATTCAGGGCAACATGCCGAGTCGACTGATATCCAATTTGACCATATCGGTCATTTTGGCTGTCGGCCATTTTGAATTTTGTGCTAAAATTCTGTATTTTATGAACGCATGAACGGATTGTTACGAAATGTGGTATGGGTCATCAGCACAATGCCCTGAATGAGCCTGAGAAGTTTCGAAACAGCGCCACCTAGTGGTGAATTTTTTTTTTCAAATGCTTATAACTTTGGGTGTGGTCGACTTATTTTCACGAAACTCATCTTTTTAGACTCCTGAATCGTTGCCGAGTCCTACGATACCAAACATGCTAGGTTTTGCCTTACGGTTTGTGTAGCGTTGTGATTTAGCGCTTAAAAAACATTTGGCTATATCTTTGAAACCGCTAGTCCGATCGAGACGAAACCACCGTCAGAAGTTTGGAAACATAGGTCGATAGCTATACGCCAATGCCCAAATGCGAAAATATTGATGTTTAGGGGTACTAATTTCCAATCAAAGTCATGTGTCAGTCATTTTTTTCGTGTTTTTTCATATAAATGTCTATAACTCCGAAGCGAATTGAGATATTTTCACCAAAATTGACACACATATGTATGGGCTCACTCTGAGGACACGTAAAAAAAATTGTGGGACTGAGCCTCTTGGTGGCGCTATAATTGAACAAAATATGAAATTCCCATTGACTTCAATACAGTTTTGTGAAATAAAATGCTATACTAAACAAATGCATTGGTGTAATATTACGAAACTCAGATTGTGTCATCAGCACCATCCCCTGAAGGCAACCAAAATATTTCAAGACAGCGCCACCTAGTGGTCAAAAGTTATAACAAAATTTCCAAAAAGGCTAATAACTTTTGAATAAATCTGGCTATTGAAATGCCACGGGTCTTAATAGATTCCTTGGGTCAAGCCGAGAACATAGATACCAAGTTTTCCTTATTTGGCCAAACTTCCTGTCCGCCATCTTGATTTTCATTCAAAACCTACTTTTTCTAACTCCTCCTAGACCGTTTGTCCGATTTTCACCAAAATCGAATCGTATCATCTCCAGACTGTGCCGACAAAAAGTTATGGATTTCGTGTCGATTGATGAAACCGTTTTCGTATAGCACAGCAGCAAAGTTGAGGCATGATGCCAAAATGACTATTCAGGCTTTATATCTGCAATGCCTCGACATATTGACACAAAACTTTGTATGTGTCACTGTCTCCTTACTCTGACCACACCACATCAATTTCGTAACAGCGCCACCTTTTGGTCAAAAGTGACAATCCATTAAATCATATTTTGAATCACTTTTTACATGATTTTTCAGCCATTTCGCCTAAAATCCTCTTTAAATGTCTTTAATTGCTCATTGTTGCAGTTGGTCTGACACTTTCAGACATGTTGGCATGTCTTGTCGTCTTATTCTGCTTGGCCCCGGTAATTGCTGCTTGCAGCTATATTTATTATTATTCTTCTTCTTCTTCCGCCATGGGAGTCTATGGCAGCCCATAGAACCGATTGCGGGAAAGTTGTTTTGGTTTGACATTCTGATAGAGGACAGTCCCAACATTAAATACACCAATTTTTGTGTTTCTAAGTCATTCCCTCTAGCGCCACCACCTGTCCAAAGTTTCACTTTTATTTTGCTAATAACTTTTGAACCGTAAGGCCAATCAACAAAATTCTTTTTTCCTCTTATTTCTGAGCTCATGCCGATTCGATTGCACCCTATGACGTCATTTTCCGTCATATAAATATGGCCGCCATTTTTAATTTTCTGAAAAAGCTACTTTTTCGAACTCGTCCTAGACGGTTTGTCCGATTTGCACGAAAATTGAACCAGATCATCTTCAGGCAGTGCTGACCAAAAGTTATGGAATTCAAATTGATTCGTCAAACCGTTTTCAATAAACGCACGAACAAATTTTACGTAGCGCCTGCAAAAACAGTCGTAAGGCTGTATCTCTGCAACGGTTTATCGTATTCAGACCAAACTTGGTACATGTCATCACAAGCATGACCTGAGGCTACATGCTGCGTTTCGGCGCAGCGCCACCTACTGGTCCGGAGATATGAAAAATGGCTATTTTTGCTTATAACTTCTGAACAGTTTGTCCAAAAATCATAAAATTGGTCTCGTTAGATTCAGGGCGACATGCCGAGTCGACTGATATCCAATTTTACCATATCGGCCATTTTGACTGTCGGCCATTTTGAATTATGTGCTAAAATGCTGTATTTTATGAACGCATGAACGGATTGTTACGAAACTTGGCATGGGTCATCAGCACGATGTCCTGAAGGAGTGTGAGAAGTTTCGAAACAGCGCCACCTAGTGGGGAATTTTTTTTTTCAAATGCTTATAACTTTGGGTGCGGTCGACTTATTTTCACGAGACTCATCTAATTAGACTCCTGAAACCTTGCCGAGTCCTACGATACCAAACATGCTAGGTTTCGCCTTACGGTTTGTGTAGCGTTGTGATTTAGCGCTTAAAAAACATTAGGCTATATCTTCGAAACCGCTTGTCCGATCGAGACGAAACCACCGTCAGAAGTTTGGAAACATAGGTCGATAGCTAGACGCCAATGCCCAAATGCGAAAATATTGATGTTTAGGGGTAGTAAAATTCAAACAAAGTCATGTGTCAGTCATTTTTTACGTGTTTTTTCATATAAATGTTTATAACTCTAAAGCAAATTGAGATATTTTCACCAAAACTGACACACATATGTATGGGCTCACTCTGAGGACACGTAAAAAAAATTGTGGGACTGAGCCTCTTGGTGGCGCTATAATAGAACAAAACATGAAATTCCCATTGACTTCAATACAGTTTTGTGAGATAAAATGCTATTTTCATTCAAAACCTACTTTTTCGAACTCCTCCCACACCGTTTGTCCGATTTTCACCAAAATCGAATCGTATCATCCCCAGACTGTGCCGACTAAAAGTTATGGATTTCGTGTCAATTGACGAAACCGTTTTCGTATAGCGCAGCAGCAAATTTGAGGCATGATGCTAATAGCACTATTCAGGCTTTATCTCTGCAATGCCTTGACATATTGACACCAAACTTTGTATGTGTCATTGTCTCCTCACTCTGACCACATCACATCAGTTTTGTAACTGCGCCACCTATTTGTCGAAAGTGATAATCCATTAAATCATATTTTTAATTACTGTTTCTATGATTTTTCAGCCATTTCGTCTAAAATCCTCTTTAAATGTCTTTAATTGCTCATTGTTGCAGTTGGTCTGACACTTTCAGACATGTCGGCATGTCTTGTCGTCTTATTCTGCTTGGCCCCGGTAATTGCTGCTTGCAGCTATATTTATTATTATTATTATTATTCTTCCGCCATGGGAGTCTATGGCAGCCCATAGAACCGATTGCGGGAAAGTTGTTTTGGTTTGACATTCTGATAGAGTACCGTCTCAACATTAAATACACCAATTTTGGTGTTTCTAAGTCATTCCCTCTAGCGCCACCACCTGTCCAAAGTTTCACTTTTATTTTGCTAATAACTTTTGAACCGTAAGGCCAATCAGCGAAATTCTTTTTTCCTCTGATTCCTGAGCTCATGGCGATTCGATTGCACCCTATGACGTCATTTGCCGTCATAAAAATATGGCCGCCATCTTGAATTTTCAAAAAAAGCTACTTTTTCGAACTCGTCCTAGACGGTTTGTCCGATTTGCACGAAAATTGAACCAGATCATCTTCAGGTAGTGCTGACAAAAAGTTATGGAATTCAAATGGATTCGTCAAACCGTTTTCAATAAACGCACAAATACATTTTACGTAGCGCTAGCAAAAACAGTCGTAAGGCCGTATCTCCGCAACGGTTTATCGTATTCAGACCAAACTTGGTACTTGTACTCACAAGCATGACCTGAGGCTACATGCTGTGTTTCGGCGCAGCGCCACCTACTGGTCCGGAGATATGAAAAATGGCTATTTTTGCTTATAACTTCTGAACAGTTTGTCCAAAAATCATACAATTGGTCTCGTTAGATTCAGGGCAACATGCCGAGTCGACTGATATCCAATTTGACCATATCGGTCATTTTGGCTGTCGGCCATTTTGAATTTTGTGCTAAAATTCTGTATTTTATGAATGCATGAACGGATTGTTACGAAATGTGGTATGGGTCATCAGCACAATGCCCTGAATGAGCCTGAGAAGTTTCGAAACAGCGCCACCTAGTGGTGAATTTTTTTTTTCAAATGCTTATAACTTTGGGTGTGGTCGACTTATTTTCACGAAACTCATCTTTTTAGACTCCTGAATCGTTGCCGAGTCCTACGATACCAAACATGCTAGGTTTCGCCTTACGGTTTGTGTAGCGTTGTGATTTAGCGCTTAAAAAACATTTGGCTATATCTTTGAAACCGCTAGTCCGATCGAGACGAAACCACCGTCAGAAGTTTGGAAACATAGGTCGATAGCTATACGCTTATGCCCAAATGCGAAAATATTGATGTTTAGGGGTACTAATTTCCAATCAAAGTCATGTGTCAGTCATTTTTTTCGTGTTTTTTCATATAAATGTCTATAACTCCGAAGCGAATTGAGATATTTTCACCAAAATTGACACACATATGTATGGGCTCACTCTGAGGACACGTAAAAAAAATTGTGGGACTGAGCCTCTTGGTGGCGCTATAATTGAACAAAATATGAAATTCCCATTGACTTCAATACAGTTTTGTGAAATAAAATGCTATACTAAACAAATGCATTGGTGTAATATTACGAAACTCAGATTGTGTCATCAGCACCATCCCCTGAAGGCAACCAAAATATTTCAAGACAGCGCCACCTAGTGGTCAAAAGTTATAACAAAATTTCCAAAAAGGCTAATAACTTTTGAATAAATCTGGCTATTGAAATGGCACGGGTCTTAATAGATTCCTTGGGTCAAGCCGAGAACATAGATACCAAGTTTTCCTTATTTGGCCAAACTTCCTGTCCGCCATCTTGATTTTCATTCAAAACCTACTTTTTCGAACTCCTCCTAGACCGTTTGTCCGATTTTCACCAAAATCGAATCGTATCATCTCCAGACTGTGCCGACAAAAAGTTATGGATTTCGTGTCGATTGATGAAACCGTTTTCGTATAGCACAGCAGCAAAGTTGAGGCATGATGCCAAAATGACTATTCAGGCTTTATATCTGCAATGCCTCGACATATTGACACAAAACTTTGTATGTGTCACTGTCTCCTTACTCTGACCACACCACATCAATTTCGTAACAGCGCCACCTTTTGGTCAAAAGTGACAATCCATTAAATCATATTTTGAATCACTTTTTACATGATTTTTCAGCCATTTCGCCTAAAATCCTCTTTAAATGTCTTTAATTGCTCATTGTTGCAGTTGGTCTGACACTTTCAGACATGTTGGCATGTCTTGTCGTCTTATTCTGCTTGGCCCCGGTAATTGCTGCTTGCAGCTATATTTATTAGGGGCCAAGCACCGAAGGTGCGGAGGCACCTATTGTATCTGTTCCCGTTCTTATTATTATTCTTCTTCTTCCGCCATGGGAGTCTATGGCAGCCCATAGAACCGATTGCGGGAAAGTTGTTTTGGTTTGACATTCTGATAGAGGACAGTCCCAACATTAAATACACCAATTTTTGTGTATCTAAGTCATTCCCTCTAGCGCCACCACCTGTCCAAAGTTTCACTTTTATTTTGCTAATAACTTTTGAACCGTAAGGCCAATCAACAAAATTCTTTTTTCCTCTGATTCCTGAGCTCATGCCGATTCAATTGCACCCTATGACGTCATTTTCCGTCCTATAAATATGGCCGCCATTTTGAATTTTCTGAAAAAGCTACTTTTTCAAACTCGTCCTAGACGGTTTGTCCGATTTGCACGAAAATTGAATCGGATCATCTTCAGGCAGTGGTGACAAAAATTTATTAAAATCTTGTTGATTCGTCAAACCGTTTTCGATAAACGCTCGAACAAATTTTACGTAGCGCTTGCAAAAACAGTCGTAAGGCTGTATCTCCGCAACGGTTTATCGTATTCAGACCAAACTTGGTACATGTACTCACAAGCATGACCTGAGGCTACATGCTGCGTTTCGGCACAGCGCCACCTACAGGTCCGGAGATATGAAAAATGGCTATTTTTGCTTATAACTTCTGAACAGTTTGTCCAAAAATCATAAAATTGGTCTTGATAGATTCAGGGCGTCATGCCGAGTCGACTGATATCCAATTTTGCCATATCGGCCAATTTGACTGTCGGCCATTTTGAATTTTGTGCTAAAATGCTGTATTTTAAGAACGCATGAACGGATTGTTACGAAACTTGGTATGGGTCATCAGCACGATGTCCTGAAGGAGTGTGAGAAGTTTCGAAACAGCGCCACCTAGTGGTGAATTTTTTTTTCCAAATGCTTATAACTTTGGGTGTGATCGACTTATTTTCACGAAACTCATCTCATTGGACTCCTGAATCGTTGCCGAGTCCAACGATACCAAACATGTTAGGTTTCGCCTAACGGTTTGTGTAGCATTGTGATTTAGCGCTTAAAAAACATTAGGCTATATCTTCGAAACCGTTTGTCCGATTGAGACGAAACCACCGTCAGAAGTTTGGAATCATAGCTTGTTAACTAAATGTTAATGCCCAAATGTGAAAATATTGATGTTTAGGGGTAGTAATATTCAATCAAAGTCATGTGTCAGTCATTTTTTACGGTTTTTTTTCATATAAATGTCTATAACTCCGAAGGAAATTGAGATTTTTGCACCAAAATGGACACATA
This sequence comes from Scardinius erythrophthalmus, assembly GCF_964197995.2. Classification (NCBI taxonomy): domain Eukaryota; kingdom Metazoa; phylum Chordata; class Actinopteri; order Cypriniformes; family Leuciscidae; genus Scardinius; species Scardinius erythrophthalmus. The sequence continues at coordinate 18,234,991 of NC_138222.1, forward strand.
TATGTATGGGCTCACTCTGATGACACATAAAAAAAATGGTGGGACTGAGCCTCTTGGTGGCGCTATAATAGAACAAAACATGAAATTCCCATTGATTTCAATAGAGTTTTGTGAAATAAAATGCTATACTAAACAAATGCATTGGTGTAATATTACGAAACTCAGAATGTGCCTTCAGCACCATCCCCTGAAGGTACTCAAAATATTTCGAAACAGCGCCACCTAGTGGTCAAAAGTTATAACAAAATTTCCAAAAAGGCTAATAACTTTTGAATAAATCTGTCTATTGAAATGCCACTGGTCTTAATAGATTCCTTGGGTCAAGCCGAGAACATAGATACCAAGTTTTCCTTATTTGGCCGAACTTCCTGTCCGCCATCTTGATGTTCATTCAAAACCTACTTTTTCGAACTCCTCCTAGACCGTTTGTCCGATTTTCACCAAAATCGAATCGTATCATCTCCAGACCGTGCCGACTAAAAGTTATGGATTTCGTGTCGATAGACGAAACCGTTTTTGTATAGCGCAGCAGCAAAGTTGAGGCATGATGCTAATAGCACTATTCAGGCTTTATCTCTGCAATGCCTTGACATATTGACACCAAACTTTGTATGTGTCATTGTCACTTCACTCTGACCACATCACATCAGTTTTGTAACTGCGCCACCTATTGGTCAAAAGTGATAATCCATTAAATCATATTTTTAATTATTGTTTCTATGATTTTTCAGGCATTTTGCCTAAAATCCTCTTTAAATGTCTTTAATTGCTCATTGTTGCAGTTGGTCTGACACTTTCAGACATGTCGAAATGTCTTGTCGTCTTATTCTGCTTGGCCCCGGTAATTGCTGCTTGCAGCTATATTTATTATTCTTCTTCTTCCGCCATGGGAGTCTATGGCAGCCCATAGAACCGATTGCGGGAAAGTTGTTTTGGTTTGACATTCTGATAGAGGACAGTCCCAACATTAAGTACACCAATTTTGGTGTTTCTAAGTCATTCCCTCTAGCGCCACCACCTGTCCAAAGTTTCACTTTTACTTTGCTAATAACTTTTGAACCGTAAGGCCAATCAGCGAAATCCTTTTTTCCTCTGATTCCTGAGCTCATGACGATTCGATTGCACCCTATATCGTCATTTTCCGTCATAAAAACATGGCCGCCATTTAGAATTTTCCTAAAAAGGTACTTTTTCGAACTCGTCCTAGACGGTTTGTCCGATTTGCACGAAAATTGAATCGGATCATCTTCAGCCAGGGGTGACAAAAAGTTATTAAAATCTTGTTGATTCGTCAAACCGTTTTCGATAAACGCTCGAACAAATTTTACGTAGCGCTTGCAAAAACAGTCGTAAGGCCGTATCTCCGCAACGGTTTATCGTATTCAGACCAAACTTGGTACATGTACTCACAAGCATGACCTGAGGCTACATGCTGCGTTTCGGCACAGCGCCACCTACAGGTCCGGAGATATGAAAAATGGCTATTTTTGCTTTTAACTTCTGAACAGTTTGTCCAAAAATCATAAAATTGGTCTTGATAGATTCAGGGCGTCATGCCGAGTCGAATGATATCCAATTTTGCCATATCGGCCAATTTGACTGTCGGCCATTTTGAATTTTGTGCTAAAATGCTGTATTTTAACAACGCATGAACGGATTGTTACGAACCTTGGTATGGGTCATCAGCACGATGTCCTGAAGGAGTGTGAGAAGTTTCGAAACAGCGCCACCTAGTGGTGAATTTTTTTTTTCAAATGCTTATAACTTTGGGTGTGATCGACTTATTTTCACGAAACTCATCTTTTTAGACTCCTGAATCGTTGCCGAGTCCTACGATACCAAACATGCTAGGTTTCGCCTTACGGTTTGTGTAGCGTTGTGATTTAGCGCTTAAAAAACATTTGGCTATATCTTCGAAACCGCTAGTCCGATCGAGACGAAACCACCGTCAGAAGTTTGGAAACATAGGTCGATAGCTATACGCCAATGCCCAAATGCGAAAATATTGATGTTTAGGGGTACTAATTTCCAATCAAAGTCATGTGTCAGTCATTTTTTTCGTGTTTTTTCATATAAATGTCTATAACTCCGAAGTGAATTGAGATATTTTCACCAAAATTGACACACATATGTATGGGCTCACTCTGAGGACATGTAAAAAAAATGGTTTGACTGAGCCTCTTGGTGGCGCTATAATAGAACAAAACATGAAATTCCCATAGACTTCAATACAGTTTTGTGAAATAAAATGCTATACTAAACAAATGCATTGGTTTAATATTATGAAACTCAGTATGTGCCATCAGCACCATACCCTGAAGGTACCCAAAATATTTCGAGACAGCGCCACCTTGTGGTCAAAAGTTATAACAAAATTTACAAAAAGGCTAATTACTTTTGATAACATCTGCCTTTTGAAATGCCATTGGTCTTCTTACATTCCTTGGGTCAAGCCGAGAACATAGATACCAAGTTTTCCTTATTTGGCCTATTTTCCTGTGCGCCATCTTGATTTTTATTCAAAACATACTTTTTCGAACTCCTCCTACACCGTTTGTCCGATTTTCACCAAAATCGAATCGTATCATCTCCAGACCGTGCCGACTAAAAGTTATTGATTTCGTGTCGATTGACGAAACCGTTTTCGTATACCGCAGCAGCAAAGTTGAGGCATGATGCCAAAGGCACTATTCAGGCTTTATCTCTGCAATGCCTTGACATATTGACACCAAACTTTGTATGTGTCATTGTCACTTCACTCTGACCGCATCACATCAGGTTTGTAACTGCGCCACCTATTGGTTGAAAGTGATAATCCATTAAATCATATTTTTATTTACTGTTTCTATGATTTTTCAGGCATTTGGCCTAAAATACTCTTTAATGTCTTTAATTGCTCATTGTTGCAGTTGGTCTGACACTTTCAGCAATGTTGGCATGTCTTGTCATCTGATTGTGCTTGGCCCCGGTAATGGCTGCTTGCAGCTATATTTATTAGGGGCCAAGCACCGAAGGTGCGGAGGCACCTATTGTATCCGTTCGCGTTCTTATTATTAGGGGCCAAGCACCGAAGGTGCGGAGGCACCTATTGTATCTGTTCCGTTTCTTATTATTATTATTATTATTAGGGGCCAAGCACCGAAGGTGCGGAGGCACCTATTGTTTCTGTTCGCGTTCTTATTATTATTATTCTTCTTCTTCTTCTTCCGCCATGGGAGTCTATGGCAGCCCATAGAACCGATTGCGGGAAAGTTGTTTTGGTTTGACATTCTGATAGAGGACAGTCCCAACATTAAATACACCAATTTTTGTGTTTCTAAGTCATTCCCTCTAGCGCCACCACCTGTCCAAAATTTCACTTTTATTTTGCTAATAACTTTTGAACCGTAAGGCCAATCAACAAAATTCTTTTTTCCTCTTATTTCTGAGATCATGCCGATTCGATTGCACCCTATGACGTCATTTTCCGTCATATAAATATGGCCGCCATTTTTAATTTTCTGAAAAAGCTACTTTTTCGAACTCGTCCTAGACGGTTTGTCCGATTTGCACGAAAATTGAACCAGATCATCTTCAGGCAGTGTTGACCAAAAGTTATGGAATTCAAATTGATTCGTCAAACCGTTTTCGATAAACGCACGAATACATTTTACGTAGCGCTAGCAAAAACAGTCGTAAGGCTGTATCTCCGCAAAGGTTTATCGTATTCAGACCAAACTTGGTACATGTACTCACAAGCATGACCTGAGGCTACATGCTGCGTTTCGGCGCAGCGCCACCTACTGGTCCGGAGATATGAAAAATGGCTATTTTTGCTTATAACTTCTGAACAGTTTGTCCAAAAATCATAAAATTGGTATCGTTAGATTCAGGGCAATATGCCGATTCGACTGATATCCAGTTTTACCATATCGGCCCTTTTGACTGTCGGCCATTTTGAATTTTGTGCTAAAATACTGTATTTTAAGAACGCATGAACGAATTGTTACGAAACTTGGTATGGGTCATCAGCACGTTGTCCTGAAGGAGCGTGAGAAGTTTCGAAACAGCGCCACCTAGTGGTGAATTTTTTTTTTCAAATGCTTATAACTTTGGGTGTGGTCAACTTATTTTCACGAGACTCATCTAATTAGACTCCTGAAACCTTGCCGAGTCCTACGATACCAAACATGCTAGGTTTTGCCTTACGGTTTGTGTAGCGTTGTGATTTAGCGCTTAAAAAACATTTGGCTATATCTTCGAAACCGCTAGTCCGATCGAGACGAAACCACCGTCAGAAGTTTGGAAACATAGGTCGATAGCTATACGCCAATGCCCAAATGCGAAAATATTGATGTTTAGGGGTAGTAAATTCCAAACAAAGTCATGTGTCAGTCATTTTTTACGTGTTTTTTCATATAAATGCCTATAACTCTGAAGCAAATTGAGATTTTTTCACCAAAACTGACACACATATGTATGGGCTCACTCTGAGGACACGTAAAAAAAATTGTGAGACTGAGCCTCTTGGTGGCGCTATAATAGAACAAAACATAAAATTCCCATTGACTTCAATACAGTTTTGTGAAATAAAATGCTATTTTCATTAAAAACCTACTTTTTCGAACTCCTCCTACACCGTTTGTCCGATTTTCACCAAAATCGAATCATATCATCTCCAGACCGTGCCGACTGAAAGTTATGGATTTCGTGTCGATTGACAAAACCGTTTTCGTATAGCGCAGCAGCAAATTTGAGGCATGATGCTAAAAGCATTATTCAGGCTTTATGTCTGCAATGCCTTGACATATTGACACCAAACTTTGCATGTGTCATTGTCACTTCACTCTGACCACATCACATCAGTTTTGTAACTGCGCCACCTATTGGTCGAAAGTGATAATCCATCAAATCATATTTTTATTTATTGTTTCTATGATTTTTCAGGCATTTTGCCTAAAATCCTCTTTAAATGTCTTTAATTGCTCATTGTTGCAGTTGGTCTGACACTTTCAGACATGTCGGCATGTCTTGTCGTCTTATTCAGCTTGGCCCCGGTAATGGCTGCTTGCAGCTATATTTATTATTCTTCTTCTTCCGCCATGGGAGTCTATGGCAGCCCATAGAACCGATTGCGGGAAAGTTGTTTTGGTTTGACATTCTGATAGAGGACAGTCCCAACATTAAGTACACCAATTTTTGTGTTTCTAAGTCATTCCCTCTAGCGCCACCACCTGTCCAAAGTTTCACTTTTACTTTGCTAATAACTTTTGAACCGTAAGGCCAATCAGCGAAATCCTTTTTTCCTCTGATTCCTGAGCTCATGACGATTCGATTGCACCCTATATCGTCATTTTCCGTCATAAAAACATGGCCGCCATTTTGAATTTTCCTAAAAAGGTACTTTTTCGAACTCGTCCTAGACGGTTTGTCCGATTTGCACGAAAATTGAATCGGATCATCTTCAGGCAGTGCTGACAAAAAGTTATTAAAATCTTGTTGATTCGTCAAACCGTTTTCGATAAACGCTCGAACAAATTTTACGTAGCGCTTGCAAAAACAGTCGTAAGGCTGTATCTCCGCAACGGTTTATCGTATTCAGACCAAACTTGGTACATGTACTCACAAGCATGACCTGAGGCTACATGCTGCGTTTCGGCACAGCGCCACCTACAGGTCCGGAGATATGAAAAATGGCAATTTTTGCTTATAACTTCTGAACAGTTTGTCCAAAAATCATAAAATTGGTCTTGATAGATTCAGGGCGTCATGCCGAGTCGACTGATATCCAATTTTGCCATATCGGCCAATTTGACTGTCGGCCATTTTGAATTTTGTGCTAAAATGCTGTATTTTAACAACGCATGAACGGATTGTTACGAAACTTGGTATGGGTCATCAGCACGATGTCCTGAAGGAGTGTGAGAAGTTTCGAAACAGCGCCACCTAGTGGTGAATTTTTTTTTTCAAATGCTTATAACTTTGGGTGTGATCGACTTATTTTCACGAGACTCATCTCATTGGACTCCTGAATCGTTGCCGAGTCCAACGATACCAAACATGTTAGGTTTCGCCAAACGGTTTGTGTAGCATTGTGATTTAGCGCTTAAAAAACATTAGGCTATATCTTCGAAACCGTTTGTCCGATTGAGACGAAACCACCGTCAGAAGTTTGGAAACATAGGTCGATAGCTATACGCCAATGCCCAAATGCGAAAATATTGATGTTTAGGGGTAGTAATATTCAATCAAAGTCATGTGTCAGTCATTTTTTACGTGTTTTTTCATATAAATGTCTATAACTCCGAAGCAAATTGAGATTTTTGCACCAAAATCGACACATATATGTATGGGCTCACTCTGATGACACATAAAAAAAATGGTGGGACTGAGCCTCTTGGTGGCGCTATAATAGAACAAAACATGAAATTCCCATTGATTTCAATAGAGTTTTGTGAAATAAAATGCTATACTAAACAAATGCATTGGTGTAATATTACGAAACTCAGAATGTGCCTTCAGCACCATCCCCTGAAGGTACTCAAAATATTTCGAAACAGCGCCACCTAGTGGTCAAAAGTTATAACAAAATTTCCAAAAAGGCTAATAACTTTTGAATAAATCTGTCTATTGAAATGCCACTGGTCTTAATAGATTCCTTGGGTCAAGCCGAGAACATAGATACCAAGTTTTCCTTATTTGGCCGAACTTCCTGTCCGCCATCTTGATGTTCAGTCAAAACCTACTTTTTCGAACTCCTCCTAGACCGTTTATCCGATTTTCACCAAAATCGAATCGTATCATCTCCAGACCGTGCCGACTAAAAGTTATTGATTTCGTGTCGATTGACGAAACCGTTGTCGTATACCGCAGCAGCAAAGTTGTGGCATGATGCCAAAGGCACTATTCAGGCTTTATCTCTGCAATGCCTTGACATATTGACACCAAACTTTGTATGTGTCATTGTCACTTCACTCTGACCGCATCACATCAGGTTTGTAACTGCGCCACCTATTGGTTGAAAGTGATAATCCATTAAATCATATTTTTATTTACTGTTTCTATGATTTTTCAGGCATTTGGCCTAAAATACTCTTTAATGTCTTTAATTGCTCATTGTTGCAGTTGGTCTGACACTTTCAGCCATGTTGGCATGTCTTGTCATCTGATTGTGCTTGGCCCCGGTAATGGCTGCTTGCAGCTATATTTATTATTATTATTCTTCCGCCATGGGAGTCTATGGCAGCCCATAGAACCGATTGCGGGAAAGTTGTTTTGGTTTGACATTCTGATAGAGGACCGTCTCAACATTAAATACACCAATTTTGGTGTTTCTAAGTCATTCCCTCTAGCGCCACCACCTGTCCAAAGTTTCACTTTTACTTTGCTAATAACTTTTGAACCGTAAGGCCAATCAGCGAAATTCTTTTTTTCTCTGATTCCTGAGCTCATGGCGATTCGATTGCACCCTATGACGTCATTTTCCGTCATAAAAATATGGCCGCCATCTTGAATTTTCAAAAAAAGCTACTTTTTCGAACTCGTCCTAGACGGTTTGTCCGATTTGCACGAAAATTGAACCAGATCATCTTCAGGTAGTGCTGACAAAAAGTTATGGAATTCAAATGGATTCGTCAAACCGTTTTCGATAAACGCACAAATACATTTTACGTAGCGCTAGCAAAAACAGTCGTAAGGCCGTATCTCCGCAACGGTTTATCGTATTCAGACCAAACTTGGTACTTGTACTCACAAGCATGACCTGAGGCTACATGCTGTGTTTCGGCGCAGCGCCACCTACTGGTCCGGAGATATGAAAAATGGCTATTTTTGCTTATAACTTCTGAACAGTTTGTCCAAAAATCATACAATTGGTCTCGTTAGATTCACGGCAACATGCCGAGTCGACTGATATCCAATTTGACCATATCGGTCATTTTGGCTGTCGGCCATTTTGAATTTTGTGCTAAAATTCTGTATTTTATGAACGCATGAACGGATTGTTACGAAACGTGGTATGGGTCATCAGCACAATGCCCTGAATGAGCCTGAGAAGTTTCGAAACAGCGCCACCTAGTGGTGAATTTTTTTTTTCAAATGCTTATAACTTTGGGTGTGGTCGACATATTTTCACGAAACTCATCTTTTTAGACTCCTGAATCGTTGCCGAGTCCTACGATACCAAACATGCTAGGTTTTGCCTTACGGTTTGTGTAACGTTGTGATTTAGCGCTTAAAAAACATTTGGCTATATCTTTGAAACCGCTAGTCCGATCGAGACGAAACCACCGTCAGAAGTTTGGAAACATAGGTCGATAGCTATACGCCAATGCCCAAATGCGAAAATATTGATGTTTAGGGGTACTAATTTCCAATCAAAGTCATGTGTCAGTCATTTTTTTCGTGTTTTTTCATATAAATGTCTATAACTCCGAAGCGAATTGAGATATTTTCACCAAAATTGACACACATATGTATGGGCTCACTCTGAGGACACGTAAAAAAAATTGTGGGACTGAGCCTCTTGGTGGCGCTATAATTGAACAAAATATGAAATTCCCATTGACTTCAATACAGTTTTGTGAAATAAAATGCTATACTAAACAAATGCATTGGTGTAATATTACGAAACTCAGATTGTGTCATCAGCACCATCCCCTGAAGGCAACCAAAATATTTCAAGACAGCGCCACCTAGTGGTCAAAAGTTATAACAAAATTTCCAAAAAGGCTAATAACTTTTGAATAAATCTGGCTATTGAAATGCCACGGGTCTTAATAGATTCCTTGGGTCAAGCCGAGAACATAGATACCAAGTTTTCCTTATTTGGCCAAACTTCCTGTCCGTCATCTTGATTTTCATTCAAAACCTACTTTTTCGAACTCCTCCTAGACCGTTTGTCCGATTTTCACCAAAATCGAATCGTATCATCTCCAGACTGTGCCGACAAAAAGTTATGGATTTCGTGTCGATTGATGAAACCGTTTTCGTATAGCACAGCAGCAAAGTTGAGGCATGATGCCAAAATGACTATTCAGGCTTTATATCTGCAATGCCTCGACATATTGACACAAAACTTTGTATGTGTCACTGTCTCCTTACTCTGACCACACCACATCAATTTCGTAACAGCGCCACCTTTTGGTCAAAAGTGACAATCCATTAAATCATATTTTGAATCACTTTTTACATGATTTTTCAGCCATTTCGCCTAAAATCCTCTTTAAATGTCTTTAATTGCTCATTGTTGCAGTTGGTCTGACACTTTCAGACATGTTGGCATGTCTTGTCGTCTTATTCTGCTTGGCCCCGGTAATTGCTGCTTGCAGCTATATTTATTATTAGGGGTTCAAGCACGAAGTGCTGAAACCCTATTGTAATTGTGCTGATTTTTATTATTATTATTATTATTATTCCGCCGTAAAACGCATCGTGCAGCCCAAACCGTAAGAGCTGGAACTTTGAAACTTTGACAGATGGTAGTACAAAAATCGAGGAAAGGTTCAGAGATTATGACCCCGATTGGCCCATAGGTGGCGCTATAGCAACCAAAAGCGCGAAACTGTTCATAACTCCTAGACCGTATGTCGTAGACTCAAGTGTCTTATATCATTGGAAAGCTGGATGCCTGACGAACAAAACGTATATCTCCGATTTCATTTCCGCCATGATAGATTTTCCGCCATTTTGAATTTTGTCAAAAACCTACTTTTGCGAACTAGTCCCTGGTTTTTTGCCCGATTGGAACCAAACCAGTGCAGAAATGTTCTCTGGAGTCTGAATATCAATAATTATCGAAAAAAAGTGGAAATTTCGATTCACGGTCGCTAAGGGGCGCCAAAACGTACATTATGGGAGGGGCCTATTTTACTAAAATGGCTATAACTCCCGATGTAAATGAGGTATCTTCACCAAACTCGGTACACATGTGTATGAGCTTACTCTGGGGTCACAGTAAAAAAATCGCGACGATTGGCCTCATGGTGGCGCTATAAAATGAAAAAAACATAAAACAGGCTATAACCACCTGACCGTTAGTCCGATTGACTTGAAAATTGGTATGCAGTGTCTTGGTCCAAGGTGCCATGTATGTGTATGAGGACATTGGCGTATCTCAAAAAACATGGCCGCCATCGGCCAACGAAGTTTGAGCACCTATTAGACAAGGTTAACGGAGGCCGATCGGAACGAAACTCAATGGGCATGTTCGGCTCATGGCCCTAAAGGTCTGTAAGAATTTTGAAAGAAATCGGCCACTAGTTGGCGCTAACGAGTTTTACGGCTCTGTAATCACGTGGTGTTACAAATATCCACACAATATGCATATCATTTGATAGATCTCCTCATCCTGAACAACTTTGCCTCAAGAACCATTGCTGTCAATCAAACTGTTCATTAATTATTCATTAATATGTTAAAAACCTACTTTTGCGAACTAGTCCTAGGTTTTTTGCCCGATCGGAACCAGACCAGTCTAGGACAATTCTCTGGACTCTCTAGATCAATAATTATCAAAAAAAAGTTGAACTTTTGCATTTGGATGGCTGTAATAGGGTAATTTATAAAATGGGCGTGTCAAAATACATTAAAAAGCCTATAAATCCTAAATAAAAACTCAGAACTTCACAAAAAATGGTCAGCATATGTGACATAACATCATTAACAAGCATGAAAAGTTCTATGGAGATCGGACGATAGGTGGCGCTATAACTGTTAAAAAGCTTTAAAATCATATATTTCCTATGGTAAACTGCCTGTATTGGCTGTAAATGGTCTTTTCCATCTCTGATCATATAATTTTCATATCATAATGTTCAAAACGAGTGCAATACAATTCTCTGGACTCACTAGATCAATAATTGTCAGAAAAAGTTGAACTACTTCATTTGGATAGCTATAATAGGTTCACTTCAAAATCTGGCCTTTACCAAGTGTCCCCGAAAGCCTATATCTCTTTAATCAATGCTCAGACCTTCTTAAAAACAAGTCAGAACGTGTGAAATATCACCCTGAACAAGCATGGAAATTTTCAGACAGATCGGACAAAATTTGCCTCTATAACAGTTAAAAAGGTGAAAATGATATGAATTAATGGCATGTTAAGCCAATAAGTGGTATTTTACTGCCCCCTGCTGTTTAAAATAGTCATTTTCTCATATTGGTATTGGTATCAGCCATGGTAAATCATGATAAATGACGGTGTGTGTGTTTGTGTGTGTGTTTGTGTGTGTGTGTGTGTGTGTGTGTGTGTGTGTGTGTGTGTGTGTGTGTGTGTGTGTGTGTGTGTGTGTGTGGTACAAATATAACAAAGGTTTTATTTTCCAACATGAAAACAAACATAACAGAGTGCTAGTGCACAAACAATAACCGACAATGATAATGGATGAGAGGGGAACTTAAATACACAGATCAAGACAAGGACAACAGGTGACGGTTATGATGATGAGGAGCAGGTGATGATGAGGAGGGTGATGAGGAGCAGGTGCAGGTGATGACGACAGATGGTGAATGTGATGAAGACAGAAGGTGAATGTGATGAAGGTGAATGTGACACCAATATCACTGAAACATTTGTGTGTGTGTGTGTGTGTGTGTGTGTGTGTGTGTGTGTGTGTGTGTGTGTGTGTGTGTGTGTGTGTGTGTGTGTGTGTGTGTGTGTAGCATTATTGTGTGTAGCATATGTAGCAAGTATGCATTATTGAGTTAACATGGAAACACTGGTTTGCTTTAGTGCAGAAAACTGGTCAAAATCATGAGGTTTAAAGTGAAAGTGAGCCAATAAGTGGTATTCTACTGCCCTCTGCTGGCCATTCTACTTATTAATTAAATTACATGTTACACACATGTGCTTGCATTTATACTTGAATACACACTAAAAATCACTTATATAGCAATAACTATTATAACACAATCATATTTTGTCAGTGTTAATCACTTTATTTGCACTGACACTTCAAATAATTGCTAGTAATGTGGTAAATCATGGTAAATCATGGTTAACTATGCTGTGTGTGTGTGTGTGTGTGTGTGTGTGTGTGTGTGTGTGTGTGTGTGTGTGTGTGTGTGTGTGTGTGTGTGTGTGTGTGTGTGTGTAAGCATGCATTGAGTTAACATGGATAAACTGGTTTGCTTTAGTGCAGAAAACTGGTTTAAAGTGAAAGTGAGCCAATAAGTGGTCTTCTACTGCCCTCTGCTGGCCATTCTACTTATTAATGAAATATTTCAACATGTGCTTGCATTCATACTTGAATACACACTAAAAATCACGTATATAACTAACTATTATAACACAATAATATTTTGTCAGTGTTCATCACCTCATTTGCACTGACACTTCACATAATTGCTAGTAATGTGGTTAATCATGCTAGAAACATTGTAAATCATAGTAAATAATACTGAAATGAGGTGTATCAAGGTAAATCATGCTAGAATCCTAATAAATCATTCTGGAACATGGTATATGATAGTAAATCATTCTAGAATCATATTAAATAATTCTAGAATGTGGCAAATCGTTGTGGGAGGAGCCTATTTTACTCAAATGGCTATAACTCAAGAAGTAAATGAGATATCTTCACCAAACTCAGTACACATGTGTATGGGTTCAATTTGAGGTCACAGTAAACAATTTTATGGAGATCGGACCATAGGTGGCGCTATAACTGTTAAAAACCTTTAAAACCATATATATCCCATGGCAAATTGCCTGTATTGGCTGTAAATGGTCTTTTCCATCTATTATGTCAGTGGTTACATGCTTGCTAAATAAATCTTAATAACTTTTGATGCTTTTGTGCTTAAATGCCTTAAAGGCCTTAACTGCTTGAACCCCGATAAATGCTGCTTGCAGCTTTAATTATTATTATTATTATTATTATTCATTTTTCCGACTGGGAGTCTATGACAGCCCATAGAACCGATTGCGGGAAAGTTGTTTTGGTTTGACATTCTGATAGAGGACCGTCTCAACATTAAATACACCAATTTTGGTGTTTCTAAGTCATTCCCTCTAGCGCCACCACCTGTCCAAAGTTTCACTTTTATTTTGCTAATAACTTTTGAACCAAAAGGCCAATCAGCGAAATTCTTTTTACCTCTGATTCCTGAGCTCATGGCGATTCGATTGCACCCTATGACGTCATTTTCCGTCATAAAAATATGGCCGCCATCTTGAATTTTCAAAAAAAGCTACTTTTTCGAACTCGTCCTAGACGGTTTGTCCGATTTGCACGAAAATTGAACCAGATCATCTTCAGGTAGTGCTGACAAAAAGTTATGGAATTCAAATGGATTCGTCAAACCGTTTTCGATAAACGCACAAATACATTTTACGTAGCGCTAGCAAAAACAGTCGTAAGGCCGTATCTCCGCAACGGTTTATCGTATTCAGACCAAACTTGGTACATGTACTCACAAGCATGACCTGAGGCTACATGCTGTGTTTCGGCGCAGCGCCACCTACTGGTCCGGAGATATGAAAAATGGCTATTTTTGCTTATAACTTCTGAACAGTTTGTCCAAAAATCATACAATTGGTCTCGTTAGATTCAGGGCAACATGCCGAGTCGACTGATATCCAATTTGACCATATCGGTCATTTTGGCTGTCGGCCATTTTGAATTTTGTGCTAAAATTCTGTATTTTATGAACGCATGAACGGATTGTTACGAAACGTGGTATGGGTCATCAGCACAATGCCCTGAATGAGCCTGAGAAGTTTCGAAACAGCGCCACCTAGTGGTAAATTTTTTTTTTCAAATGCTTATAACTTTGGGTGTGGTCGACTTATTTTCACGAAACTCATCTTTTTAGACTCCTGAATCGTTGCCGAGTCCTACGATACCAAACATGCTAGGTTTTGCCTTACGGTTTGTGTAACGTTGTGATTTAGCGCTTAAAAAACATTTGGCTATATCTTTGAAACCGCTAGTCCGATCGAGACGAAACCACCGTCAGAAGTTTGGAAACATAGGTCGATAGCTATACGCCAATGCCCAAATGCGAAAATATTGATGTTTAGGGGTACTAATTTCCAATCAAAGTCATGTGTCAGTCATTTTTTTCGTGTTTTTTCATATAAATGTCTATAACTCCGAAGCGAATTGAGATATTTTCACCAAAATTGACACATATGTATGGGCTCACTCTGAGGACACGTACAAAAAATTGTGGGACTGAGCCTCTTGGTGGCGCTATAATTGAACAAAATATGAAATTCCCATTGACTTCAATACAGTTTTGTGAAATAAAATGCTATACTAAACAAATGCATTGGTGTAATATTACGAAACTCAGATTGTGTCATCAGCACCATCCCCTGAAGGCAACCAAAATATTTCAAGACAGCGCCACCTAGTGGTCAAAAGTTATAACAAAATTTCCAAAAAGGCTAATAACTTTTGAATAAATCTGGCTATTGAAATGCCACGGGTCTTAATAGATTCCTTGGGTCAAGCCGAGAACATAGATACCAAGTTTTCCTTATTTGGCCAAACTTCCTGTCCGCCATCTTGATTTTCATTCAAAACCTACTTTTTCGAACTCCTCCTAGACCGTTTGTCCGATTTTCACCAAAATCGAATCGTATCATCTCCAGACTGTGCCGACAAAAAGTTATGGATTTCGTGTCGATTGATGAAACCGTTTTCGTATAGCACAGCAGCAAAGTTGAGGCATGATGCCAAAATGACTATTCAGGCTTTATATCTGCAATGCCTCGACATATTGACACAAAACTTTGTATGTGTCACTGTCTCCTTACTCTGACCACACCACATCAATTTCGTAACAGCGCCACCTTTTGGTCAAAAGTGACAATCCATTAAATCATATTTTGAATCACTTTTTACATGATTTTTCAGCCATTTCGCCTAAAATCCTCTTTAAATGTCTTTAATTGCTCGTTGTTGCAGTTGGTCTGACACTTTCAGACATGTTGGCATGTCTTGTCGTCTTATTCTGCTTGGCCCCGGTAATGGCTGCTTGCAGCTATATTTATTATTCTTCTTCTTCTTCTTCTTCTTCTTCCGCTCTTGGAGTCTATGGCAGCCCATAGAACCGATTGCGGGAAAGTTGTTTTGGTTTGACATTCTGATAGAGGACAGTCCTAACATTAAATACACCAATTTTTGTGTTTCTAAGTCATTCCCTCTAGCGCCACCACCTGTCCAAAGTTTCACTTTTATTTTGCTAATAACTTTTGAACCGTAAGGCCAATCAACAAAATTCTTTTTTCCTCTTATTTCTGAGCTCATGCCGATTCGATTGCACCCTATGACGTCATTTTCCGTCATATAAATATGGCCGCCATTTTTAATTTTCTGAAAAAGCTACTTTTTCGAACTCGTCCTAGACGGTTTGTCCGATTTGCACGAAAATTGAACCAGATCATCTTCAGGCAGTGCTGACCAAAAGTTATGGAATTCAAATTGATTCGTCAAACCGTTTTCGATAAACGCACGAATACATTTTACGTAGCGCTAGCAAAAACAGTCGTAAGGCTGTATCTCCGCAAAGGTTTATCGTATTCAGACCAAACTTGGTACATGTACTCACAAGCATGACCTGAGGCTACATGCTGCGTTTCGGCGCAGCGCCACCTACTGGTCCGGAGATATGAAAAATGGCTATTTTTGCTTATAACTTCTGAACAGTTTGTCCAAAAATCATAAAATTGGTATCGTTAGATTCAGGGCAATATGCCGATTCGACTGATATCCAATTTTACCATATCGGCCCTTTTGAATGTCGGCCATTTTGAATTTTGTGCTAAAATACTGTATTTTAAGAACGCATGAACGAATTGTTACGAAACTTGGTATGGGTCATCAGCACGTTGTCCTGAAGGAGCGTGAGAAGTTTCGAAACAGCGCCACCTAGTGGTGAATTTTTTTTTTTCAAATGCTTATAACTTTGGGTGTGGTCAACTTATTTTCACGAGACTCATCTAATTAGACTCCTGAAACCTTGCCGAGTCCTACGATACCAAACATGCTAGGTTTTGCCTTACGGTTTGTGTAGCGTTGTGATTTAGCGCTTAAAAAACATTTGGCTATATCTTCGAAACCGCTAGTCCGATCGAGACGAAACCACCGTCAGAAGTTTGGAAACATAGGTCGATAGCTACACGCCAATGCCCAAATGCGAAAATATTGATGTTTAGGGGTAGTAAATTCCAAACAAAGTCATGTGTCAGTCATTTTTTACGTGTTTTTTCATATAAATGCCTATAACTCTGAAGCAAATTGAGATTTTTTCACCAAAACTGACACACATTTGTATGGGCTCACTCTGAGGACACGTAAAAAAAATTGTGAGACTGAGCCTCTTGGTGGCGCTATAATAGAACAAAACATAAAATTCCCATTGACTTCAATACAGTTTTGTGAAATAAAATGCTATTTTCATTAAAAACCTACTTTTTCGAACTCCTCCTACACCGTTTGTCCGATTTTCACCAAAATCGAATCATATCATCTCCAGACCGTGCCGACTGAAAGTTATGGATTTCGTGTCGATTGACAAAACCGTTTTCGTATAGCGCAGCAGCAAATTTGAGGCATGATGCTAAAAGCATTATTCAGGCTTTATGTCTGCAATGCCTTGACATATTGACACCAAACTTTGCATGTGTCATTGTCACTTCACTCTGACCACATCACATCAGTTTTGTAACTGCGCCACCTATTGGTCGAAAGTGATAATCCATCAAATCATATTTTTATTTATTGTTTCTATGATTTTTCAGGCATTTTGCCTAAAATCCTCTTTAAATGTCTTTAATTGCTCATTGTTGCAGTTGGTCTGACACTTTCAGACATGTCGGCATGTCTTGTCGTCTTATTCAGCTTGGCCCCGGTAATGGCTGCTTGCAGCTATATTTATTATTAGGGGCCAAGCACCGAAGGTGCGGAGGCACCTATTGTATCTGTTCCGTTTCTTATTATTATTATTATTATTAGGGGCCAAGCACCGAAGGTGCGGAGGCACCTATTGTATCTGTTCCCGTTCTTATTATTATTCTTCTTCTTCCGCCATGGGAGTCTATGGCAGCCCATAGAACCGATTGCGGGAAAGTTGTTTTGGTTTGACATTCTGATAGAGGACAGTCCCAACATTAAGTACACCAATTTTTGTGTTTCTAAGTCATTCCCTCTAGCGCCACCACCTGTCCAAAGTTTCACTTTTACTTTGCTAATAACTTTTGAACCGTAAGGCCAATCAGCGAAATCCTTTTTTCCTCTGATTCCTGAGCTCATGACGATTCGATTGCACCCTATATCGTCATTTTCCGTCATAAAAACATGGCCGCCATTTTGAATTTTCCTAAAAAGGTACTTTTTCGAACTCGTCCTAGACGGTTTGTCCGATTTGCACGAAAATTGAATCGGATCATCTTCAGGCAGTGCTGACAAAAAGTTATTAAAATCTTGTTGATTCGTCAAACCGTTTTCGATAAACGCTCGAACAAATTTTACGTAGCGCTTGCAAAAACAGTCGTAAGGCTGTATCTCCGCAACGGTTTATTGTATTCAGACCAAACTTGGTACATGTACTCACAAGCATGACCTGAGGCTACATGCTGCGTTTCGGCACAGCGCCACCTACAGGTCCGGAGATATGAAAAATGGCAATTTTTGCTTATAACTTCTGAACAGTTTGTCCAAAAATCATAAAATTGGTCTTGATAGATTCAGGGCGTCATGCCGAGTCGACTGATATCCAATTTTGCCATATCGGCCAATTTGACTGTCGGCCATTTTGAATTTTGTGCTAAAATGCTGTATTTTAACAACGCATGAACGGATTGTTACGAAACTTGGTATGGGTCATCAGCACGATGTCCTGAAGGAGTGTGAGAAGTTTCGAAACAGCGCCACCTAGTGGTGAATTTTTTTTTTCAAATGCTTATAACTTTGGGTGTGATCGACTTATTTTCACGAGACTCATCTCATTGGACTCCTGAATCGTTGCCGAGTCCAACGATACCAAACATGTTAGGTTTCGCCAAACGGTTTGTGTAGCATTGTGATTTAGCGCTTAAAAAACATTAGGCTATATCTTCGAAACCGTTTGTCCGATTGAGACGAAACCACCGTCAGAAGTTTGGAAACATAGGTCGATAGCTATACGCCAATGCCCAAATGCGAAAATATTGATGTTTAGGGGTAGTAATATTCAATCAAAGTCATGTGTCAGTCATTTTTTACGTGTTTTTTCATATAAATGTCTATAACTCCGAAGCAAATTGAGATTTTTGCACCAAAATCGACACATATATGTATGGGCTCACTCTGATGACACATAAAAAAAATGGTGGGACTGAGCCTCTTGGTGGCGCTATAATAGAACAAAACATGAAATTCCCATTGATTTCAATAGAGTTTTGTGAAATAAAATGCTATACTAAACAAATGCATTGGTGTAATATTACGAAACTCAGAATGTGCCTTCAGCACCATCCCCTGAAGGTACTCAAAATATTTCGAAACAGCGCCACCTAGTGGTCAAAAGTTATAACAAAATTTCCAAAAAGGCTAATAACTTTTGAATAAATCTGTCTATTGAAATGCCACTGGTCTTAATAGATTCCTTGGGTCAAGCCGAGAACATAGATACCAAGTTTTCCTTATTTGGCCGAACTTCCTGTCCGCCATCTTGATGTTCAGTCAAAACCTACTTTTTCGAACTCCTCCTAGACCGTTTATCCGATTTTCACCAAAATCGAATCGTATCATCTCCAGACCGTGCCGACTAAAAGTTATTGATTTCGTGTCGATTGACGAAACCGTTGTCGTATACCGCAGCAGCAAAGTTGTGGCATGATGCCAAAGGCACTATTCAGGCTTTATCTCTGCAATGCCTTGACATATTGACACCAAACTTTGTATGTGTCATTGTCACTTCACTCTGACCGCATCACATCAGGTTTGTAACTGCGCCACCTATTGGTTGAAAGTGATAATCCATTAAATCATATTTTTATTTACTGTTTCTATGATTTTTCAGGCATTTGGCCTAAAATACTCTTTAATGTCTTTAATTGCTCATTGTTGCAGTTGGTCTGACACTTTCAGCCATGTTGGCATGTCTTGTCATCTGATTGTGCTTGGCCCCGGTAATGGCTGCTTGCAGCTATATTTATTAGGGGCCAAGCACCGAAGGTGCGGAGGCACCTATTGTATCTGTTCCGTTTCTTATTATTATTATTAGGGGCCAAGCACCGAAGGTGCGGAGGCACCTATTGTTTTCGTTCGCGTTCTTATTATTATTATTATTATTATTATTATTCTTCATTGTTCCGACTGGGAGTCTATGGCAGCCCATAGAACCGATTGCGGGAAAGTTGTAATGGTTTGACATTCTGATAGAGGACAGTCCCAACATTAAATACACCAATTTTGGTGTGTCTAAGTCATTCCCTCTAGCGCCACCAACTGTCCAAACTTTCACTCATGTTTCTGCTAATAACTTTTGAACCACAAGGGCTAGAAACAAAATTCATTTTCCCTCTGATTCGTGAGCTCATGGCGATTCGATTGCATCCTATGACGTAATTTTTCGTCATAATAATTTTCCGCCATTTTGAATTTTCCGAAAAACCTACTTTTTCGAACTCCTCCTAGGCCGTTGGTCCAATTTCCACGAAAATTGAATCAGATCATCTTCAGACCATGCCGAAAAAAAGTTATGGAATTCGTGTTGATTCATCAAACCGTTCTCGAATACCGCGCAAACAAATTTTACGTAGCGCTTGTGAAAACAGTCGTAGGGCTGTATCTCCGCAACGGTTTATCGTATTCAGACCAAACTTGGTACATCTCATCACAAGCATGACCTGAGGCAGCATGCTGCGTTTCGGCGCAGTGCCACCTACTGGTCCGGAGATATGAAAAATGGCTATTTTTGCTTATAACTTCTGAATGGTTTGTCCAAAAATCATAAAAGTGGTCTCGTTAGATTCAGGGCGTCATGCTGAGTCGACTGATATCCAATTTTCCCCGATCAGCCATTTTGACTGTCGGCCATTTTGAATTATGTGCTAAAATGCTGTATTTTATGAGCGCGTGAACGTATCGTTACAAAACTTGGAATGGATCATCAGCACGATGCCCTGAAGGAGCCTGAGAAGTTTCGAAACAGTGCCACCTAGTGGTGAATTTTTTTCACCAAATGCTTTCAAATGCTTATAACTTTGGGTGTGGTCGACTTATTTTCACGAGACTCATCTCATTAGAGTCCTGAATCGTTGCCGAGTCCCACGATACCAAACATGCTAGGTTTTGCCTTACGGTTTGTGTAGCGTTGTGATTTAGTGCTTAAAAAACATTTGGCTATATCTTCGAAACCGCTAGTCCGATCGAGACGAAACCACCGCCAGAAGTTTGGAAACATAGGTCGATAGCTATACGTCAATGCCCAAATGCGAAAATATTGATGTTTAGGGGTAGTAAATTCCAATCAAAGTCATGTGTCAGTCATTTTTTATGTGTTTTTTCATTTAAATGTCTATAACTCCGAAGCGAATTGAGATATTTTCACCAAAATCGACACACATATGTATGAGCTCACTCTGAGGACATGTAAAAAAAATGGTGGGACTCAGCCTCTTGGTGGCGCTATAATAGAACAAAACATGAAATTCCCATTGACTTCAATACAGTTTTGTGAAATAAAATGCTATACTAAACAAATGCATTGGTGTAATATTAGGAAACTCATAATGTGCCATCAGCACCATCCCCTGAAGGTATCCAAAATATTTCGAGACAGTGCCACCTAGTGGTCAAAAGTTATAACAAAATTTACAAAACTGCTAATAACTTTTGAATAAGTTGGCCTATTGTAATGCAACTGGTCTTAATAGATTCATTGGGTCAAGCCGAGAACATAGATACCAAGTTTTCCTTATTTGGCCTAGATTCCTGTCCGCCATCTTGATTTTCAGTCAAAACCTACTTTTTCGAACTCCTCCTAGACCGTTTGTCCGATTTTCACCAAAATCGAATCGTATCATCTCCAGACTGTGCTGACTAAAAGTTATTGATTTCGTGTCTATAGACAAAACTGTTTTCGTATAGCGTAGCAGCAAAGATGAGGCATGATGCTAAAAGCACTATTCAGGCTTTATCTCTGCAATGCCTTGACATATTGACACCAAACTTTGTATGTGTCATTGTCACTTCACTCTGACCACATCACATCAGTTTTCTAACTGCGCCACCTATTGGTTGAAAGTGATAATCCATTAAATCATATTTTGAATGACTTTATATATGATTTTTCAGCCATTTCGCCTAAAATCCTCTCTAAATGTCTTTAATTTCTCATTGTTGCAGTTGGTCTGACACCTTCAGCCATGTTGGCATATCCTGTCATCTGCTTGCGCTTGGCCCCGATAATTGCTGCTTGCAGCTATATTTATTATTATTATTATTATTCTTCCGCCATGGGAGTCTATGGCAGCCCATAGAACCGATTGCGGGAAAGTTGTTTTGGTTTGACATTCTGATAGAGGACCGTCTCAACATTAAATACACCAATTTTGGTGTTTCTAAGTCATTCCCTCTAGCGCCACCACCTGTCCAAAGTTTCACTTTTATTTTGCTAATAACTTTTGAACCAAAAGGCCAATCAGCGAAATTCTTTTTTCCTCTGATTCCTGAGCTCATGGCGATTCGATTGCACCCTATGACGTCATTTGCCGTCATAAAAATATGGCCGCCATCTTGAATTTTCAAAAAAAGCTACTTTTTCGAACTCGTCCTAGACGGTTTGTCCGATTTGCACGAAAATTGAACCAGATCATCTTCAGGTAGTGCTGACAAAAAGTTATGGAATTCAAATGGATTCGTCAAACCGTTTTCAATAAACGCACAAATACATTTTACGTAGCGCTAGCAAAAACAGTCGTAAGGCCGTATCTCCGCAACGGTTTATCGTATTCAGACCAAACTTGGTACTTGTACTCACAAGCATGACCTGAGGCTACATGCTGTGTTTCGGCGCAGCGCCACCTACTGGTCCGGAGATATGAAAAATGGCTATTTTTGCTTATAACTTCTGAACAGTTTGTCCAAAAATCATACAATTGGTCTCGTTAGATTCAGGGCAACATGCCGAGTCGACTGATATTCAATTTGACCATATCGGTCATTTTGGCTGTCGGCCATTTTGAATTTTGTGCTAAAATTCTGTATTTTATGAACGCATGAACGGATTGTTACGAAACGTGGTATGGGTCATCAGCACAATGCCCTGAATGAGCCTGAGAAGTTTCGAAACAGCGCCACCTAGTGGTGAATTTATTTTTTCAAATGCTTATAACTTTGGGTGTGGTCGACTTATTTTCACGAAACTCATCTTTTTAGACTCCTGAATCGTTGCCGAGTCCTACGATACCAAACATGCTAGGTTTCGCCTTACGGTTTGTGTAGCGTTGTGATTTAGCGCTTAAAAAACATTTGGCTATATCTTTGAAACCGCTAGTCCGATCGAGACGAAACCACCGTCAGAAGTTTGGAAACATAGGTCGATAGCTATACGCCAATGCCCAAATGCGAAAATATTGATGTTTAGGGGTACTAATTTCCAATCAAAGTCATGTGTCAGTCATTTTTTTCGTGTTTTTTCATATAAATGTCTATAACTCCGAAGCGAATTGAGATATTTTCACCAAAATTGACACACATATGTATGGGCTCACTCTGAGGACACGTAAAAAAAATTGTGGGACTGAGCCTCTTGGTGCCGCTATAATTGAACAAAACATGAAATTCCCATTGACTTCAATGCAGTTTTGTGAAATAAAATGCTATACTAAACAAATGCATTGGTGTAATATTACGAAACTCAGAATGTGCCATCAGCACCATCCCCTGAAGGTACCCAAAATATTTAGAGACAGCGCCACCTAGTGGTCAAAAGTTATAACAACATTTCCAAAACTGCTAATAACTTTTGAATACATCGGCCTATGTAAATGCCACTGGTCTTAATAGATTCCTTGGGTCAAGCCGAGAACATAGATACCAAATTTTCCTTATTTGGTAAACTTCTTGTCCGCCATCTTGATTTTCATTCAAAACCTACTTTTTCGAACTCCTCCTAGACCGTTTGTCCGATTTTCACCAAAATCGAATCGTATCATCTCCAGACCGTGCCGACTAAAAGTTATGGATTTCGTGTCGATAGACGAAACCGTTTTCGTATAGCGCAGCAGCAAAGTTGAGGCATGATGCTAATAGCATTAATTAAGGCTTTATCTCTGCAATGCCTTGACATATTGACACCAAACTTTGTATGTGTCATTGTAACTTCACTCTGACCACATCACATCAGTTTTGTAACTGCGCCACCTATTGGTCGAAAGTGATAATCCATCAAATCATATTTTTATTTATTGTTTCTATGATTTTTCAGGCATTTTGCCTAAAATCCTCTTTAAATGTCTTTAATTGCTCATTGTTGCAGTTGGTCTGACACTTTCAGACATGTCGGCATGTCTTGTCGTCTTATTCAGCTTGGCCCCGGTAATGGCTGCTTGCAGCTATATTTAGGGGCCAAGCACCGAAGGTGCGGAGGCACCTATTGTATCTGTTCCCGTTCTTATTATTATTCTTCTTCTTCCGCCATGGGAGTCTATGGCAGCCCATAGAACCGATTGCGGGAAAGTTGTTTTGGTTTGACATTCTGATAGAGGACAGTCCCAACATTAAGTACACCAATTTTTGTGTTTCTAAGTCATTCCCTCTAGCGCCACCACCTGTCCAAAGTTTCACTTTTACTTTGCTAATAACTTTTGAACCGTAAGGCCAATCAGCGAAATCCTTTTTTCCTCTGATTCCTGAGCTCATGACGATTCGATTGCACCCTATATCGTCATTTTCCGTCATAAAAACATGGCCGCCATTTTGAATTTTCCTAAAAAGGTACTTTTTCGAACTCGTCCTAGACGGTTTGTCCGATTTGCACGAAAATTGAATCGGATCATCTTCAGGCAGTGCTGACAAAAAGTTATTAAAATCTTGTTGATTCGTCAAACCGTTTTCGATAAACGCTCGAACAAATTTTACGTAGCGCTTGCAAAAACAGTCGTAAGGCTGTATCTCCGCAACGGTTTATCGTATTCAGACCAAACTTGGTACATGTACTCACAAGCATGACCTGAGGCTACATGCTGCGTTTCGGCACAGCGCCACCTACAGGTCCGGAGATATGAAAAATGGCAATTTTTGCTTATAACTTCTGAACAGTTTGTCCAAAAATCATAAAATTGGTCTTGATAGATTCAGGGCGTCATGCCGAGTCGACTGATATCCAATTTTGCCATATCGGCCAATTTGACTGTCGGCCATTTTGAATTTTGTGCTAAAATGCTGTATTTTAACAACGCATGAACGGATTGTTACGAAACTTGGTATGGGTCATCAGCACGATGTCCTGAAGGAGTGTGAGAAGTTTCGAAACAGCGCCACCTAGTGGTGAATTTTTTTTTTCAAATGCTTATAACTTTGGGTGTGATCGACTTATTTTCACGAGACTCATCTCATTGGACTCCTGAATCGTTGCCGAGTCCAACGATACCAAACATGTTAGGTTTCGCCAAACGGTTTGTGTAGCATTGTGATTTAGCGCTTAAAAAACATTAGGCTATATCTTCGAAACCGTTTGTCCGATTGAGACGAAACCACCGTCAGAAGTTTGGAAACATAGGTCGATAGCTATACGCCAATGCCCAAATGCGAAAATATTGATGTTTAGGGGTAGTAATATTCAATCAAAGTCATGTGTCAGTCATTTTTTACGTGTTTTTTCATATAAATGTCTATAACTCCGAAGCAAATTGAGATTTTTGCACCAAAATCGACACATATATGTATGGGCTCACTCTGATGACACATAAAAAAAATGGTGGGACTGAGCCTCTTGGTGGCGCTATAATAGAACAAAACATGAAATTCCCATTGATTTCAATAGAGTTTTGTGAAATAAAATGCTATACTAAACAAATGCATTGGTGTAATATTACGAAACTCAGAATGTGCCTTCAGCACCATCCCCTGAAGGTACTCAAAATATTTCGAAACAGCGCCACCTAGTGGTCAAAAGTTATAACAAAATTTCCAAAAAGGCTAATAACTTTTGAATAAATCTGTCTATTGAAATGCCACTGGTCTTAATAGATTCCTTGGGTCAAGCCGAGAACATAGATACCAAGTTTTCCTTATTTGGCCGAACTTCCTGTCCGCCATCTTGATGTTCAGTCAAAACCTACTTTTTCGAACTCCTCCTAGACCGTTTATCCGATTTTCACCAAAATCGAATCGTATCATCTCCAGACCGTGCCGACTAAAAGTTATTGATTTCGTGTCGATTGACGAAACCGTTGTCGTATACCGCAGCAGCAAAGTTGTGGCATGATGCCAAAGGCACTATTCAGGCTTTATCTCTGCAATGCCTTGACATATTGACACAAAACTTTGTATGTGTCATTGTCACTTCACTCTGACCGCATCACATCAGGTTTGTAACTGCGCCACCTATTGGTTGAAAGTGATAATCCATTAAATCATATTTTTATTTACTGTTTCTATGATTTTTCAGGCATTTGGCCTAAAATACTCTTTAATGTCTTTAATTGCTCATTGTTGCAGTTGGTCTGACACTTTCAGCCATGTTGGCATGTCTTGTCATCTGATTGTGCTTGGCCCCGGTAATGGCTGCTTGCAGCTATATTTATTATTATTATTCTTCCGCCATGGGAGTCTATGGCAGCCCATAGAACCGATTGCGGGAAAGTTGTTTTGGTTTGACATTCTGATAGAGGACCGTCTCAACATTAAATACACCAATTTTGGTGTTTCTAAGTCATTCCCTCTAGCGCCACCACCTGTCCAAAGTTTCACTTTTATTTTGCTAATAACTTTTGAACCGTAAGGCCAATCAGCGAAATTCTTTTTTCCTCTGATTCCTGAGCTCATGGCGATTCGATTGCACCCTATGACGTCATTTGCCGTCATAAAAATATGGCCGCCATCTTGAATTTTCAAAAAAAGCTACTTTTTCGAACTCGTCCTAGACGGTTTGTCCGATTTGCACGAAAATTGAACCAGATCATCTTCAGGTAGTGCTGACAAAAAGTTATGGAATTCAAATGGATTCGTCAAACCGTTTTCGATAAACGCACAAATACATTTTACGTAGCGCTAGCAAAAACAGTCGTAAGGCCGTATCTCCGCAACGGTTTATCGTATTCAGACCAAACTTGGTACTTGTACTCACAAGCATGACCTGAGGCTACATGCTGTGTTTCGGCGCAGCGCCACCTACTGGTCCGGAGATATGAAAAATGGCTATTTTTGCTTATAACTTCTGAACAGTTTGTCCAAAAATCATACAATTGGTCTCGTTAGATTCAGGGCAACATGCCGAGTCGACTGATATCCAATTTGACCATATCGGTCATTTTGGCTGTCGGCCATTTTGAATTTTGTGCTAAAATGCTGTATTTTAACAACGCATGAACGGATTGTTACAAATCTTGGTATGGGTCATCAGCACGATGTCTTGAAGAAGTGTGAGAAGTTTCGAAACAGCGCCACCTAGTGGTGAATTTTTTTTTTCAAATGCTTATAACTTTGGGTGTGGTCGACGTATTTTCACGAAACTCATCTCCTTAGACTCCTGAATCGTTGCCGAGTCCAACGATACCAAACATGCTAGGTTTCGCCTTACGGTTTGTGTAGCGTTGTGATTTAGCGCTTAAAAAACATTAGGCTATATCTTCGAAACCGTTTGTCCGATCGAGACGAAACCACCGTCAGAAGTTTGAAAACATAGGTCGATAGCTATACGCCAATGCCCAAATGCGAAAATATTGATGTTTAGGGGTAGTAATATTCAATCAAAGTCATGTGTCAGTCATTTTTTACGTGTTTTTTCATATAAATGTCTATAACTCCGAAGCAAATTGAGATTTTTGCACCAAAATCGACACATATATGTATGGGCTCACTCTGAGGACACATAAAAAAAATGGTGGGACTGAGCCTCTTGGTGGCGCTATAATAGAACAAAACATGAAATTCCCATTGACTTCAATGCAGTTTTGTGAAATAAAATGCTATACTTAACAAATGCATTGGTGTAATATTACGAAACTCAGAATGTGCCATCAGCACCATCCCCTGAAGGTACCCAAAATATTTAGAGACAGCGTCACCTAGTGGTCAAAAGTTATAATAGCATTTCCAAAACTGCTAATAACTTTTGAATACATCGGCCTATGTAAATACCACTGGTCTTAATAGATTCCTTGGATCAAGCCGAGAACATATATACCAAATTTTCCTTATTTGGTCAAACTTCTTGTCCGCCATCTTGATTTTCATTCAAAACCTACTTTTTCGAACTCCTCCTAGACCGTTTGTCCGATTTTCACCAAAATCGAATCGTATCATCTCCAGACTGTGCCGACTAAAAGTTATGGATTTCGTGTCGATAGACGAAACCGTTTTCGTATAGCGCAGCAGCAAAGTTGAGACATGATGCTAATAGCACTAATTAAGGCTTTATCTCTGCAATGCCTTGAAATATTGACACCAAACTTTGTATGTGTCATTGTAACTTCATTCTGACCACATCACATCAGTTTTGTAACTGCGCCACCTATTGGTCGAAAGTGATAATCCATCAAATCATATTTTTAATTATTGTTTCTATGATTTTTCAGGCATTTTGCCTAAAATCCTCTTTAAATGTCTTTATTGCTCATTGTTGCAGTTGGTCTGACACTTTCAGACATGTTGGCATGTCTTGTCGTCTTATTCTGCTTGGCCCCGGTAATGGCTGCTTGCAGCTATATTTAGGGGCCAAGCACCGAAGGTGCGGAGGCACCTATTGTATCTGTTCCATTTCTTATTAGGGGCCAAGCACCGAAGGTGCGGAGGCACCTATTGTATCTGTTCCCGTTCTTATTATTATTCTTCTTCTTCCGCCATGGGAGTCTATGGCAGCCCATAGAACCGATTGCGGGAAAGTTGTTTTGGTTTGACATTCTGATAGAGGACAGTCCCAACATTAAGTACACCAATTTTTGTGTTTCTAAGTCATTCCCTCTAGCGCCACCACCTGTCCAAAGTTTCACTTTTACTTTGCTAATAACTTTTGAACCGTAAGGCCAATCAGCAAAATCCTTTTTTCCTCTGATTCCTGAGCTCATGACGATTCGATTTCACCCTATATCGTCATTTTCCGACATAAAAACCTGGCCGCCATTTTGAATTTTCCTAAAAAGGTACTTTTTCGAACTCGTCCTAGACGGTTTGTCCGATTTGCACGAAAATTGAATCGGATCATCTTCAGGCAGGGGTGACAAAAAGTTATTAAAATCTTGTTGATTCGTCAAACCGTTTTCGATAAACGCTCGAACAAATTTTACGTAGCGCTTGCAAAAACAGTCGTAAGGCCGTATCTCCGCAACGGTTTATCGTATTCAGACCAAACTTGGTACATGCACTCACAAGCATGACCTGAGGCTACATGCTGCGTTTCGGCACAGCGCCACCTACAGGTCCGGAGATATGAAAAATGGCTATTTTTGCTTATAACTTCTGAACAGTTTGTCCAAAAATCATAAAATTGGTCTTGATAGATTCAGGGCGTCATGCCGAGTCGACTGATATCCAATTTTGCCATATCGGCCAATTTGACTGTCGGCCATTTTGAAATTTGTGCTAAAATGCTGTATTTTAACAACGCAAGAACTGATTGTTACGAAACTTGGTATGGGTCATCAGCACGATGTCCTGAAGGAGTGTGAGAAGTTTCGAAACAGCGCCACCTAGTGGTGAATTTTTTTTTTCAAATGCTTATAACTTTGGGTGTGATCGACTTATTTTCACGAAACTCATCTTTTTAGACTCCTGAATCGTTGCCGAGTCCTACGATACCAAACATGCTAGGTTTCGCCTTACGGTTTGTGTAGCGTTGTGATTTAGCGCTTAAAAAACATTAGGCTATATCTTCGAAACCGCTTGTCCGATCGAGACGAAACCACCGTCAGAAGTTTGGAAACATAGGTCGATAGCTACACGCCAATGCCCAAATGCGAAAATATTGATGTTTAGGAGTAGTAATATTCAATCAAAGTCATGTGTCAGTCATTTTTTACGTGTTTTTTCATATAAATGTCTATAACTCCGAAGCAAATTGAGATTTTTGCACCAAAATCGACACATATATGTATGGGCTCACTCTGAGGACACATAAAAAAAATGGTGGGACTGAGCCTCTTGGTGGCGCTATAATAGAACAAAACATGGAATTCCCATTGACTTCAATACAGTTTTGTGAAATAAAATGCTATACTAAACAAATGCATTGGTGTAATATTACCAAACTCAGAATGTGTCATCAGCACCATCCCCTGAAGGCAACCAAAATATTTCAAGACAGCGCCACCTAGTGGTCAAAAGTTATAACAAAATTTCCAAAAAGGCTAATAACTTTTGAATAAATCTGGCTATTGAAATGCCACGGGTCTTAATAGATTCCTTGGGTCAAGCCGAGAACATAGATACCAAGTTTTCCTTATTTGGCCAAACTTCCTGTCCGCCATCTTGATTTTCATTCAAAACCTACTTTTTCGAACTCCTCCTAGACCGTTTGTCCGATTTTCACCAAAATCGAATCGTATCATCTCCAGACTGTGCCGACAAAAAGTTATGGATTTCGTGTCGATTGATGAAACCGTTTTCGTATAGCACAGCTGTAAAGTTGAGGCATGATGCCAAAATGACTATTCAGGCTTTATATCTGCAATGCCTCGACATATTGACACAAAACTTTGTATGTGTCACTGTCTCCTTACTCTGACCACACCACATCAATTTCGTAACAGCGCCACCTTTTGGTCAAAAGTGACAATCCATTAAATCATATTTTGAATCACTTTTTACATGATTTTTCAGCCATTTCGCCTAAAATCCTCTTTAAATGTCTTTAATTGCTCATTGTTGCAGTTGGTCTGACACTTTCAGACATGTTGGCATGTCTTGTCGTCTTATTCTGCTTGGCCCCGGTAATTGCTGCTTGCAGCTATATTTATTATTATTATTCTTCCGCCATGGGAGTCTATGGCAGCCCATAGAACCGATTGCGGGAAAGTTGTTTTGGTTTGACATTCTGATAGAGGACAGTCCCAACATTAAGTACACCAATTTTGGTGTGTCTAAGTCATTCCCTCTAGCGCCACCACCTGTCCAAAGTTTCACTTTTACTTTGCTAATAACTTTTGAACCGTAAGGCCAATCAGCGAAATCCTTTTTTCCTCTGATTCCTGAGCTCATGACGATTCGATTGCACCCTATATCGTCATTTTCCGTCATAAAAACATGGCCGCCATTTTGAATTTTCCTAAAAAGGTACTTTTTCGAACTCGTCCTAGACGGTTTGTCCGATTTGCACGAAAATTGAATCGGATCATCTTCAGGCAGTGGTGACAAAAAGTTATTAAAATCTTGTTGATTCGTCAAACCGTTTTCGATAAACGCTCGAACAAATTTTACGTAGCGCTTGCAAAAACAGTCGTAAGGCTGTATCTCCGCAACGGTTTATCGTATTCAGACCAAACTTGGTACATGTACTCACAAGCATGACCTGAGGCTACATGCTGCGTTTCGGCACAGCGCCACCTACAGGTCCGGAGATATGAAAAATGGCAATTTTTGCTTTTAACTTCTGAACAGTTTGTCCAAAAATCATAAAATTGGTCTTGATAGATTCAGGGCGTCATGCCGAGTCGACTGATATCCAATTTTGCCACATCGGCCAATTTGACTGTCGGCCATTTTGAATTTTGTGCTAAAATGCTGTATTTTAACAACGCATGAACGGATTGTTACGAAACTTGGTATGGGTCATCAGCACGATGTCTTGAAGGAGTGTGAGAAGTTTCGAAACAGCGCCACCTAGTGGTGAATTTTTTTTTTCAAATGCTTATAACTTTGGGTGTGATCGACTTATTTTCACGAAACTCATCTCATTGGACTCCTGAATCGTTGCCGAGTCCAACGATACCAAACATGTTAGGTTTCGCCTAACGGTTTATGTAGCATTGTGATTTAGCGCTTAAAAAACATTAGGCTATATCTTCGAAACCGTTTGTCCGATTGAGACGAAACCACCGTCAGAAGTTTGGAAACATAGGTCGATAGCTATACGCCAATGCCCAAATGCGAAAATATTGATGTTTAGGGGTAGTAATATTCAATCAAAGTCATGTGTCAGTCATTTTTTACGTGTTTTTTCATATAAATGTCTATAACTCCGAAGCAAATTGAGATTTTTGCACCAAAATCGACACATATATGTATGGGCTCACTCTGATGACACATAAAAAAAAATGGTGGGACTGAGCCTCTTGGTGGCGCTATAATAGAACAAAACATGAAATTCCCATTGATTTCAATAGAGTTTTGTGAAATAAAATGCTATACTAAACAAATGCATTGGTGTAATATTACGAAACTCAGAATGTGCCTTCAGCACCATCCCCTGAAGGTACTCAAAATATTTCGAAACAGCGCCACCTAGTGGTCAAAAGTTATAACAAAATTTCCAAAAAGGCTAATAACTTTTGAATAAATCTGTCTATTGAAATGCCACTGGTCTTAATAGATTCCTTGGGTCAAGCCGAGAACATAGATACCAAGTTTTCCTTATTTGGCCGAACTTCCTGTCCGCCATCTTGATGTTCAGTCAAAACCTACTTTTTCGAACTCCTCCTAGACCGTTTGTCCGATTTTCACCAAAATCGAATCGTATCATCTCCAGACCGTGCCGACTAAAAGTTATTGATTTCGTGTCGATTGACGAAACCGTTGTCGTATACCGCAGCAGCAAAGTTGTGGCATGATGCCAAAGGCACTATTCAGGCTTTATCTCTGCAATGCCTTGACATATTGACACCAAACTTTGTATGTGTCATTGTCACTTCACTCTGACCGCATCACATCAGGTTTGTAACTGCGCCACCTATTGGTTGAAAGTGATAATCCATTAAATCATATTTTTATTTACTGTTTCTATGATTTTTCAGGCATTTGGCCTAAAATACTCTTTAATGTCTTTAATTGCTCATTGTTGCAGTTGGTCTGACACTTTCAGCCATGTTGGCATGTCTTGTCATCTGATTGTGCTTGGCCCCGGTAATGGCTGCTTGCAGCTATATTTAGGGGCCAAGCACCGAAGGTGCGGAGGCACCTATTGTATCTGTTCCCGTTCTTATTATTATTCTTCTTCTTCCGCCATGGGAGTCTATGGCAGCCCATAGAACCGATTGCGGGAAAGTTGTTTTGGTTTGACATTCTGATAGAGGACAGTCCCAACATTAAGTACACCAATTTTTGTGTTTCTAAGTCATTCCCTCTAGCGCCACCACCTGTCCAAAGTTTCACTTTTACTTTGCTAATAACTTTTGAACCGTAAGGCCAATCAGCGAAATCCTTTTTTCCTCTGATTCCTGAGCTCATGACGATTCGATTGCACCCTATATCGTCATTTTCCGTCATAAAAACATGGCCGCCATTTTGAATTTTCCTAAAAAGGTACTTTTTCGAACTCGTCCTAGACGGTTTGTCCGATTTGCACGAAAATTGAATCGGATCATCTTCAGGCAGTGCTGACAAAAAGTTATTAAAATCTTGTTGATTCGTCAAACCGTTTTCGATAAACGCTCGAACAAATTTTACGTAGCGCTTGCAAAAACAGTCGTAAGGCTGTATCTCCGCAACGGTTTATCGTATTCAGACCAAACTTGGTACATGTACTCACAAGCATGACCTGAGGCTACATGCTGCGTTTCGGCACAGCGCCACCTACAGGTCCGGAGATATGAAAAATGGCAATTTTTGCTTATAACTTCTGAACAGTTTGTCCAAAAATCATAAAATTGGTCTTGATAGATTCAGGGCGTCATGCCGAGTCGACTGATATCCAATTTTGCCATATCGGCCAATTTGACTGTCGGCCATTTTGAATTTTGTGCTAAAATGCTGTATTTTAACAACGCATGAACGGATTGTTACGAAACTTGGTATGGGTCATCAGCACGATGTCCTGAAGGAGTGTGAGAAGTTTCGAAACAGCGCCACCTAGTGGTGAATTTTTTTTTTCAAATGCTTATAACTTTGGGTGTGATCGACTTATTTTCACGAGACTCATCTCATTGGACTCCTGAATCGTTGCCGAGTCCAACAATACCAAACATGTTAGGTTTCGCCAAACGGTTTGTGTAGCATTGTGATTTAGCGCTTAAAAAACATTAGGCTATATCTTCGAAACCGTTTGTCCGATTGAGACGAAACCACCGTCAGAAGTTTGGAAACATAGGTCGATAGCTATACGCCAATGCCCAAATGCGAAAATATTGATGTTTAGGGGTAGTAATATTCAATCAAAGTCATGTGTCAGTCATTTTTTACGTGTTTTTTCATATAAATGTCTATAACTCCGAAGCAAATTGAGATTTTTGCACCAAAATCGACACATATATGTATGGGCTCACTCTGATGACACATAAAAAAAATGGTGGGACTGAGCCTCTTGGTGGCGCTATAATAGAACAAAACATGAAATTCCCATTGATTTCAATAGAGTTTTGTGAAATAAAATGCTATACTAAACAAATGCATTGGTGTAATATTACGAAACTCAGAATGTGCCTTCAGCACCATCCCCTGAAGGTACTCAAAATATTTCGAAACAGCGCCACCTAGTGGTCAAAAGTTATAACAAAATTTCCAAAAAGGCTAATAACTTTTGAATAAATCTGTCTATTGAAATGCCACTGGTCTTAATAGATTCCTTGGGTCAAGCCGAGAACATAGATACCAAGTTTTCCTTATTTGGCCGAACTTCCTGTCCGCCATCTTGATGTTCAGTCAAAACCTACTTTTTCGAACTCCTCCTAGACCGTTTATCCGATTTTCACCAAAATCGAATCGTATCATCTCCAGACCGTGCCGACTAAAAGTTATTGATTTTGTGTCGATTGACGAAACCGTTGTCGTATACCGCAGCAGCAAAGTTGTGGCATGATGCCAAAGGCACTATTCAGGCTTTATCTCTGCAATGCCTTGACATATTGACACCAAACTTTGTATGTGTCATTGTCACTTCACTCTGACCGCATCACATCAGGTTTGTAACTGCGCCACCTATTGGTTGAAAGTGATAATCCATTAAATCATATTTTTATTTACTGTTTCTATGATTTTTCAGGCATTTGGCCTAAAATACTCTTTAATGTCTTTAATTGCTCATTGTTGCAGTTGGTCTGACACTTTCAGCCATGTTGGCATGTCTTGTCATCTGATTGTGCTTGGCCCCGGTAATGGCTGCTTGCAGCTATATTTATTATTATTATTATTATTATTATTATTATTCCGCCATGGGAGTCTATGGCAGCCCATAGAACCGATTGCGGGAAAGTTGTTTTGGTTTGACATTCTGATAGAGGACCGTCTCAACATTAAATACACCAATTTTGGTGTTTCTAAGTCATTCCCTCTAGCGCCACCACCTGTCCAAAGTTTCACTTTTATTTTGCTAATAACTTTTGAACCGTAAGGCCAATCAGCGAAATTCTTTTCTCCTCTGATTCCTGAGCTCATGGCGATTCGATAGCACCCTATGACGTCATTTGCCGTCATAAAAATATGGCCGCCATCTTGAATTTTCAAAAAAAGCTACTTTTTCGAACTCGTCCTAGACGGTTTGTCCGATTTGCACGAAAATTGAACCAGATCATCTTCAGGTAGTGCTGACAAAAAGTTATGGAATTCAAATGGATTCGTCAAACCGTTTTCAATAAACGCACAAATATATTTTACGTAGCGCTAGCAAAAACAGTCGTAAGGCCGTATCTCCGCAACGGTTTATCGTATTCAGACCAAACTTGGTACATGTACTCACAAGCATGACCTGAGGCTACATGCTGTGTTTCGGCGCAGCGCCACCTACTGGTCCGGAGATATGAAAAATGGCTATTTTTGCTTATTACTTCTGAACAGTTTGTCCAAAAATCATACAATTGGTCTCGTTAGATTCAGGGCAACATGCCGAGTCGACTGATATCCAATTTGACCATATCGGTCATTTTGGCTGTCGGCCATTTTGAATTTTGTGCTAAAATTCTGTATTTTATGAACGCATGAACGGATTGTTACGAAACGTGGTATGGGTCATCAGCACAATGCCCTGAATGAGCCTGAGAAGTTTCGAAACAGCGCCACCTAGTGGTGAATTTTTTTTTTCAAATGCTTATAACTTTGGGTGTGGTCGACTTATTTTCACGAAACTCATCTTTTTAGACTCCTGAATCGTTGCCGAGTCCTACGATACCAAACATGCTAGGTTTTGCCTTACGGTTTGTGTAGCGTTGTGATTTAGCGCTTAAAAAACATTTGGCTATATCTTCGAAACCGCTAGTCCGATCGAGACGAAACCACCGTCAGAAGTTTGGAAACATAGGTCGATAGCTATACGCCAATGCCCAAATGCGAAAATATTGATGTTTAGGGGTACTAATTTCCAATCAAAGTCATGTGTCAGTCATTTTTTTCGTGTTTTTTCATATAAATGTCTATAACTCCGAAGCGAATTGAGATATTTTCACCAAAATTGACACACATATGTATGGGCTCACTCTGAGGACACGTAAAAAAAATGGTGGGACTGAGCCTCTTGGTGGCGCTATAATTGAACAAAATATGAAATTCCCATTGACTTCAATACAGTTTTGTGAAATAAAATGCTATACTAAACAAATGCATTGGTGTAATATTACGAAACTCAGATTGTGTCATCAGCACCATCCCCTGAAGGCAACCAAAATATTTCAAGACAGCGCCACCTAGTGGTCAAAAGTTATAACAAAATTTCCAAAAAGGCTAATAACTTTTGAATAAATCTGGCTATTGAAATGCCACGGGTCTTAATAGATTCCTTGGGTCAAGCCGAGAACATAGATACCAAGTTTTCCTTATTTGGCCAAACTTCCTGTCCGCCATCTTGATTTTCATTCAAAACCTACTTTTTCGAACTCCTCCTAGACCGTTTGTCCGATTTTCACCAAAATCGAATCGTATCATCTCCAGATTGTGCCGACAAAAAGTTATGGATTTCGTGTTGATTGATGAAACCGTTTTCGTATAGCACAGCAGCAAAGTTGAGGCATGATGCCAAAATGACTATTCAGGCTTTATATCTGCAATGCCTCGACATATTGACACAAAACTTTGTATGTGTCACTGTCTCCTTACTCTGACCACACCACATCAATTTCGTAACAGCGCCACCTTTTGGTCAAAAGTGACAATCCATTAAATCATATTTTGAATCACTTTTTACATGATTTTTCAGCCATTTCGCCTAAAATCCTCTTTAAATGTCTTTAATTGCTCATTGTTGCAGTTGGTCTGACACTTTCAGACATGTTGGCATGTCTTGTCGTCTTATTCTGCTTGGCCCCGGTAATTGCTGCTTGCAGCTATATTTATTATTATTCTTCTTCTTCTTCCGCCATGGGAGTCTATGGCAGCCCATAGAACCGATTGCGGGAAAGTTGTTTTGGTTTGACATTCTGATAGAGGACAGTCCCAACATTAAATACACCAATTTTTGTGTTTCTAAGTCATTCCCTCTAGCGCCACCACCTGTCCAAAGTTTCACTTTTATTTTGCTAATAACTTTTGAACCGTAAGGCCAATCAACAAAATTCTTTTTTCCTCTTATTTCTGAGCTCATGCCGATTCGATTGCACCCTATGACGTCATTTTCCGTCATATAAATATGGCCGCCATTTTTAATTTTCTGAAAAAGCTACTTTTTCGAACTCGTCCTAGACGGTTTGTCCGATTTGCACGAAAATTGAACCAGATCATCTTCAGGCAGTGCTGACCAAAAGTTATGGAATTCAAATTGATTCGTCAAACCGTTTTCAATAAACGCACGAACAAATTTTACGTAGCGCCTGCAAAAACAGTCGTAAGGCTGTATCTCTGCAACGGTTTATCGTATTCAGACCAAACTTGGTACATGTCATCACAAGCATGACCTGAGGCTACATGCTGCGTTTCGGCGCAGCGCCACCTACTGGTCCGGAGATATGAAAAATGGCTATTTTTGCTTATAACTTCTGAACAGTTTGTCCAAAAATCATAAAATTGGTCTCGTTAGATTCAGGGCGACATGCCGAGTCGACTGATATCCAATTTGACCATATCGGCCATTTTGACTGTCGGCCATTTTGAATTATGTGCTAAAATGCTGTATTTTATGAACGCATGAACGGATTGTTACGAAACTTGGCATGGGTCATCAGCACGATGTCCTGAAGGAGTGTGAGAAGTTTCGAAACAGCGCCACCTAGTGGGGAATTTTTTTTTCAAACGCTTATAACTTTGGGTGCGGTCGACTTATTTTCACGAGACTCATCTAATTAGACTCCTGAAACCTTGCCGAGTCCTACGATACCAAACATGCTAGGTTTCGCCTTACGGTTTGTGTAGCGTTGTGATTTAGCGCTTAAAAAACATTAGGCTATATCTTCGAAACCGCTTGTCCGATCGAGACGAAACCACCGTCAGAAGTTTGGAAACATAGGTCGATAGCTATACGCCAATGCCCAAATGCGAAAATATTGATGTTTAGGGGTAGTAAAATTCAAACAAAGTCATGTGTCAGTCATTTTTTACGTGTTTTTTCATATAAATGTTTATAACTCTAAAGCAAATTGAGATATTTTCACCAAAACTGACACACATATGTATGGGCTCACTCTGAGGACACGTAAAAAAAATTGTGGGACTGAGCCTCTTGGTGGCGCTATAATAGAACAAAACATGAAATTCCCATTGACTTCAATACAGTTTTGTGAGATAAAATGCTATTTTCATTCAAAACATACTTTTTCGAACTCCTCCCACACCGTTTGTCCGATTTTCACCAAAATCGAATCGTATCATCCCCAGACTGTGCCGACTAAAAGTTATGGATTTCGTGTCAATTGACGAAACCGTTTTCGTATAGCGCAGCAGCAAATTTGAGGCATGATGCTAATAGCACTATTCAGGCTTTATCTCTGCAATGCCTTGACATATTGACACCAAACTTTGTATGTGTCATTGTCTCCTCACTCTGACCACATCACATCAGTTTTGTAACTGTGCCACCTATTTGTCGAAAGTGATAATCCATTAAATCATATTTTTAATTACTGTTTCTATGATTTTTCAGCCATTTCGTCTAAAATCCTCTTTAAATGTCTTTAATTGCTCATTGTTGCAGTTGGTCTGACACTTTCAGACATGTCGGCATGTCTTGTCGTCTTATTCTGCTTGGCCCCGGTAATTGCTGCTTGCAGCTATATTTATTATTATTATTCTTCCTTCTTCCGACTGGGAGTCTATGGCAGCCCATAGAACCGATTGCGGGAAAGTTGTTTTGGTTTGACATTCTGATAGAGGACCGTCTCAACATTAAATACACCAATTTTGGTGTTTCTAAGTCATTCCCTCTAGCGCCACCACCTGTCCAAAATTTCACTTTTATTTTGCTAATAACTTTTGAACCGTAAGGCCAATCAGCGAAATTCTTTTTTCCACTGATTCCTGAGCTCATGGCGATTCGATTGCACCCTATGACGTCATTTGCCGTCATAAAAATATGGCCGCCATCTTGAATTTTCAAAAAAAGCTACTTTTTCGAACTCGTCCTAGACGGTTTGTCCGATTTGCACGAAAATTGAACCAGATCATCTTCAGGTAGTGCTGACAAAAAGTTATGGAATTCAAATGGATTCGTCAAACCGTTTTCGATAAACGCACGAATACATTTTACGTAGCGCTAGCAAAAACAGTCGTAAGGCCGTATCTCCGCAACGGTTTATCGTATTCAGACCAAACTTGGTACTTGTACTCACAAGCATGACCTGAGGCTACATGCTGTGTTTCGGCGCAGCGCCACCTACTGGTCCGGAGATATGAAAAATGGCTATTTTTGCTTATAACTTCTGAACAGTTTGTCCAAAAATCATACAATTGGTCTCGTTAGATTCAGGGCAACATGCCGAGTCGACTGATATCCAATTTGACCATATCGGTCATTTTGGCTGTCGGCCATTTTGAATTTTGTGCTAAAATTCTGTATTTTATGAACGCATGAACGGATTGTTACGAAACGTGGTATGGGTCATCAGCACAATGCCCTGAATGAGCCTGAGAAGTTTCGAAACAGCGCCACCTAGTGGTGAATTTTTTTTTCCAAATGCTTATAACTTTGGGTGTGGTCGACTTATTTTCACGAAACTCATCTTTTTAGACTCCTGAATCATTGCCGAGTCCTACGATACCAAACATGCTAGGTTTTGCCTTACGGTTTGTGTAGCGTTGTGATTTAGCGCTTAAAAAACATTTGGCTATATCTTTGAAACCGCTAGTCCGATCGAGACGAAACCACCGTCAGAAGTTTGGAAACATAGGTCGATAGCTAGACGCCAATGCCCAAATGCGAAAATATTGATGTTTAGGGGTACTAATTTCCAATCAAAGTCATGTGTCAGTCATTTTTTTCGTGTTTTTTCATATAAATGTCTATAACTCCGAAGCAAATTGAGATTTTTGCACCAAAATCGACACATATATGTATGGGCTCACTCTGAGGACACATAAAAAAAATGGTGGGACTGAGCCTCTTGGTGGCGCTATAATAGAACAAAACATGAAATTCCCATTGACTTCAATGCAGTTTTGTGAAATAAAATGCTATACTAAACAAATGCATTGGTGTAATATTACGAAACTCAGAATGTGCCATCAGCACCATCCCCTGAAGGTACCCAAAATATTTAGAGACAGCGCCACCTAGTGGTCAAAAGTTATAACAACATTTCCAAAACTGCTAATAACTTTTGAATACATCGGCCTATGTAAATGCCACTGGTCTTAATAGATTCCTTGGGTCAAGCCGAGAACATAGATACCAAATTTTCCTTATTTGGTCAAACTTCTTGTCCGCCATCTTGATTTTCATTCAAAACCTACTTTTTCGAACTCCTCCTAGACCGTTTGTCCGATTTTCACCAAAATCGAATCGTATCATCTCCAGACCGTGCCGACTAAAAGTTATGGATTTCGTGTCGATAGACGAAACCGTTTTCGTATAGCGCAGCAGCAAAGTTGAGGCATGATGCTAATAGCATTAATTAAGGCTTTATCTCTGCAATGCCTTGACATATTGACACCAAACTTTGTATGTGTCATTGTAACTTCACTCTGACCACATCACATCAGTTTTGTAACTGCGCCACCTATTGGTCGAAAGTGATAATCCATCAAATCATATTTTTATTTATTGTTTCTATGATTTTTCAGGCATTTTGCCTAAAATCCTCTTTAAATGTCTTTAATTGCTCATTGTTGCAGTTGGTCTGACACTTTCAGACATGTCGGCATGTCTTGTCGTCTTATTCAGCTTGGCCCCGGTAATGGCTGCTTGCAGCTATATTTATTATTATTATTATTATTCCTTCTTCCGACTGGGAGTCTATGGCAGCCCATAGAACCGATCGCGGGAAAGTTGTAATGGTTTAACATTCTGATAGAGGACAGTCCCAACATTAAATACACCAATTTTGGTGTGTCTAAGTCATTCCCTCTAGCGCCACCAACTGTCCAAAGTTTCACTCATGTTTATGCTAATAGCTTTTGAACCACACGGGCTAGAAACAAAATTCTTTTTTCCTCTGATTTCTGAGATCAGGGCGATTCGATTGCACCCTATGACGTCATTTTTCGTCATAATAATTTTTCCGGCATTTTGAATTTTCCGAAAAACCTACTTTTTCAAACTCCTCCTAGGCCGTTGCTCCAATTTCCACGAAAATTGAATCAGATCATCTTCAGACCATGCCGACAAAAAGTTATGGAATTCGTGTTGATTCATCAAACCGTTCTCGAATACCGTGCAAACAAATTTTACGTAGCGCTTGCGAAAACAGACACAAGCCAGTATCTCCTCAACACTTTTACATATTCAGACCAAACTTGGTACATCTCATCACAAGCATGACCTGAGGCAACATGCTGCGTTTCGGCACAGCGCCACCTACTGGTCCGGAGATATGAAAAATGGCTATTTTTGCTTATAACTTCTGAACAGTTTGTCCAAAAATCATAAAATTGGTCTCGTTAGATTCAGGGTAACATGCCGAGTCGACTGATATCCAATATTACCATATCGGCCATTTTGACTGTCGGCCATTTTGAATTTTGTGCTAAAATGCTGTATTTTAAGAACGCATGAACAGATTGTTACGAAACGTGGTATGGGTCATCAGCACAATGCCCTGAATGAGCCTGAGAAGTTTCGAAACAGCGCCACCTAGTGGTGAATTTTTTTTTTCAAATGCTTATAACTTTGGGTGTGGTCGACTTATTTTCACGAAACTCATCTTTTTAGACTCCTGAATCGTTGCCGAGTCCTATGATACCAAACATGCTAGGTTTTGCCTTACGGTTTGTGTAGCGTTGTGATTTAGCGCTTAAAAAACATTTGGCTATATCTTTGAAACCGCTAGTCCGATCGAGATGAAACCACCGTCAGAAGTTTGGAAACATAGGTCGATAGCTAAACGCCAATGCCCAAATGCTAAAATATTGATGTTTAGGGGTAGTAAATTCCAAACAAAGTCATGTGTCAGTCATTTTTTACATGTTTTTTCATATAAATGTCTATAACTCCGAAGCGAATTGAGATATTTTCACCAAAATCGACACACATATGTATGAGCTCACTCTGAGGACATGTAAAAAAGATGGTGGGACTCAGCCTCTTGGTGGCGCTATAA
The DNA here is from genome assembly GCF_964197995.2 of Scardinius erythrophthalmus. NCBI lineage: Eukaryota > Metazoa > Chordata > Actinopteri > Cypriniformes > Leuciscidae > Scardinius > Scardinius erythrophthalmus. Next base: position 18,276,884 of record NC_138222.1, read on the forward strand.
TAGAACAAAACATGAAATTCCCATTGACTTCAATGCAGTTTTGTGAAATAAAATGCTATACTAAACAAATGCATTGGTGTAATATTACGAAACTCAAAATGTGCCATCAGCACCATCCCCTGAAGGTACCCAAAATATTTCGAGACAGTGCCACCTAGTGGTCAAAAGTTATAACAAAATTTACAAAACTGCTAATAACTTTTGAATAAGTTGGCCTATTGTAATGCAACTGGTCTTAATAGATTCCTTGGGTCAAGACGAGAACATAGATACCAAGGTTTCCTTATTTGGCCTAGCTTCCTGTCCGCCATCTTGATTTTCAGTCAAAACCTACTTTTTCGAACTCCTCCTAGACCGTTTGTCCGATTTTCACCAAAATCGAATCGTATCATCTCCAGACTGTGCTGACTAAAAGTTATGGATTTCGTGTCTATAGACGAAACCGTTTTCGTATAGCGCAGCAGCAAAGTTGAGGCATGATGCTAAAAGCACTATTCAGGCTTTATCTCTGCAATGCCTTGACATATTGACACCAAACTTTGTATGTGTCATTGTCACTTCACTCTGACCACATCACATCAGTTTTGTAACTGCGCCACAGATTGGTCGAAAGTGATAATCCATTAAATCATATTTCGAATGACTTTTTATATGATTTTTCAGCCATTTCGCCTAAAATCCTCTTTAAATGTATTTAATTGCTCATTGTTGCAGTTGGTCTGACACCTTCAGCCATGTTGGCATATCCTGTCGTCTGCTTGCGCTTGGCCCCGATAATTGCTGCTTGCAGCTATATTTATTAGGGGCCAAGCACCGAAGGTGCGGAGGCACCTATTGTTTTCGTTCGCGTTCTTATTATTATTATTATTGTTATTATTATTCTTCATTTTTCCGACTGGGAGTCTATGACAGCCCATAGAACCGATTGCGGGAAAGTTTTAATGGTTTGACATTCTGATAGAGGACAGTCCCAACATTAAATACACCAATTTTGGTGTGTCTAAGTCATTCCCTCTAGCGCCACCAACTGTCCAAAGTTGCACTCATGTTTATGCTAATAACTTTTGAACCACAATGGCTAGAAACAAAATTCTTTTTTCCTCTGATTCCTGAGCTCATGACGATTTGATTGCACCATATGACGTCATTTTTCGTCATTATAATTTTTCCGCCATTTTGAATTTTTCAAAAAACCTACTTTTTCGAACTCCTCCTAGCTTGTTGCTCCAATTTCCACGAAAATTGAATCAGATCATCTTCAGACCATGCCGACAAATAGTTATGCAATTCGTGTTGATTCGTCAAACCGTTCTCGAATACCGCGCAAACAAATTTTATGTAGCGCTTGCGAAAACAGACACAAGCCTGTATCTCCGCAACGCTTTATCGTATTCAGACCAAACTAAGCACATATCATCACAAGCATGACCTGAGCCTACATGCTGCGTTTCGGCGCAGTGCCACCTACTGGTCCGGAGATATGAAAAATGGCTGTTTTTGCTTATAACTTCTGAATGGTTTGTCCAAAAATCATAAAAGTGGTCTTGTTAGATTCAGGGCACCATGTTGAGTCGACTGATATCCAATTTTCCCAGATCAGCCATTTTGGCTGTCGGCCATTTTGAATTATGTGCTAAAATGCTGTATTTTAGGAATGCATGAACGTATCGTTACGAAACTCGGTATAGGTCATCAGTACAAGGCCCTGAAGGTACTCAAAATATTACGAGACAGCGCCACCTTTTGGTCAAAAGTTATAATTAAATTCCCAAAAATGCTAATAACTTTTGACTACGTATGTTTACGCTTGTGGGAAAGTTATGAAATTTGGCACACTGACAGAGGAGAGTCTGAACTATCAGCCTAGCAAATTTGGAGTCTCCAACTCATTTGCTCTAGCGCCACCAACTGTCCAAAGTTGCACTCATGTTTATGCTAATAACTTTTGAACCACAAGGGCTAGAAACAAAATTCCGTTTTCATCTGATTCCGTAGCTCAATACGATTCGATTGCACCCTATGACGTCATTTTCCGTCATGGAAAGTTTTCCGCCATTTTGAATTTTCCGAAAAAACTACTTTTTCGAACTCCTCTTAGACCGTTTGTCCGATTTTCACCAAAATTGAATTGTATCATCTCCAGACTGTGCTGACTAAAAGTTATGGATTTCGTGTCGATAGACGAAACCGTTTTCGTATAGTGCAGCAGCAAATTTGAGGCATGATGCCAATAGCACTTTTCAGGCTTTATCTCTGCAATGCTTTGACATAGACACCAAACTTTGTATGTGTCGTTGTCACTTCACTCTGACCTTATCACATCAGTTTTGTAATCATGTCAACTTGAAAAATATGAATATTGAAAAATATGTTTTATTTTATTTATAAAGGTTTAACATTTAATGATTTTTCAGCATTTGACAGATTATATGTAAAACAATGTTTCCAGTACACCATAGCTCTACAAATTAATATCACAGCCTTTATATTTCAGTAGAAATAGCTGATATACATTAGGGATTCAATATAATTGGTGCTTGGAAGCATCATTGAACAATTGCAACAGATTTTTTTTTTTTTTTTAAATTGACCTGTCGAAAATCCTTATACGTCATTGACCCTTATTGATCATCACTTGTAATACTTATGGCACCAAGACAGAAATTCTATCAACAGAAAACACTGCTTGCATTTGTATTTTATACAGGATAAATATTTTATGGATGGCAGTTCCCATATCACCCAATAGGCTATGCATCCCTGCAGTTTAGCCTATTGATTGTTCATATAAAGACTTTTATGACTATGTTACAATTAAAATATTATCAAAAAGAAGGCAAAAGTCATGGCGGTGAAGGACATGAGTATAAGAGGAGTTGATTGTTATAATTCTCAGAATTATAGTTTGTACAGATTTTTTTTTACTTTTATACCATAGTCCAGTGGTTCCAATAGTTTTTAGAGTGTTGTACCCCGAACAGATTATTTTTTTAGCAGGGTTAGGCAATCATATATATATTTTTAAATGTTCAATAGAGAAATATGCAATGTATGATTTAAGTATTAAACTTAAAACAGTAGGGGGCGGTAAATCACTGTGTTTATGATTGAGTCAGTCATTAATTTAGTACGGTTACGAAGCAAATGCCTGTATTTATGAATTGTTTATTAAATCATTAACTCCAGTATTCGATCAAAGCCGTACATACGTTCAGGAAACACTGATGTGTGCTGCAGTCCTGCTGTGGCTTTCATTGAATCTTTTTTTGTTACAAAATTGTTCAATACTTTACTGCTTGCGTGTGTGCTTGTGGATTCAGTCACTTTTGACAGCAAACTAAATTTGATATATATTATATATTTGTCATATATTATGCCATTTTGCCTGTTAGAACTACATAGTTGGTTTTAATGTTATAAGGTGTAGTAGAAATAAATTAATGGCAAGAACATAGTCTAGATTCTATGTGGACACAATAATGATTTGATGCAAATAGCAATGCATGCTTTAAACAGTTTAATGTAGCTACCCTCAGTTTAATTGATGTTCTAATTTAAAGTGCTGCCTTCATAAAAACACAGGTAAACACACATTTTTAGATAGTCACTGGATTCACGTCTGCGTACGAAACATTCAAGATCACAAAAAAGTTCAAAGGTAAAACAAACCTTTTAGAAATTATACTAAAAATAATGACAGAATTCTTAGTATGTATTAACAATAAGTAGCATTTTTGTATTTAATTAATTAAATCAATATAATAATAAAAATACATACATTTGTATCATCAATCTGTAGAGGCATATAATTTTTAAGTACAATGTATCTCTAAAAACTTTAAAACATAAACTGGCAGTCTAGTTACAATGTGCATATTTAAAAATGTAAAACAATAGTTTTAAAGTAAAATAAGTTAATAATAAACTATTTAAAATACAAAACTCTTGTATCCAGACACAGGTGAGAATAATGGGCAAATGATGAAAAAAAATTACAACACACTTGAAACATTGGCACCTCAGAAAACAGGAAATAAACATAAGTATAAACTCAGACACTATTGAATTATTTTTAATCAAAACACCAGTCCTAGAACAGAAACGAAGCATGACAGTTCCGAAATGCAGCTCTTCATGCCTAAATAGTACATCACAAAAGCCACTGTGGTGTTGGGCAGAAAGACTAAGGTGGAGCAGAGCGAGGAAGACACCACACAAGTGCAGGAAGAGCCCATGGGTGTGCAGTGGACAAAGAGACCAATACAAAATCAATGGAGGTTACCATGGCAGAAATGGCATAGTGGGATGCCTTGGAAGACCAAGGCAAAGTGAGGAAGGCTGGAGAACCAAGGTGATACCTGTCACGGTCACGTTCTTCAGCCTTCATCTGTGTGTGCACTTCATTCCCCAGAATCCTCCATGGCGCACACCTGCACTCACTCACCCAATCACCAATCATCATCACCTGCACTCCCTCATTAACCACCCTTTATATTCAGCACTCTCCCTTCACTCCTTGTCTGGTCTCGTCGATGTTCACATGACCCACAGACTTCCGAACACTTACCTGGATTCCTACCTGTCATTTCATCCTCTCCAATCCGTCCTGCCTGCCATCCTGTTCTGCCTTCAGCCCGACATCATCTGCAAAGAGAAAGAAAGACAAGGACATTACCAACCAGCTAAGCATCCACTGTTATTCTGTGTTTCTGTTACTCACCATCTGTCTGCATCTCCACACTCCCTGAAAATAAACTATTAACCTTACCATCTTGTCTGCATCCTCTGTAAAACCCTGACAGAAGACCAGACCACACGAAGCATGGAAGTTGCTCACTTCACCCTAACCCCAGCTGATCGTCTGATTCATTGTTTTCAAGATGGCTGCTCAATCGAGGAATATGTCGCCGGCTTTCTGGAGCTTTCTGTTGGGGTAAGCTGGACAGATGATGTCCTAAAAACAGTATTTTGGGGCGGACTGGATAACCATCTGTACCAGCAAGCTCCAGCGGAGGCAATCCCAGGCTCATTTGCCCAGTATCTAGATCATGTGTTGTGGTTGAGTGGCTCAAGGTTCACCGTAGGTGAGGTTGAGGACATCGCCACTCAACCACCATCTCCAGCCATCTTCACCACGCCACCCATCATCATCCGGAATTCAGTCACCAGCACTAGCGAGCCTGCATTTGACGCCAGTCCAGCCGAGCCTGCACTTCACGCCAGTCCAGCCGAGCCCGCACTTCACGCCAGAGCTGCCGAGACCAAGGCAGTAGGCGTCGTGCCCGCCGCCCCTGAGTCTATGAGCGTCATGCCCGCCGCGCCTGTGACTGTCAGCGTCGCCTGCCCGCCAGAGCCAGAGCCAGTCGCCTGCCCGCCAGAGCCAGTCGCCTGCCCGCCAGAGCCAGAGCCAGTCGCCTGCCCGCCAGAGCCAGAGCCAGAGCCAGTCGCCTGCCCGCCAGAGCCAGAGCCAGTCGCCTGCCCGCCAGAGCCAGAGCCAGTCGCCTGCCCGCCAGAGCCAGTCGCCTGCCCGCCAGAGCCAGAGCCAGTCGCCTGCCCGCCAGAGCCAGTGAGCGTCGTTCTCCCCGAGCCAGAGCCAGAGTTTTCAAAGCCCTCATCGCTGGTCCCGTCCAGCACAAAGCCCTCATCGCTGGTTCCGTCCAGCTCAAATCCCTCTTCATCGCTGGTCCCGTCCAGCTCAAATCCCTCTTCATCGCTGGTCCCGTCCAGCTCAAAGCCCTCATCGCTGGTCCCGTCCAGCTCAAAGCCCTCATCGCTGGTCCCGTCCAGCTCAAAGCCCTCATCGCTGGTCCCGTCCAGCTCAAAGCCCTCATCGCTGGTCCCGTCCAGCTCAAAGCCCTCATCGCTGGTCCCGTCCAGCTCAAAGCCCTCATCGCTGGTCCCGTCCAGCTCAAAGCCCTCATCGCTGGTCCCGTCCAGCTCAAAGCCCTCATCGCTGGTCCCGTCCAGCACAGAGCCTTCTTCGCCGCTGGTCCCGTCCAGCACAGAGCCCTCTTCACCGCTGGTCCCGTCCAGCACAGAGCCCTTTTCACCGCTGGTCCCGTCCAGCACAGAGCCCTCTTCACCGCTGGTCCCGTCCAGCACAGAGCCCTTTTCACCGCTGGTCCCGTCCAGCACAGAGCCTAGCACAGAGCCTTCACCGCTGGTCCCGTCCAGCACAGAGCCCTCTTCACCGCTGGTCCCGTCCAGCACAGAGCCCTCTTCACCGCTGGTCCCGTCCAGCACAGAGCCCTCTTCACCGCTGGTCCCGTCCAGCACTGAGCCCCCTTCACCGCTGGTTCCGTCCAGTACAGAGCCCTCTTCACCGCTGGTCCTGCCCAGCACCGAGCCTTCACCGCTGGTCCTGCCCTGCACAGGGCCTTCACTGTTGGTCCCATTCAGCTCAACACCCTCTTCACAGCTGGTCCTGTCCAGCTCAACGCCCTCTTCACCGCGGGTCCTGTCCAGCTCAACGCCCTCTTCACCGCGGGTCCTGTCCAGCTCAACGCCCTCCTCACAGCGGGTCCTGTCCAGCTCAACGCCCTCCTCACAGCTGGTCCAGTCCAGCTCAACGCCCTCCTCACAGCTGGTCCTGCCCAGCACAGAGCCCTCATCGCTGCCCAGCACAGAGCCCTCATCGCTGCCCAGCACAGAGCCCTCATCGCTGCCCAGCACAGAGCCCTCATCGCTGCCCAGCACAGAGCCCTCATCGCTGCCCAGCACAGAGCCCTCATCGCTGCCCAGCACAGAGCCCTCATCGCTGCCCAGCACAGAGCCCTCATCGCTGCCCAGCACAGAGCCCTCATCGCTGCCCAGCACAGAGCCCTCATCGCTGCCCAGCACAGAGCCCTCATCGCTGCCCAGCACAGAGCCCTCATCGCTGCCCAGCACAGAGCCCTCATCGCTGCCCAGCACAGAGCCCTCATCGCTGCCCAGCACAGAGCCCTCATCGCTGCCCAGCACAGAGCCCTCATCGCTGCCCAGCACAGAGCCCTCATCGCTGCCCAGCACAGAGCCCTCATCGCTGCCCAGCTCAGAGCCCTCATCGCTGCCCAGCTCAGAGCCCTCATCGCTGCCCAGCTCAGAGCCCTCTTCGCCGCTGGTTCCGCCCAGCTCACAGCCCTCTTCGCCGCTGGTTCCGCCCAGCTCAGAGCCCTCCTCGCCGCTGGTCCTGTCCAGCTCAGAGCCCTCCTCGCCGCTGGACCAGTCCAGCTCCAAGCCCTCTTCGCCGCTGGTCTTGTCCAGCTCAGAGTCCTCTTCGCCGCTGGTCCTGTCCAGTCCAGAGCCGCCTTCATCACTGGTCCTGTCCAGCCCAGAGCCGCTTTCGCCCCCTGCCTCTTCCAGTCCAGTGTTAAAGCCTGATATTTCCCCAAGGGAATTTTGGGGGGGGGGCTATCAGTCGTCTCCGCCATGGCCACCTGAAGGGTCCTCACCGCCGTGGCCACCCGAAGGGTCTTCTCCGCCATGGCCACCCGAAGGTTCTTCTCCGCCATGGCCACCCGAAGGGTCCTCACCGCCATGGCCACCTGAAGGGTCCTCACCGCCGTGGCCACCCGAAGGGTCTTCTCCGCCATGGCCACCCGAAGGTTCTTCTCCGCCATGGCCACCCGAAGGGTCCTCACCGCCATGGCCACCCGAAGAGTCCTCTCCGCCATGGCCACCCGAAGGGTCCGCACCGCCATGGCCACCAGAAAGGTCCTTACCGCCATGGTCCCCTGCTCAGCCTGTATCACCATGGTCCCCTGATCAGTCTGCTTCACCTTGGTTCCCTGCTCAGCCTGCACCGTCCTGATCACCTCCTCTGTCTGTCCTGCCACCATCCTGGAGTCCGTACTCCTGAACCTGCTCCACCTTCCCGTCACGGACTCCAGGGTGCCCACCCCCCCTCCCGTATGCTGCCTTCTTCGGCGCGGGACGCGCCTTACGGGAGGGGGGAGTAATGTCACGGTCACGTTCTTCAGCCTTCATCTGTGTGTGCACTTCATTCCCCAGAATCCTCCATGGCGCACACCTGCACTCACTCACCCAATCACCAATCATCATCACCTGCACTCCCTCATTAACCACCCTTTATATTCAGCACTCTCCCTTCACTCCTTGTCTGGTCTCGTCGATGTTCACATGACCCACAGACTTCCGAACACTTACCTGGATTCCTACCTGTCATTTCATCCTCTCCAATCCGTCCTGCCTGCCATCCTGTTCTGCCTTCAGCCCGACATCATCTGCAAAGAGAAAGAAAGACAAGGACATTACCAACCAGCTAAGCATCCACTGTTATTCTGTGTTTCTGTTACTCACCATCTGTCTGCATCTCCACACTCCCTGAAAATAAACTATTAACCTTACCATCTTGTCTGCATCCTCTGTAAAACCCTGACAATACCACTGTACTGAAGGGCCAAGGTGGAGGTAGAAGGTCTGCAGATTGAGGTACAGCTGCTGGAAGTAACAAAGGTGGTGGAGCTGTAGGGATGGACTACGGTGTTTTGGAGGGTGCAGACAGAGTCAGTTGTTTTAACTAGGAGATGACAGATGATGTGCAGTGTCCACATAGTCCTACAACACAGTAAAATAAAATGTTGTTGTTTATTGCAGTTGTATAGGATGTTAAGCAGATTAACAAGTAGTAGGCAAGTGACAAATATATGCAAAACACCAATTCTAAATATTACATATACTCACATTAAATTCATTTTAAAGATGTTTTTGTTCAGTAAGAATGACAGAGTGGGATGTGTTGATGACGCCAGAGAGTTGGAGAATCACTTTGATACCAGTGGATCAGATGACCAAGTGGAGATTGAAGATATGCAGGTCAAGGTGAAGCTGGTGGGAATGAGGATGATGATGCAGCTGGAGGGATGAAGGTCCCTGGTGAAGCTGAATTATTGGAGGGTGCAGACATAGCGGTAAGCCTGGAAGTCTGTTGTGGAACCAGGTGGATCACAAACCAGGGCAGAGTCAGAATGATGAGTCTGAAGAAATGAGAACACACTAGAAACATAGGCACCTCAGAAAACACGAAATAAACATAAGTATAAAGTCTGAAACTATTGAATATTTTTAATCAAAACACCAGTCCTAGAACAGAAATGAAGCATGACATTTCCCGCAGTTCCAAAAGGCAGCTCTTCACGCCTAAATACTACATCACAACAGCCACTGTGTTGGTAGGCAAAAAGACTAAGGTGGTCTAGAGCGAGGAAGACACCCAGTGGAGGAAGAGCCCATGGGCGTGCAGTGGACGAAGAGACCAATGCAAAATCAATGGAGCTTACCACGGCAAAAATGGCATAGTGGGATGCCTTGATGGAGCCCGAAGGAATGGAGGCTCATTGTGGAGAGGGTGCAGACCAGTGCAGATCAGATGGAAGACCAAGGCAAAGTGAGGAAGGCTGGAGAACCAGAGTGAAACCACTGCACTGGAGGGCCAAGGTGGAGGTAGAAGATCTGCAGATTGAGGAACAGCTGGTGGAAGTAACAAATGTGATAGACCTGGAGGGATGGATTACAGTGTTTTGGAGGGTGCAGACAGAGTCAGTTGTTTTAACTAGGAGGTGACAGATGCTGTGCAGTGTCCACATAGTCCTACAACATAATACAATAAAATGTTGTTGTTTATTGCAGTTTTATAGGATGTTAAGCAGAGTATGCAAGTGACAAATATATGCAAAACACCAATTGTAAATATTAAATATACTCACATTAAATTCATTTTAAAGATGTTTTTGTTCAGTAAGAATGACAGAGTGGGATGCATTGATGGCGCCAGAGAGTTGGAGGATCACTTTCATACCAGTGGACCAGATGACCAAGTGGAGATGGAAGATGCACAGTTCAAGGTGAAGCTGGTGGGAATGAGGATGATGGTGCAGCTGGACGGATTGAAAGTCCCTGGTAAAGCTGAATTATTGGAGAAGGTAGACATAGCGGTAGGCCTGGAAGTCTGTTGTGGAATCAGGTGGATCACAGACCAGGGCAGAGTCTGAATGATGAGGAACCCGTTGAAGCCGAGGGACAATAGGCCATATAGTAGAGCCAATGGAGTGAGAAGCCAAGGTGGAGCCAAGGCAACAGAGATCAAAATCAAACAGGTTAGCAAACTGAGAAAATCGCTAGCAATCAGCTGAAGAAACAGAGCACTTTGAATACATAAGAGATAATAATGAACTAAAATAGACACAAATAAGCATAATGGCTAACCAAGGAAACGAATAAGAACACACTACAAATATAAGCAACTCAGAAAACAGGTAGTAAACACAGGAAAATTTGAACAAAATGAACATTACAATAGTAGTTCTAAAACAAAACAAAACATAAATAATATTGATGCCTAATGACTACCTTGAACCAGCAAGTTTTCAGTCCTACTCTTGAGCATTGGCTATTATGCAAAGCCACACGTACTGTATGGGACTTGTCACTACATGGTGGGTACATTTGTAATGTAGTTATAAGTATCTACACTTGTAAATGCAATATAATTTTGTTTACATTGCATTTACAAGTATACATCCAAACAATGCATTTTAAAAAATCCATTGAATATACATTGTATCCACATTGAAATACAAAGTGTAAATTAGTTATTTTTTGTACTACTGTCCTGTTGTGAACAAATTCTGCTTAAGGAAGTATGCATGTTGTCATTACTATGCCACATCTGTGTATCATCTTGTATAATGTTGAAATGCCCTCATAGTATACCTACAAACATAAAAAAAAAACAAAAACATACTTTTCAATGATGTTTTAACTTAACAAAATACTAAATATGAAAGTTAAACATTTATGCAAAATAGCATTAATAAAAAAAAAATATTAATACTCACATCAGGTCTGTATTTAGAAGCATAGTTTTAGCAAAGTGCAGTCTTTTGGTTGTGTGCTGTGCATCAAATGAAGTGGGGAATTTTCTCAAATAGGTTGATCAGATGGTCAGTTGTTTTGAACTAGAATGTGACGGATGACTTGTAGTGTCCTCATAGTCCTACAAAATAGTAAAACAAAATGTTGTTTGATGTAGTTTTATGCAACATAAGAAAATGTATGAATAATATGATTATGAAAAGCACATTCAAAACAGTATTGAATGAATAATAAATATACTCACATCTCTGTGAAGATCATGTTTTGTTCAACAAGAAAGCCTGCTTTTTTTTTCTTTTTTTCTTTCCTATGTTGTTGTAGATGGTAAGAGATGATTGTAGATGGTAAGAGATGAAATTATCTTTTAACAGGCGATGGTCACTTGTTTTTGTTCAGATGAAGGATGAGATGGTCAAATCTTTGAGCAGAGATTGAAAAGTTCAGTTGTCCATAAGCTCCAGATTGTCTATTGCTTGAGAAAGGTTTCTGCTAGGGAATGTGAAAGTAACACTACAATTTTTGGCATTTTACAATAAATAAAAAAAAAAAAAATCATAATTTACTTAAATGAATAAATAAAATTCCCTGTATACAAAATGTATACGATTATTACATCATAGGCCATGAAAACAGTGCTGTAAGTAGAACTACATATCTTCAACTCAGCATAAAATTTGCTGTAGAATGATGATATTGAAGAAAAACACCTTAGCTAGTTCAGGAAAATCACATTATACGTCCCTGATTTACAATGTATTTGCTTTTGATGTAAATATATCTGACATGCTAGTTTATTTTAAAACATTTTAGAAAATAAAAAATTACCACATGCTAAACAGAAAATTGCTTGTTCTACTTAGAAACTGACAAAATGTTCACCAAATGCAACTACTTTACAGCATGGACATAGCTTGTGTGGAAGCCATTCTGAATCTCTGTTCAGAACTGATGCAAAAAATCTTTTGATGCCTGTTATTTAAAAAATTCAAGTATGTAATTTGAATCCTAGAAACCTGAATACCTAATATGATGGTCTGGCCCCATAGTCCAAATGTCAAGCTAAAACCATGTTATAAAGTGATAACTCTAATGGGTGTGGTTTTGCATAATAGCCCAAAGTTGCTGATTCAAGCTTAATAAAAATGTAGTGAAAAAAAAAAAAGAGGAAACCTGGGTTGGCTGGATATATTTTTTTTAATATATATATATATATATATATATATATACAAATTACTCATTGTACTGATTTTGCAACAAATTTCTAAACAAAACAAAAACTGTTACATGGACAATAAATCATTGGCAATTGTTGTAATTTTAGAGGCTATATCTATGTCATATAAATCTTTTTATAAATAAACATATTTTGTATTTACTACCATAATTTTATCTCCCAATTCCTGCAGCATGGCCTACTTAAAATCCACTATGGATTATGGAGTTGATTGGCACAATTTTAAACTATAAAACAAATATATAAAAAACAATATAAGTTAAACAATTTTGGAGTGATCTCGGACCTGACTCCTTGGTCCAAATGCATTGGTGAATTTAGATAACCTCAAGTCGATCACATCCTCAACAGTAGCAATGACTTTATCAAATGTCTGCCTTATAAATTTTTAGTGGTAATTTACACACCATGGTGACCATGGTAAGGGTGAATCAGGATTTCTATTCTGGAGAGGGGGCGTGAGAAATGGCTATTATATATCTAAGGAACATAGAAGGTGCACAAATGATCCATTCCTGGCTGCAAGAGAAAGTGATAAAAAAACAAGTTTTGTTTACTCATAATTAAAAAGAGATTCAGTAGTTTGATGCAAATTTAAAAACATTTAAAAATAAACCCTATGCCAATCAACCCCTGTGCCAGCCAACCCGGTCTCCATTTTTCCCTCCCCTAGGGAGCCGCCTTGTCTATTGCCTCCCTACCCACCCCCTCCCCCAATAGCAGGCGGAATCTTTACCACAAATTTGATCACAGCAGTGAAATGAGTATTGCCTGATGAAAACTATAGTAAGTTTGCACAATGTCAACACTTATACCTTCCATATCTTTAGTATAAACGTGATCTAATAATGTACCTTTTTCTGTGGTTGGATTCTGTACATGTTGACTGTATCCATGAGTTTCCATTAATTTCACAATTGTAGATGAAGTAAAGATGTCTTCATTAAAGTCTCCCATGATTATTTTCTGTCCTGGATGGTTTTCCACCTCTTCAATAACCTGTAATAGCTGCTGTCGAAACATGTCAGTTTTATATGAATTGGGCCTGTACAACAGCACAGCAGTCAAATTGACATGTGGAACTGTAAAGTATAAACATTCTAAGTTCCAGTTCTCAGGAGTAAAGATGTCACACTCAATTTTGTCAGAACAATATATTCCAACTCCACCTCCTCTCTGATGTTTTAGATCAGTAAAAACAGCAGTACTGTTGTCATAACACTTAGCTCTTGGGTTGTGCTTGAACACAAATTCTGGAATTTGTGGTTCTTGTGCTTTGTCCTCAGCATTTAGCCACGTTTCTGTCAAACAAATACAATCAGCGTTCATTAGAGCTTTATGCGCAACAACATCCTGAATGTGAGCTTTCAGACTTTGTATATTAACCAGTGCTATTCTGAATGTACCAAGTGATTTAGTAAAACTGTACTCTTCCAAAGGGAATTTTGGCATATCTTTCAAGGCCAACTCAATTTTGTCATTACAAAATATAGCCGACTCTTTAAAGTCCTCAATTATTAGCCCACTGAGAGATCTTACACGGCTCAATGCAACATATGCTTGCCCTGCTGTAAAGATTTTCTTTAGTGATACAACAGCTTTATCTACTGTGAGTCCTTGAACTTTGTGAACTGTACATGCCCATGCTAATCTGAGAGGAAACTGACGCCTTATACCACCATCATTTGTGACTTGGTCTTCTTGTACTTCAATTACTGTTGAATTTTGTGAAAATCTCTGGCGCGTTTTAGATCTCTGAATTTTACCAACATTTGGATTATCAAACTCCACATGAATAGCTGACGGGAAATCATCATCATTGTTTCGACTTTCACTGATGTGGACCACTGTACCAAAAGCTCCATTGACGAGACCATCTGCAACATCAATATTTTTTTTTAACATGACCTTTGCTCCAATACCCAGGGAAACGCATGCAGACAAACATGAATTGAAAACTTTTGTATGAAATCCAACTTTACGTTCCATTCGTCCAGTTTTTGAATTTTTCACATAATCTTGAGCATGTATACTGATTGCCTCTGGACAACATTCATGTAGTCTTTCAATGTTGTATTTATCAACTTCAGCATTCGTAGAGAATATGTGAAGATCATTACAAGTCTCTCCTGTTTCACAGTTTTTCAACATAGCAATATCAGCTGTGGCAAGACATTCGTTTTTCTTTCGTACTCTGAGCCGATTTAACATTTCAGCAAAACTTGAATCTTGTTGTCGAACAACTTTAGTTAATTCAGCAAGTTCAAAGTTATTCTCCCATAGGTTTACTCCTTTTGCATCAGCATAGAGAGCAGTGCCTTTAACAGGCGGAAGCTGAAAATAATCTCCCACTGCAAGAATGCTCACTTTTCCAAAGAGAGAGTAGTCACCAGTTTGTTTTATTTGTCGCAACCTTCCGTGAATATATGACAGCAGACGATGGTCAACCATAGACACTTCATCAATAATCAAAATTTGCAAACTACCCAATTTTGTCCGTAAAGAGTTTATTTTGTCATCACCAAGAGGCTGATATGGCAGTTTGACGTTTGCACCAATTGCAAATGTATGATGTAAAGTGGAAGCTCCGATGCTATATGCGGCGACTCCTGTAGATGCGCTTAAAAGTACAGTAATGTCATCAGGATTCTCAGACAGCTGAGATAACAGTCTGGAAGACTCATACTGTATTGCCTTAATAAGATGACTTTTTCCTGTGCCTGCTCCACCAGTAAGAAATAATCGAAATGGTTCAGGGTTTTGTCCAAGTATTTTCTGTAGACACCACTTTTGCACTTTGTAGAACACAGCAGATTGTTCCTCATTTAGTGACCTCAGTAAATGCAGTGCATCATCTCTTGGCATTGTAGTGTGGTTTGTCTCAATTGTACACACAGTTTGAGGATTTCCTGTAAGATCTGGAATAAGTTCTTGAGTGTCATTTTCATCAGGCAATAGTTTATCCTTCATCAGTTCTATGCATTCATCACGCTGTTTTTCTGTTTCAGGACATATCTGGGCCCAAGCATCTTCTAAATACACATCTTGCTCTAAAAGCTGTTTAGCTCTGTCTATTTTGTCACTTTCCTTTTCAAACAATTCTCTGTTGCCATCAACAATGGATTTCACTAGTTTCACGTCACAACCACTTTTTATGACACCACTTTTGTAAAACTCCTCATATGTGGTATAGTTGCTCGGCTTCAGATCACAGTCATCGTAATATGGTAAGAAAAGCTGCAGCAATGAATGATAATATTTTTCTGGATCTTTAGTGGGTGAAAACCTTGGGTACCTCACTACTGCAGGTTCAGTTCGTGTCCTTCGTTTGACATGGCCATTGTTATTATTCAGTTGAATTATTTCATTTTCATTTGTTTTGTTATGTGAAGAAACCTCTGATTTTGTCAGAACTCTGTACTCAGAACAAAACCTGGCAAGACATATGTTTTCTAGTGGTTCTTTCTCTGGTCTGTTTTTGTACCTGTCAATGAGACTTGTCATCCAAAAACTGCTTTCATCATCAGACTGGTCATTTTCCACTTTGTTTCGCAGCATGTTCAAAGGCAAACTCATCTTTACAGGATTTTGTCCTACCGGAATAAATTGTACTTTACGAGAACATTCCTTCAAATGCATTCCTGTTAGTCTGTACACAGCCTCTTGAGCAGAGATTTCTCTATTGTGCAGATAGACACTTCCCAACTGTTTTAATGACGCTTTAGCATCAAGATTTCCATTCATAGCCTCGCTCTGAGTACGCTGGAGTAACAGACCCATCTCTTGTTCTGCTTTTGTGATGTAACTGATTATATAGACCACTACAGAAAAAGCATCTGTGACATACTGAATATCCATATTCCCTTGCCAAGCACGCAGTAAATCTCTGTTATACTGGTTTACCCAAACATCTTTTGGATTTCTTTTCAAGACAATACTTTTCTTTTTGGTACACCTGTTGTATGCTTTTTCAAACATAGTTTGATTAATCCCAATAGATGAAAAAAAGGCATCAACTGAATCAAAATTGACATCAGAATATAAAGCAGTTTTGACTTTCTTTGTAATTGCACTTGCTGTGTCATCTCCATCTTTCCCTTTCAACTCATCTGCATGACTTGGTCTTGTAATAAACGTACGACTGGATGGTGGTCGTGGGAAATTAAATCTACAAACTGTATTTTTCTTGCGACATGTTTTTGAATGTCTTGTACTGTGCTTCTGAACACTGTTCACTGTTTCGTAAAGTACAGTATCATTTTCTGGTGGTATCTCACAAGTGATGTAAGTGTCAATGAACTCAGCAACCGCAGGATCATTGTCTGCGTCATTATCATTGAGCTTCGGAGCATCTTCCACCCAAAACAGACAGTGAACATGAGGAGAACCACGCTGTTGAAATTCAACACGATAAAAGTAGTCTTTTATCTGGCCAATAGGTTTTGCTGGTGACATTATGACATTTTTTAGAAAACAATGCCATCTGTGATCAAACATTCTTGCTGCAGTGACAGGATTTCGTCTTATGAGTCCACACTTTTCAGACCAGTCAAGCTCATCAGCATTTATTTGTTTCCCCTCTTGCTTAATAATAGTGTTCATCATTTCAGGCCATCTCAGATCAGCAGAACTAAAAGATGCAAAGAATGTTGGTATGCCTAGTTGTCTTATCAGGGCAAACAGATCTTTTTGCGTAGACATCCAATAGGGAGGAGTTCCTCTTACTGGTCTTAAGAACTTATATCCTTCATCATAATGTAGTATTCTTTGCAAAGAATCAGAGTCCGTCAGCATATCTTGTGTTACCTTTAAGCAATTTTTTTCAGAGCCTTTTCTCAGTGCAATTGATACATTAGACACAATTTGATCAACTTCTGATATATATTGTGCATAAAAAATGAAGTCTGTGCTGTGTGCAAAACGTCCATCTGCATTTAGAATTCTTGCATTTAGATATCGTGACAATGTGATTTTTTCCTGTCTTTCGTCATGAAATGTTGGACCACCAGTAGGATAGAGAACAGGGAAACACTTTGCCTCATTGTCTTTTTCAGTTAGTAGCCTAACAGGACTGTTACCTTCTCCTGGAGCAACATTTAGTACATCATGAAAATGTTGATCAATTATTTCTGAACCCAGATCAACAGGTTGTAGTGATGTGTCTGACAGAAGACCATTTTGTTCTTTAATATATGTTATATCTTCCTCTGGATCATCTCCAGCTCCATTATGATCATCATTTTTATCAGTTACATCTTGTTCCTCCACTTCAAAATCATCAGCATCCTTGTCTGATTCATCAGTTGCATTCAAAGAGTTTACCCACTGCTCATTAAACTCAACATCATTATAACACTTATTATGTCTCATCAAATAAGACAGTGCATGTCTGACACGATCAGTGCTGACATATTTATATTCATAATGGCCTTTATATGTTAATTTCCGTTTCAGTTTTATTCTTATCATGTGGTCATCACATTCATTACGTGGGAGAATATTTGAGACATCTGTGGTATTAACAGGAACACACACTACAGGTCCATGACAGCCATTCTGTTTTCCACGGGGAAGACAAAGCAACTTCATAAAAGGAATATTGCGTGCAATAAGATGTTCTTCCAACGAGTTCAGACCTTTTAGTTCTTTTGGAACGTCCACCAAATGCATGTTGTTGGCAACACTCTCTTCAGGCAGTTTCCCACCAAGGATTTTACGATGACATGTATAGCAAATCCACAATTTACAAGCCGGATTAGCTGATAAATGGCATCTATTCTCACATTCATTGCTGCATTCATGTAAATACTTCAATGTGATGCATCTTTCAGCCAAATCAGTAATTTGTTGACCTCTGGTTTTATAGCAATCTCTTCTACATTCAACGACCTGTTTTCTGAACAATAAACGATGACAAACACAGCAAACAAATTCTGGACCTGTATTGACTTCTTGATGAAACTGATTAATAGTGAAATCAATGTCTTTCTGTCTCTCCCTCTGTTCTGCAGAAATTTCAGATCTTTTTTGTTTTTTACTCATACGAAAATTTTCATCGTCATGGTATTTCTTTTTAGAGTATTCACAAACACTTGTTTTAAATGCGAGGTTTCTGCGATATTTTCTCTTTGAGTATTCACAAACACTTGTTTTAAATGCAAGGTTTCTGCGATATTTTCTCTTTGAGTATTCACAAACACTTGTTTTAAATGCAAGGTTTCTGTGATATTTTCTCTTTGAGTATTCACAAACACTTGTTTTAAATGCAAGGTTTCTGCGATATTTTTTCTTTGAGTATTCACAAACACTTGTTTTAAATGCAAGATTTCTGCGATATTTTCTCTTTGAGTATTCACAAACACTTGTTTTAAATGCAAGATTTCTGCGATATTTTCTCTTCGAGTATTCACATACACTTGCTTTAAATGCGAGGTTTGTGCGATATTTATTCTTTGAATATTCAGACACACTTGCTCTAAAGGCTTTATTGCTCTTATACTTGGTCTGAGAATAGTACCGAACAAGTCTTTGAAAACTAGCATTTTTGGAATACTTAATCTTTGAATTTTCACGTTTTGACTCCTGTACATGAATATTGTTCTTATATTTCTTTCGAAGCTGATCAAGTTTCTTCTCCTTATAATCAGTGTCTTCACAGTATTTGGTTTGACAAGTTTCAATCATATTCTGCCTATATTCTCGGTTTTGACGGTATTTCTTTTTAGAACTCTCTATTTTTTTCTGCCTAAAATCGGCATTGCTGTGGTATCGCTCACGTGCTCTTTTGGATTTAGAGTTCTCATCTGTGTCATTTAATTTCCTTTTTCGCAAACAGCGATTTGTCCTCTGATCATGCACTTCAATGTTACAAGCTTGTGCACAAACATTAGCTTGATTTCTATGTTTAACACATGTAACAACTTCATAGTGATTTCCATTGCAGTGCTTCAAATAGATTGCATTATCTGTAAATGACTGTTCGGTAGGGGCGTGTGCATTCCATCTGTCATCATTAAAGGTCATTATATTTATTTTTAAAAAATCAGCTAGACCAAATAATTCCACATGACTTCCCCACGTTCCTGAAAAATACATTTTAGACTGTGTCAAATAATCTTTCATTGATGTGTCCTCTTCTCTTAAATATTTCACAAATTTAGAACTGTTATCTTCCAGATGTTTAACAACTGCACGCCTGATTTTCAGGTGTTTCTCTTGATTGCCGCATACTGCATGTGCTATTGATCTAAACAAGCAATTACCGTCTCCTTTAATGCCCTTTGTTTTACACGGTACTCCTAAAGAACACACATTTGTGGCTTGAACAACAACGCTTTCATTAGTCAGCTGT
Source organism: Scardinius erythrophthalmus (assembly GCF_964197995.2). Taxonomy (NCBI): domain Eukaryota; kingdom Metazoa; phylum Chordata; class Actinopteri; order Cypriniformes; family Leuciscidae; genus Scardinius; species Scardinius erythrophthalmus. The sequence goes on from NC_138222.1 coordinate 18,296,341, forward strand.
AAGCATGCACACAGAGCATCCTCATCTGCATATGTTAACGGTTTGAAACTAAACTCAGTATTTACTGTAGGGCCAATAATGATATCATCATCATCCATTAATAAATTATCATGTAACTTGCTTATATGTGAAATTTTGGACTTTGTCTGTACACGTCTATTTTTCTTACTTGAATTCACACAGGTGTCAACCGATTTGCACATAGTCGCTGGTTTGTCTACACGTGTTTGTTTACCAGTGTCTGCGACACACTTACTCTGCTTTGTTGCTCTCGTACGTGAAACTTGTGTGACGCTTTTTTTAACAGACTTACATGACCTTGTCTCAACAGTTAAAGGTTTGGAACTTAACTCGGCATTAACTGTAGGTCCAACAATGACATCATCCATTAATACATTGTCATGCAACTTGCTCACATGTGAAACTTTCGACGTGATCTGCACCCGTTTATCTTTCTTACTTGAATCCAGACATGTCTTAACTGATTTGCACATAGTTGCTGGTTTCTGTGCACATGTTCGTTCACCAGAGTCTCCAACACACTTACTCTGCTCTGCTGCACTCGTAGGTGAAACTTGTGCGACGTTGCCTTGTTGACCAGACCTACATGAACGCATCTCAGCACTCGTTGCCTTATCGATTACTGTTGCTGTCACACCCGTCACTTCAAATGATTCTCCCTGACCTTTCAGTGATGTGGCAAGGTTATCAACATGATAAAACAACATGTAAATGTCGTCACAATAAACTACTACGCTTGTGCCTGCATTAGACTTAACCATACCTTTATCATCACGTGAATGGGAATCAACCACAGCAAACATTGACCCTGCCTTTATAACTGCACAAATGTAGCCATAAATGTTCAACAAACATGCATCAGACTGAAACAGGGCCCTCTGAAGTGCATCCTCTATAGACATGCACACACCTCTCAATGCACCATCATACACATCATTACCAAAAACACCACTCAGAGAATCTGACATCTTTATTGAGAATGTTGTGTTGAAGAGTGTGTGCACAGTTGGCAATTCTGGAACAGCAACATAACCACGCCATGCTGAATCATTGATCTTCCCCTGTAAGTCCATGGATGTGTACAGGTCATCTCCATGCAACAGAACAGCATCCAGGTCATCTCTTGTCCACGTCAGCACATCCTTCAGCACACTCATCATGACTGCTGTGATGCTGTTTGCTGCACACTGTCTGCCACGGTTGAAACCAAATCTGGAATCAGCTTGATGGAAGGAACCCTGTAAGACTCTCTGTGGAAAATAATCAGAGTTATCGACATCAAGAGATGAACACATCGGAAGGTTATTGGAATCCATTGAAACATTATTGCAAGCCATTGAGGGGTTATTGTAAACCATTGAGGGATTATTGTAAACCATTGAAAAATTATTGGAACCCATTGAAAGGTTATTGGAAGTCATTGGAAGGTTATTGGAAGTCATTGGAAGGTTATTGGAAGTCATTGGAGGGTTTTTGGAAGGTATTTGGAAGTTTTTGGCAATTGCCGGAAAGTTTTGGAAATCCAGGCTCTCGACAGTAGAACCAGAGAACGATGCCTTTTTTTCAAGAGGAGGCATAACCTCAGCCAACTCCATGGAGGAAGTGAGCAGAACGCGCTCAGCATTCCTCCTCTTTGCCGCCCGGGACCGACGGAAACCCTTTCCACGTGGCATCTGCAATTATATGAAAACACACAGACATATACAGACATATATATATATATATATATATTTGTGCCCTTAATTTGTACATCCTTTTTGACAAAAACGTTCTCCTGAACACATTACAAATGTGTTTACATTCACAAAAATACACGGGTACAAAAATAATTTTTCATTATAACTAAATTACCAATGACCAATTGATTCAATTAACTTGTAAACTGTAAAATAAAGCATGTATTTAACTTCTACACAATGCCTTGTATTACCTATATTTTCACATAGATAAAAAATAGTTTACCAGGCCTTACCTTAGATTACTTCTGAAAGTCTTCTGAAACACAAGGAAAAATCTCAAATTCAGTTCACACAACATTAATAGACAATTAGTCACCAATTATGATAATCAATTATAATAATCAATTTCAATGAGTATCAGTATTTGTTTCATTAAAAAGACAAACTCATAAAATTCATTAAAAATATATATATAATTAGTCTTTTCAATCTATTAAAAATGTACTACATTACACATTCACCAAATAATCACTATTAAAAATATTTGAGCTTTTAATGATTTTATATTGTAATCATTTCACAGTTATTCTCCAAATTAGAAGCAAATTAATCTCAGTGGCATCATTTCAAAAACAGGGCTTAACCTAAACCAGGATTAGGCCTTAGTTCAATTATGATATTTAAGTAGGTTTTATAAACATGCCCTAGAAAAAACATTACTAGTGTGCATATTGAGACAAAACAATGATATTAAATAATATATATTTTGATAATATAATATATATTTTAAGATATGTCTAAAATCACTCAAACATGCATTTTACCCTTGGACTAGCTTAAGCCTTGAATGTGAAACCAATGGAGTAAATTTTAAATATTTAATTGAGGATAGGAGCAGAATGCAACTCAATGCATATATTTATAATATTTAAGAGTGCTGGCCTACATAATTAGAATACGTAAAGTAGCACAGAGGCAACACTATACACTTTTATTTGCACAGACGTGTTTCTACGCATGCCATCACGCAGATCGTCAAACTTCATTAAATATTATTTCTCTTAAGGTTCGAGTGGTGTCGTGTGTGTGTGTGTGTGTGTGACAGAGAGGAATTAGAAACAAGCAGAATGTGGTTGTTTGTAAAGCACACGCATCATCATGTATCTGTTTTAAAACTAAGCTAAGACATAAATCTGAAATTATCTTAATCAATATAGAATCGCTGGAGAGAATCTATAACACAATATCACATAAATTAAACAAACTGTTATGCGTAGCGTGCCAAGTTGATGCTTCATCTGCAATACAAACTGGTTTACTCTCGCACATCACGGGACCAGACTGTAATCGCAGCTTTGCACTTAAAAAAAAATGCATTTCATCATATCACAAATGCAATTAATTGTTCATCGCTAAGCTAACACATATGTATCTGTTACACTATATAGTGTCTGTATAGAATTAATAGTAGAATGAAGTAGAGAAATAATAACAAATAATATTTTGTAAACCAGCTGTTTCGTTGCAGTAATGAAACAAAACACATCAATACAAATGTCAGGATCCCAATGAACACTTAAATTAAAACATAACAAACCAGTATATAATACATACATGCACGTAAGAGTGGCCAATGTGGCAAAAATATCATATAACGATTATTTAAATAAAATAAAAAAATCACAATTAACAAATTTATCACAGTTCTTTTTATGTTGGTTTTACCATTTTGCAAGTAACTAATCTCCCTATTTTTTAAACAAAACATTACAAGGTAACAAAAAGTAACAAAAAAAAATAATTGCAAGCATTTAGGCCAAAGTGGCAAACATAAAAATCGTTGTCAATATTTTCTTTGTTATTAAAAATTACAAACAAAGATACACATTGCATATACACACCAAAATATTCAAATAAACAATGCTTTATATATTATTATTACTTTTCACCTACAGTAGGTGTTAAACAGTAACATTAAAATACAAAAATAAAACACTAAATTGACTTTACTGTATTTATAGATTGATTCGTATTAAAGCTACTAGTAAAGTTCTCAGTTAACAGCAAATAGTTATTTTCTCCTAGTCCCCATTGACTTCCTTAGTATAGTTTTCCCTACTATGCAATTCAATGGAGGTCAGCAACTTTATGGATAGATACATTATTCAAAATATCTTATTTTGTGTTCAGCACAAGAAAGAAATTAATACAGGTTTGGAGCAAATTTAGAATGAGTAAAAAATGACACAATTATCATTTTTGAGTGAACTTTTCTTTTAATGATAAGCCGAAACATGTTTATTATAAGGCTACTCTGTCACTTTAAGACCTGCACGCGACGCGTCTAATACACGCATGACTCGCACCCAGTTTTCTCTCAAATGATTTCTTGCTTTCACTTTAGTCATAAACCAAATGTGTTTACGTAAATCTTTTATTGACAAGTATTGGCTTAATAAGACACAAAGACAACTTAGTCCATTAACCAAGGCGCTGTTTAACAGGCTTTAAGTGTCTAACATACACTTCGGGTTTAATGCGCTCAGAAACACGCATGAACAGCGCATCAGCACACGAATGAAATATTTAACCATGCAAATGCAAATAATGCCCTTTAGTGAATTGCAGTGTCCCGTGAGTGTAACTCTACCTCTGCATTAACATGTGATGTCAATGCACGTCGCGTTGTACAGTAGGCTATAGGCGGAAACGCCAGAAAACTGATAAAACGTGTGCTACTATTGCATGATAATATATTTCTTCAAAAGTAGATCGTGAACGTATTTTAATCATCTACGAACAAAACTCGTACAATCTGAATTCATTCCGATGAATGAATGTGAATATTGTTTACATGGACACTAAACGTGATCAAAAAGCATTCGCACTACAAATGACAACCGGAATATTTACCTCACAGAACAATACGCACTTTAGTCTGTCGCATTTCGTGTTGTTTTCTTATGAATTATGATAGGCTCTCTCAAAATGGTACAAATACGCACATTCCTACACGTACTGAACTAAAGTTAATGCTCTCTTCAACGACCACAGGATTCGAGAATAACATATTTTCAAACGAATCATACCTTCAAAACACCTCATCTATACAACACACTACATATAGGATTATTTTAAAATACTTTTGCATGCTATTTTGTTAAGATTAACGTTAGCTTTACAACACCACAATGAGCAAACCTCATTAAATTAAAACACCAACTAACGCCTATTTCTCACAAATAAACATACACGTCAACTAATATACACATACTTCAAATTATGTTAGATATATTATGAATAAGCAATAATAAATACTGATTAATAAGATTATATAGACAACACATGAGAGCACGTTCTTACCGTTAGAGAAATGGGAACACAATAACTTCCTACCAACCGGAAATGTTCTCTATGCCAACAGTCGCAGCTCCCCCAGTGGCTGGGATCTGGGAATGAATAAACATTTACCCTCCTTGCATACATAGCATAACTTTTACTTTATTACATTAACATAACTGACCATTTATTCACCAGGGGTCTCATTTATAAAGCGTGCGTACGCACAAAACGTGGCTGGAAACGTACGTACGCCAGTTCCCACGCAAAGGTTGTGATCTATAAAAAACAAACTTGACGGGAGAATATGCGCACCTTTAAGCAAACATTGAGCCGTGCGTACGCACATTCTGGAGACAAAGGGAATTGGCGACACCGATGGTGAGCTGGAGTTAATTGTCTTTTTGGTCACTTTTAGACAGAAAATCAAAAGAAAATTTAACATACAGAAAAATAATACAAATATAATTTCACTCACCAAGCTTGTCACTTGAAGCAAATATCCATCCCTTCTTAAATGTCCGCGCCAGCGAGCGCATTGGGCCGTTTGAAACTGACGCAAATAACAGTTTAAATAAATAAAATAATGATTTAAACTATGTTTTACTTCTAATATATACATTTAGATTAAATATGCCATTCATATTAATGGAGTTGCACTTAAACATGAAATCATTACTGAGAAGTTACAACATTTTTATATTCAAATTCAGTCAATAGAAATATTTGTTGTGGATGCAATGTTTTTGAACACTTTTCCTCTGGCATGCTGTGTTTTAATGTTTTAACCACAGAGAAAACTGCTTATCATGATAATACCAGATTGTCTGAGAAAATAGTTTCGTGCAAATAATGCCCAAGGCCTATCTGTTTCCATTAAAAATATCAATTAAAAATACAATACGGCCAGTGGAAAAGATTGAGAAAAACTTTCTCTGAAATGTATTTAACACTATTTGATGTATGTATTCAAAAACAAGGCAAGGATAGGCAACAACTTGATTTTTATTAATGTAATGTGTCTTCTACCGTTAAACGTTATCACGTGTATGAATAATCATATGCAAATGATATGCAGATGAGGATCTGCATAGTAAAATAGGCGTTGTAAGCTGTTCGTGGTCATTCCACAAAATTGGTGCCTTTTGTGTCCCTGAGAAATAATCAGACGTAGAATTACTATAACAACAAATAAATTTGTGATTTAAAAACATAATAGTACTATGTATTATTTCCTCAAGATTACATTAAATTAAAGTCATTTATATATTATTTTAAATAATAAAAATTGCATTTATGCTGATAATGGTAAAGTTTTTGGCCTGTCCCTCCCTGTGATTGTTCTTTTTCAGCAGGACTTTTAATTTGCAAATTGAACACAAAATTATACAACAATCACATTTTCATATTTTTCTAAGTATAGTGTCACTGTTAAGCAATGTTTTGGCATAAATATACATTATTTTTAATAAAATATAAATAATTTTATCGGTATCCCCTGATTTCATGTCATGCCTGTTACCCTCACCAAACACCCCTTGTAAAATAATGGTACATTCCTGTGACATCACTTCCAGAAAGTTACATCATCTCTCATTCATTATTCCAACAGTTAGAACACAAGCAAGTTTCTCTCTCTCTTCTATAATACTCTATTTTGATGATTTATTAGGTTTAACTGAGGTGCGGACATCATGCAATGTCAAAACTGTTACTGATTGTTAAAGTATAAATTTAAATTAATGTAATCAATATCTACAAGTAATATCCTTTCAAAGTGTACAACATGTGCTTTTGTGGCCTTGCCCTAATAGCTAGCAATTAGCAAATTAGCTTGAATTTGTCAAACCTGTTACTGTCAGGCCTGTTACTTTTGTATAGTAACAGGTTTTGACATGTGGGGTAACAGGGATGACATAGATTAGGTGTCACCTTAGCCACACTGTTTTTAAAGTTTATCGGTGTAAATTGCTAACATTTTTAAAGGTCATCCTGGGTGTTTTATTGAGCTAATGCCTATATCATTTAGAGTTGGTATTGCTGGTGCATCTGTATCATCTCAGGGAACCGAGGTTACGCTAGCATGCAGGGATGCCAGATCAACCCCTTGGCCTGAAAGAGGAGGTCCCTCCTCACTGGTATCAACCATGGAGCAGTGCTCGTCAGCTGCATCAGAACTGGGAACCAGGCTTGGTTCGTCCAGAGCGGAGCCACAAGTAGCACTGCGCATCCGTTTTCCCTGATTCGCCCTAATACCTGCGGTAAGAGCGTGACGGGGGGAAAAGCATAGAGCAGGCAGCGGGGCCAGATGTGAGCCAGCGCATCCCTGCTCTTGGAGAAAAAGTCCGAACAGTGAGCATTTTCCTGAGACACAAATGGGTCTACCTTCGCTCTGCCGAATATCTTCCACAGCAGTTGGACTGTCTGCGGATGTAAAGACCATTCCCCTGCCAGAACATTGTTCCTGAACAGTCTGCCTGGTCCTACATTCAGGTGACCTGGCACGTGCGCTGCTCTCAGCAAGCGCAGATTATGCTGAGCCCAGATCAGGAGGCGTTCCGTCAGCCTGTAAAGGCTTCGGGATCTGATACCTCCTTGGGAATTTATATAGGCCACCACCGACATGTTGTCCGATCGGACCAAGACGCGGTATCCTTTTATTTTGGGACAGAAAACGCCTCAGCGCATTGTCAACTGCCATAATTTCCAGGCAGTTTATGTGTAGAAGCTTTTCCCGTTCTGACCACTGGCCAAAGAACGGTCTGCCCTCGAGCAGCGCTCCCCATCCCGAGGTGGAGGCGTCCTTGGACACTACCTTCACACTCGAGGAAGTCCCCAGGCTTACACCTGACCTGTACCAGTCGGTCGCTTTCCAAGGTTTCAGAGCTGAGATGCATTTTTGATCTACCTTGAGGCGTAAGAGACCGGAGGTCCACGCTCGACGCAGTACTCGCGCTTTAGCCAGAACAGGCCAAACGGCAGGACTTTGTTTTTGACACCAAACTTTGCATGTCTCATTGTCACTTCACTCTGACCACATCACATCAGTTTTGTGACTGCGCCACCTACTGGTCAAAAGTGATAATCCATTAAATCATATTTTTAATTACTTTTTATATGATTTTTCAGCCATTTCGCCTAAAATCATACTTTTTCGTACTCCTCCTAGACCGTTTGTCCGAATTTCACCAAAATCGAATCGTATCATCTCCAGACCGTGCCGACTAAAAGTTATGTATTTCGTGTCGATTGACGAAACTGTTTTCATATAGCGCAGCAGCAAAGTTGAGGCATGATGCTAAAAGCACTATTCAGGCTTTATCTCTGCAATGCCTTGACATATTAACACCAAACTAGTTATGTGTCATTGTCACTTCACACTGACCACATCACATCAGTTTTGTAACTGCTCCACCTATTGGTCAAAAGTGATAATCCATTAAATCATATTCTGAATTACTTTTCATATGATTTTTCAGCCATTTCATCTAAAATCCTCTTTAAATGTATTTAATTGCTCATTGTTCCAGTTGGTCTGACACCTTCAGCCAAGTTGGCATATCCTGTCATCTGCTTGCGCTTGGCCCCGATAATTGCTGCTTGCAGCTATATTTAGGGGCCAAGCACCGAAGGTGCGGAGGCACCTATTGTTTTCGTTCGCGTTCTTATTATTATTATTATTAGGGGCCAAGCACCGAAGGTGCGGAGGCACCTATTGTATCTGTTCCCGTTCTTATTATTATTCTTCTTCTTCCGCCATGGGAGTCTATGGCAGCCCATAGAACCGATTGCGGGAAAGTTGTTTTGGTTTGACATTCTGATAGAGGACAGTCCCAACATTAAGTACACCAATTTTTGTGTTTCTAAGTCATTCCCTCTAGCGCCACCACCTGTCCAAAGTTTCACTTTTACTTTGCTAATAACTTTTGAACCGTAAGGCCAATCAGCGAAATCCTTTTTTCCTCTGATTCCTGAGCTCATGACGATTCGATTGCACCCTATATCGTCATTTTCCGTCATAAAAACATGGCCGCCATTTTGAATTTTCCTAAAAAGGTACTTTTTCGAACTCGTCCTAGACGGTTTGTCCGATTTGCACGAAAATTGAATCGGATCATCTTCAGGCAGTGCTGACAAAAAGTTATTAAAATCTTGTTGATTCGTCAAACCGTTTTCGATAAACGCTCGAACAAATTTTACGTAGCGCTTGCAAAAACAGTCGTAAGGCTGTATCTCCGCAACGGTTTATCGTATTCAGACCAAACTTGGTACATGTACTCACAAGCATGACCTGAGGCTACATGCTGCGTTTCGGCACAGCGCCACCTACAGGTCCGGAGATATGAAAAATGGCAATTTTTGCTTATAACTTCTGAACAGTTTGTCCAAAAATCATAAAATTGGTCTTGATAGATTCAGGGCGTCATGCCGAGTCGACTGATATCCAATTTTGCCATATCGGCCAATTTGACTGTCGGCCATTTTGAATTTTGTGCTAAAATGCTGTATTTTAACAACGCATGAACGGATTGTTACGAAACTTGGTATGGGTCATCAGCACGATGTCCTGAAGGAGTGTGAGAAGTTTCGAAACAGCGCCACCTAGTGGTGAATTTTTTTTTTCAAATGCTTATAACTTTGGGTGTGATCGACTTATTTTCACGAGACTCATCTCATTGGACTCCTGAATCGTTGCCGAGTCCAACGATACCAAACATGTTAGGTTTCGCCAAACGGTTTGTGTAGCATTGTGATTTAGCGCTTAAAAAACATTAGGCTATATCTTCGAAACCGTTTGTCCGATTGAGACGAAACCACCGTCAGAAGTTTGGAAACATAGGTCGATAGCTATACGCCAATGCCCAAATGCGAAAATATTGATGTTTAGGGGTAGTAATATTCAATCAAAGTCATGTGTCAGTCATTTTTTACGTGTTTTTTCATATAAATGTCTATAACTCCGAAGCAAATTGAGATTTTTGCACCAAAATCGACACATATATGTATGGGCTCACTCTGATGACACATAAAAAAAATGGTGGGACTGAGCCTCTTGGTGGCGCTATAATAGAACAAAACATGAAATTCCCATTGATTTCAATAGAGTTTTGTGAAATAAAATGCTATACTAAACAAATGCATTGGTGTAATATTACGAAACTCAGAATGTGCCTTCAGCACCATCCCCTGAAGGTACTCAAAATATTTCGAAACAGCGCCACCTAGTGGTCAAAAGTTATAACAAAATTTCCAAAAAGGCTAATAACTTTTGAATAAATCTGTCTATTGAAATGCCACTGGTCTTAATAGATTCCTTGGGTCAAGCCGAGAACATAGATACCAAGTTTTCCTTATTTGGCCGAACTTCCTGTCCGCCATCTTGATGTTCAGTCAAAACCTACTTTTTCGAACTCCTCCTAGACCGTTTATCCGATTTTCACCAAAATCGAATCGTATCATCTCCAGACCGTGCCGACTAAAAGTTATTGATTTCGTGTCGATTGACGAAACCGTTGTCGTATACCGCAGCAGCAAAGTTGTGGCATGATGCCAAAGGCACTATTCAGGCTTTATCTCTGCAATGCCTTGACATATTGACACCAAACTTTGTATGTGTCATTGTCACTTCACTCTGACCGCATCACATCAGGTTTGTAACTGCGCCACCTATTGGTTGAAAGTGATAATCCATTAAATCATATTTTTATTTACTGTTTCTATGATTTTTCAGGCATTTGGCCTAAAATACTCTTTAATGTCTTTAATTGCTCATTGTTGCAGTTGGTCTGACACTTTCAGCCATGTTGGCATGTCTTGTCATCTGATTGTGCTTGGCCCCGGTAATGGCTGCTTGCAGCTATATTTATTATTATTATTCTTCATTTTTCCGACTGGGAGTCTATGACAGCCCATAGAACCGATTGCGGGAAAGTTGTTTTGGTTTGACATTCTGATAGAGGACCGTCTCAACATTAAATACACCAATTTTGGTGTTTCTAAGTCATTCCCTCTAGCGCCACCACCTGTCCAAAGTTTCACTTTTATTTTGCTAATAACTTTTGAACCAAAAGGCCAATCAGCGAAATTCTTTTTTCCTCTGATTCCTGAGCTCATGGCGATTCGATTGCACCCTATGACGTCATTTTCCGTCATAAAAATATGGCCGCCATCTTGAATTTTCAAAAAAAGCTACTTTTTCGAACTCGTCCTAGACGGTTTGTCCGATTTGCACGAAAATTGAACCAGATCATCTTCAGGTAGTGCTGACAAAAAGTTATGGAATTCAAATGGATTCGTCAAACCGTTTTCGATAAACGCACAAATACATTTTACGTAGCGCTAGCAAAAACAGTCGTAAGGCCGTATCTCCGCAACGGTTTATCGTATTCAGACCAAACTTGGTACATGTACTCACAAGCATGACCTGAGGCTACATGCTGTGTTTCGGCGCAGCGCCACCTACTGGTCCGGAGATATGAAAAATGGCTATTTTTGCTTATAACTTCTGAACAGTTTGTCCAAAAATCATACAATTGGTCTCGTTAGATTCAGGGCAACATGCCGAGTCGACTGATATCCAATTTGACCATATCGGTCATTTTGGCTGTCGGCCATTTTGAATTTTGTGCTAAAATTCTGTATTTTATGAACGCATGAACGGATTGTTACGAAACGTGGTATGGGTCATCAGCACAATGCCCTGAATGAGCCTGAGAAGTTTCGAAACAGCGCCACCTAGTGGTGAATTTTTTTTTTCAAATGCTTATAACTTTGGGTGTGGTCGACTTATTTTCACGAAACTCATCTTTTTAGACTCCTGAATCGTTGCCGAGTCCTACGATACCAAACATGCTAGGTTTTGCCTTACGGTTTGTGTAACGTTGTGATTTAGCGCTTAAAAAACATTTGGCTATATCTTTGAAACCGCTAGTCCGATCGAGACGAAACCACCGTCAGAAGTTTGGAAACATAGGTCGATAGCTATACGCCAATGCCCAAATGCGAAAATATTGATGTTTAGGGGTACTAATTTCCAATCAAAGTCATGTGTCAGTCATTTTTTTCGTGTTTTTTCATATAAATGTCTATAACTCCGAAGCGAATTGAGATATTTTCACCAAAATTGACACACATATGTATGGGCTCACTCTGAGGACACGTAAAAAAAATTGTGGGACTGAGCCTCTTGGTGGCGCTATAATTGAACAAAATATGAAATTCCCATTGACTTCAATACAGTTTTGTGAAATAAAATGCTATACTAAACAAATGCATTGGTGTAATATTACGAAACTCAGATTGTGTCATCAGCACCATCCCCTGAAGGCAACCAAAATATTTCAAGACAGCGCCACCTAGTGGTCAAAAGTTATAACAAAATTTCCAAAAAGGCTAATAACTTTTGAATAAATCTGGCTATTGAAATGCCACGGGTCTTAATAGATTCCTTGGGTCAAGCCGAGAACATAGATACCAAGTTTTCCTTATTTGGCCAAACTTCCTGTCCGCCATCTTGATTTTCATTCAAAACCTACTTTTTCGAACTCCTCCTAGACCGTTTGTCCGATTTTCACCAAAATCGAATCGTATCATCTCCAGACTGTGCCGACAAAAAGTTATGGATTTCGTGTCGATTGATGAAACCGTTTTCGTATAGCACAGCAGCAAAGTTGAGGCATGATGCCAAAATGACTATTCAGGCTTTATATCTGCAATGCCTCGACATATTGACACAAAACTTTGTATGTGTCACTGTCTCCTTACTCTGACCACACCACATCAATTTCGTAACAGCGCCACCTTTTGGTCAAAAGTGACAATCCATTAAATCATATTTTGAATCACTTTTTACATGATTTTTCAGCCATTTCGCCTAAAATCCTCTTTAAATGTCTTTAATTGCTCGTTGTTGCAGTTGGTCTGACACTTTCAGACATGTTGGCATGTCTTGTCGTCTTATTCTGCTTGGCCCCGGTAATGGCTGCTTGCAGCTATATTTAGGGGCCAAGCACCGAAGGTGCGGAGGCACCTATTGTATCTGTTCCGTTTCTTATTATTATTATTATTATTATTATTATTATTATTCTTCCGCCATGGGAGTCTATGGCAGCCCATAGAACCGATTGCGGGAAAGTTGTTTTGGTTTGACATTCTGATAGAGGACCGTCTCAACATTAAATACACCAATTTTGGTGTTTCTAAGTCATTCCCTCTAGCGCCACCACCTGTCCAAAGTTTCACTTTTACTTTGCTAATAACTTTTGAACCGTAAGGCCAATCAGCGAAATTCTTTTTTTCTCTGATTCCGGAGCTCATGGCGATTCGATTGCACCCTATGACGTCATTTTCCGTCATAAAAATATGGCCGCCATCTTGAATTTTCAAAAAAAGCTACTTTTTCGAACTCGTCCTAGACGGTTTGTCCGATTTGCACGAAAATTTAACCAGATCATCTTCAGGTAGTGCTGACAAAAAGTTATGGAATTCAAATGGATTCGTCAAACCGTTTTCGATAAACGCACAAATACATTTTACGTAGCGCTAGCAAAAACAGTCGTAAGGCCGTATCTCCGCAACGGTTTATCGTATTCAGACCAAACTTGGTACTTGTACTCACAAGCATGACCTGAGGCTACATGCTGTGTTTCGGCGCAGCGCCACCTACTGGTCCGGAGATATGAAAAATGGCTATTTTTGCTTATAACTTCTGAACAGTTTGTCCAAAAATCATACAATTGGTCTCGTTAGATTCAGGGCAACATGCCGAGTCGACTGATATCCAATTTGACCATATCGGTCATTTTGGCTGTCGGCCATTTTGAATTTTGTGCTAAAATTCTGTATTTTATGAACGCATGAACGGATTGTTACGAAATGTGGTATGGGTCATCAGCACAATGCCCTGAATGAGCCTGAGAAGTTTCGAAACAGCGCCACCTAGTGGTGAATTTTTTTTTTCAAATGCTTATAACTTTGGGTGTGGTCGACTTATTTTCACGAAACTCATCTTTTTAGACTCCTGAATCGTTGCCGAGTCCTACGATACCAAACATGCTAGGTTTCGCCTTACGGTTTGTGTAGCGTTGTGATTTAGCGCTTAAAAAACATTTGGCTATATCTTTGAAACCGCTAGTCCGATCGAGACGAAACCACCGTCAGAAGTTTGGAAACATAGGTCGATAGCTATACGCTAATGCCCAAATGCGAAAATATTGATGTTTAGGGGTACTAATTTCCAATCAAAGTCATGTGTCAGTCATTTTTTTCGTGTTTTTTCATATAAATGTCTATAACTCCGAAGCGAATTGAGATATTTTCACCAAAATTGACACACATATGTATGGGCTCACTCTGAGGACACGTAAAAAAAATTGTGGGACTGAGCCTCTTGGTGGCGCTATAATTGAACAAAATATGAAATTCCCATTGACTTCAATACAGTTTTGTGAAATAAAATGCTATACTAAACAAATGCATTGGTGTAATATTACGAAACTCAGATTGTGTCATCAGCACCATCCCCTGAAGGCAACCAAAATATTTCAAGACAGCGCCACCTAGTGGTCAAAAGTTATAACAAAATTTCCAAAAAGGCTAATAACTTTTGAATAAATCTGGCTATTGAAATGGCACGGGTCTTAATAGATTCCTTGGGTCAAGCCGAGAACATAGATACCAAGTTTTCCTTATTTGGCCAAACTTCCTGTCCGCCATCTTGATTTTCATTCAAAACCTACTTTTTCGAACTCCTCCTAGACCGTTTGTCCGATTTTCACCAAAATCGAATCGTATCATCTCCAGACTGTGCCGACAAAAAGTTATGGATTTCGTGTCGATTGATGAAACCGTTTTCGTATAGCACAGCAGCAAAGTTGAGGCATGATGCCAAAATGACTATTCAGGCTTTATATCTGCAATGCCTCGACATATTGACACAAAACTTTGTATGTGTCACTGTCTCCTTACTCTGACCACACCACATCAATTTCGTAACAGCGCCACCTTTTGGTCAAAAGTGACAATCCATTAAATCATATTTTGAATCACTTTTTACATGATTTTTCAGCCATTTCGCCTAAAATCCTCTTTAAATGTCTTTAATTGCTCATTGTTGCAGTTGGTCTGACACTTTCAGACATGTTGGCATGTCTTGTCGTCTTATTCTGCTTGGCCCCGGTAATTGCTGCTTGCAGCTATATTTATTATTATTATTCTTCCTTCTTCCGACTGGGAGTCTATGGCAGCCCATAGAACCGATTGCGGGAAAGTTGTTTTGGTTTGACATTCTGATAGAGGACCGTCTCAACATTAAATACACCAATTTTGGTGTTTCTAAGTCATTCCCTCTAGCGCCACCACCTGTCCAAAATTTCACTTTTATTTTGCTAATAACTTTTGAACCGTAAGGCCAATCAGCGAAATTCTTTTTTCCACTGATTCCTGAGCTCATGGCGATTCGATTGCACCCTATGACGTCATTTGCCGTCATAAAAATATGGCCGCCATCTTGAATTTTCAAAAAAAGCTACTTTTTCGAACTCGTCCTAGACGGTTTGTCCGATTTGCACGAAAATTGAACCAGATCATCTTCAGGTAGTGCTGACAAAAAGTTATGGAATTCAAATGGATTCGTCAAACCGTTTTCGATAAACGCACGAATACATTTTACGTAGCGCTAGCAAAAACAGTCGTAAGGCCGTATCTCCGCAACGGTTTATCGTATTCAGACCAAACTTGGTACTTGTACTCACAAGCATGACCTGAGGCTACATGCTGTGTTTCGGCGCAGCGCCACCTACTGGTCCGGAGATATGAAAAATGGCTATTTTTGCTTATAACTTCTGAACAGTTTGTCCAAAAATCATACAATTGGTCTCGTTAGATTCAGGGCAACATGCCGAGTCGACTGATATCCAATTTGACCATATCGGTCATTTTGGCTGTCGGCCATTTTGAATTTTGTGCTAAAATTCTGTATTTTATGAACGCATGAACGGATTGTTACGAAACGTGGTATGGGTCATCAGCACAATGCCCTGAATGAGCCTGAGAAGTTTCGAAACAGCGCCACCTAGTGGTGAATTTTTTTTTCCAAATGCTTATAACTTTGGGTGTGGTCGACTTATTTTCACGAAACTCATCTTTTTAGACTCCTGAATCATTGCCGAGTCCTACGATACCAAACATGCTAGGTTTTGCCTTACGGTTTGTGTAGCGTTGTGATTTAGCGCTTAAAAAACATTTGGCTATATCTTTGAAACCGCTAGTCCGATCGAGACGAAACCACCGTCAGAAGTTTGGAAACATAGGTCGATAGCTATACGCCAATGCCCAAATGCGAAAATATTGATGTTTAGGGGTACTAATTTCCAATCAAAGTCATGTGTCAGTCATTTTTTTCGTGTTTTTTCATATAAATGTCTATAACTCCGAAGCAAATTGAGATTTTTGCACCAAAATCGACACATATATGTATGGGCTCACTCTGAGGACACATAAAAAAAATGGTGGGACTGAGCCTCTTGGTGGCGCTATAATAGAACAAAACATGAAATTCCCATTGACTTCAATGCAGTTTTGTGAAATAAAATGCTATACTAAACAAATGCATTGGTGTAATATTACGAAACTCAGAATGTGCCATCAGCACCATCCCCTGAAGGTACCCAAAATATTTAGAGACAGCGCCACCTAGTGGTCAAAAGTTATAACAACATTTCCAAAACTGCTAATAACTTTTGAATACATCGGCCTATGTAAATGCCACTGGTCTTAATAGATTCCTTGGGTCAAGCCGAGAACATAGATACCAAATTTTCCTTATTTGGTCAAACTTCTTGTCCGCCATCTTGATTTTCATTCAAAACCTACTTTTTCGAACTCCTCCTAGACCGTTTGTCCGATTTTCACCAAAATCGAATCGTATCATCTCCAGACCGTGCCGACTAAAAGTTATGGATTTCGTGTCGATAGACGAAACCGTTTTCGTATAGCGCAGCAGCAAAGTTGAGGCATGATGCTAATAGCATTAATTAAGGCTTTATCTCTGCAATGCCTTGACATATTGACACCAAACTTTGTATGTGTCATTGTAACTTCACTCTGACCACATCACATCAGTTTTGTAACTGCGCCACCTATTGGTCGAAAGTGATAATCCATCAAATCATATTTTTATTTATTGTTTCTATGATTTTTCAGGCATTTTGCCTAAAATCCTCTTTAAATGTCTTTAATTGCTCATTGTTGCAGTTGGTCTGACACTTTCAGACATGTCGGCATGTCTTGTCGTCTTATTCAGCTTGGCCCCGGTAATGGCTGCTTGCAGCTATATTTATTATTATTCTTCCTTCTTCCAACTGGGAGTCTATGGCAGCCCATAGAACCGAATGCGGGAAAGTTGTTTTGGTTTGACATTCTGATAGAGGACAGTCCCAACATTAAATACACCAATTTTGGTGTGTCTAAGTCATTCCCTCTAGCGCCACCACCTGTCCAAAGTTTCACTTTTATTTTGCTAATAACTTTTGAACCGTAAGGCCAATCAACAAAATTCTTTTTCTCTCTGATTCCTGAGCTCATGCCAATTCGATTGCACCCTATGACGTCATTTCCGTCATAACAATATGGCCGCCATTATGAATTTATCTAAAAAGCTACTTTTTCGAACTCGTCCTAGACGGTTTGTCCGATTTGCACGAAAATTGAACCAGATCATCTACAGACCATGCTGACAAAAAGTTATGGAATTCAAGTTGATTCGCTTAACAGTTTTCGATAAACCCACGAATAAATTTTACGTAGCGCTTGCGAAAACAGATGTAAAGCCGTATCTCCGCAACGCTTTATCAGATTCAGACCAAAGTTGGTACATGTCATCACAAGCATGACCTGAGGCTACATGCTGTGTTTCGGCGCAGCGCCACCTACTGGTCCGGAGATATGAAAAATGGCTATTTTTGCTTATAACTTCTGAACAGTTTGTCCAAAAATCATACAATTGGTCTCGTTAGATTCAGGGCAACATGCCGAGTCCACTGATATCCAATATTACCATATCGGCCATTTTGGCTGTCGGCCATTTTGAATTTTGTGCTAAAATGCTGTATTTTAAGAACGCATGAACGGATTGTTACGGAACTTGGTATGGGTCATCAGCCCGATGTCCTGAAGGAGCGTGAGAAGTTTCGAAACAGCGCCACCTAGTGGTGAATTTTTTTTTCCAAATGCTTATAACTTTGGGTGTGGTCAACTTATTTTCACGAAACTCATCTTTTTAGACTCCTGAATCATTGCCGAGTCCTATGATACCAAACATGCTAGGTTTTGCCTTACGGTTTGTGTAGCGTTGTGATTTAGCGCTTAAAAAACATTTGGCTATATCTTCGAAACCGCTAGTCCGATCGAGACGAAACCACCGTCAGAAGTTTGGAAACATAGGTCGATAGCTATACGCCAATGCCCAAATGCGAAAATATTGATGTTTAGGGGTAGTAAATTCCAAACAAAGTCATGTGTCAGTCATTTTTTACGTGTTTTTTCATATAAATGCCTATAACTCTGAAGCGAATTGAGATATTTTCACCAAAACTGACACACATATGTATGGGCTCACTCTGAGGACACGTAAAAAAAATTGTGGGACTGAGCCTCTTGGTGGCGCTATAATAGAACAAAACATGAAATTCCCATTGACTTCAATAGAGTTTTGTGAAATAAAATGCTATTTTCATTCAAAACCTACTTTTTCGAACTCCTCCTAGAGTGTTTGTCCGATTTTCACCAAAATCGAATCGTATCATCTCCAGAGTGTGCTGACTAAAAGTTATGGATTTCGTGTCAATAGACGAAACCGTTTTCGTATAGCGTAGCAGCAAAGTTGAGGCATGATGCTAAAAGCACTATTCAGGCTTTATCTCTGCAACGCCTTGACATATTGACACCAAACTTTGTATGTGTCATTGTCACTTCACTCTGACCACATCACATCAGTTTTGTAACTGCGCCACCTATTGGTCGAAAGTGATAATCCATTAAATCATATTTTAAATGATTTTTTATATGATTTTTCAGCCATTTCATCTAAAATCCTCTTTAAATGTATTTAATTGCTCATTGTTCCAGTTGGTCTGACACCTTCAGCCATGTTGGCATATCCTGTCATCTGCTTGCGCTTGGCCCCGATAATTGCTGCTTGCAGCTATATTTAGGGGCCAAGCACCGAAGGTGCGGAGGCACCTATTGTATCTGTTCCGTTTCTTATTATTATTATTATTATTATTATTATTATTATTATTATTATTCTTCCGCCATGGGAGTCTATGGCAGCCCATAGAACCGATTGCGGGAAAGTTGTTTTGGTTTGACATTCTGATAGAGGACCGTCTCAACATTAAATACACCAATTTTGGTGTTTCTAAGTCATTCCCTCTAGCGCCACCACCTGTCCAAAGTTTCACTTTTATTTTGCTAATAACTTTTGAACCGTAAGGCCAATCAGCGAAATTCTTTTTTCCTCTGATTCCTGAGCTCATGGCGATTCGATTGCACCCTATGACGTCATTTGCCGTCATAAAAATATGGCCGCCATCTTGAATTTTCAAAAAAAGCTACTTTTTCGAACTCGTCCTAGACGGTTTGTCCGATTTGCACGAAAATTGAACCAGATCATCTTCAGGTAGTGCTGACAAAAAGTTATGGAATTCAAATGGATTCGTCAAACCGTTTTCAATAAACGCACAAATACATTTTACGTAGCGCTAGCAAAAACAGTCGTAAGGCCGTATCTCCGCAACGGTTTATCATATTCAGACCAAACTTGGTACTTGTACTCACAAGCATGACCTGAGGCTACATGCTGTGTTTCGGCGCAGCGCCACCTACTGGTCCGGAGTTATGAAAAATGGCTATTTTTGCTTATAACTTCTGAACAGTTTGTCCAAAAATCATACAATTGGTCTCGTTAGATTCAGGGCAACATGCCGAGTCGACTGATATCCAATTTGACCATATTGGTCATTTTGGCTGTCGGCCATTTTGAATTTTGTGCTAAAATTCTGTATTTTATGAACGCATGAACAGATTGTTACGAAACGTGGTATGGGTCATCAGCACAATGCCCTGAATGAGCCTGAGAAGTTTCGAAACAGCGCCACCTAGTGGTGAATTTTTTTTTTCAAATGCTTATAACTTTGGGTGTGGTCGACTTATTTTCACGAAACTCATCTTTTTAGACTCCTGAATCGTTGCCGAGTCCTACGATACCAAACATGCTAGGTTTTGCCTTACGGTTTGTGTAGCGTTGTGATTTAGCGCTTAAAAAACATTTGGCTATATCTTTGAAACCGCTAGTCCGATCGAGACGAAACCACCGTCAGAAGTTTGGAAACATAGGTCGATAGCTATACGCCAATGCCCAAATGCGAAAATATTGATGTTTAGGGGTACTAATTTCCAATCAAAGTCATGTGTCAGTCATTTTTTTCGTGTTTTTTCATATAAATGTCTATAACTCCGAAGCGAATTGAGATATTTTCACCAAAATTGACACACATATGTATGGGCTCACTCTGAGGACACGTAAAAAAAATTGTGGGACTGAGCCTCTTGGTGGCGCTATAATTGAACAAAATATGAAATTCCCATTGACTTCAATACAGTTTTGTGAAATAAAATGCTATACTAAACAAATGCATTGGTGTAATATTACGAAACTCAGATTGTGTCATCAGCACCATCCCCTGAAGGCAACCAAAATATTTTAAGACAGCGCCACCTAGTGGTCAAAAGTTATAACAAAATTTCCAAAAAGGCTAATAACTTTTGAATAAATCTGGCTATTGAAATGCCACGGGTCTTAATAGATTCCTTGGGTCAAGCCGAGAACATAGATACCAAGTTTTCCTTATTTGGCCAAACTTCCTGTCCGCCATCTTGATTTTCATTCAAAACCTACTTTTTCGAACTCCTCCTAGACCGTTTGTCCGATTTTCACCAAAATCGAATCGTATCATCTCCAGACTGTGCCGACAAAAAGTTATGGATTTCGTGTCGATTGATGAAACCGTTTTCGTATAGCACAGCAGCAAAGTTGAGGCATGATGCCAAAATGACTATTCAGGCTTTATATCTGCAATGCCTCGACATATTGACACAAAACTTTGTATGTGTCACTGTCTCCTTACTCTGACCACACCACATCAATTTCGTAACAGCGCCACCTTTTGGTCAAAAGTGACAATCCATTAAATCATATTTTGAATCACTTTTTACATGATTTTTCAGCCATTTCGCCTAAAATCCTCTTTAAATGTCTTTAATTGCTCATTGTTGCAGTTGGTCTGACACTTTCAGACATGTTGGCATGTCTTGTCGTCTTATTCTGCTTGGCCCCGGTAATTGCTGCTTGCAGCTATATTTATTATTATTATTCTTCCTTCTTCCGACTGGGAGTCTATGGCAGCCCATAGAACCGATCGCGGGAAAGTTGTAATGGTTTGACATTCTGATAGAGGACAGTCCCAACATTAAATACACCAATTTTGGTGTGTCTAAGTCATTCCCTCTAGCGCCACCAACTGTCCAAAGTTTCACTCATGTTTATGCTAATAGCTTTTGAACCACACGGGCTAGAAACAAAATTCTTTTTTCCTCTGATTTCTGAGATCAGGGCGATTCGATTGCACCCTATGACGTCATTTTTCGTCATAATAATTTTTCCGGCATTTTGAATTTTCCGAAAAACCTACTTTTTCAAACTCCTCCTAGGCCGTTGCTCCAATTTCCACGAAAATTGAATCAGATCATCTTCAGACCATGCCGACAAAAAGTTATGGAATTCGTGTTGATTCATCAAACCGTTCTCGAATACCGTGCAAACAAATTTTACGTAGCGCTTGCGAAAACAGACACAAGCCAGTATCTCCTCAACACTTTTACATATTCAGACCAAACTTGGTACATCTCATCACAAGCATGACCTGAGGCAACATGCTGCGTTTCGGCACAGTGCCACCTACTGGTCCGGAGATATGAAAAATGGCTATTTTTGCTTATAACTTCTGAATGGTTTGTCCAAAAATCATAAAAGTGGTCTCGTTAGATTCAGGGCATCATGCTGAGTCGACTGATATCCAATTTTTCCCGATCAGCCATTTTGGCTGTCGGCCATTTTGAATTATGTGCTAAAATGCTGTATTTTATGAACGCGTGAACGTATCGTTACAAAACTCGGAATGGATCATCAGCACGATGCCCTGAAGGAGCCTGAGAAGTTTCGAAACAGTGCCACCTAGTGGTGAATTTTTTTTCCCAAATGCTTCCAAATGCTTATAACTTTGGGTGTGGTCAACTTATTTTCACAGGACTCATCTCTTTAGACTCCTGAATCGTTGCCGAGTCCAACGATACCAAACATGTTAGGTTTTGCCTTATGGTTTGTGTAGCGTTGTGATTTAGCGCTTAAAAAACATTTGGCTATATCTTTGAAACCGCTTGTCCGATCGAGACGAAACCACCTTCAGAAGTTTGGAAACATAGGTCGATAGCTACACACCAATGCCCAAATGCGAAAATATTGATGTTTAGGGGTAGTAAATTCCAAACAAAGTCATGTGTCAGTCATTTTTTACGTGTTTTTTCATAGAAATGTCTATAACTCCGAAGCAAATTGAGATATTTTCACCAAAATTGACACAAATATGCATGGGCTCACTCTGAGGACACATTAAAAAAATGGTGGGACTGAGCCTCTTGGTGGTGATATAACAGAACAAAACATGAAATTCCCATTGACTTAAATACAGTTTTGTGAATTAAAATGCTATAGTAAACAAATGCATTGGTGTAATATTACGAAACTCAGAATGTGCCATCAGCACCATCCCCTGAAGGTACCCAAAATATTTTGAGAGAGAGCCATCTAGTGATCAAATGTTATGACAAAATTTCCAAAAAGGCTAATAAATTTTGAATAAATCTGGCTTTTGAAATGCCACTGGTCTTAATAGATTCCTTCGGTCAAGCCGAGAACATAGATACCAAGTTTTCCTTATTTGGCCAAAGTTCCTGTCCGCCATCTTGATTTTCAGTCAAAACCTACTTTTTCGAACTTCTCCTAGACCGTTTGTCCAATTTTCATCAAAATAGAATCGTATCATCTCCAGACTATGCTGAATAAAAGTTATGGATTTCGTGTCAATAGACGAAACCGTTTTCGTATATTGTAGCAGCTAAGTTGAGGTATGATGCTAAAAGCACTATTCAGGCTTTATCTCTGCAATGCCTTGACATATTGACACCAAACTTTGTATGTGTCATTGTCACTTCACTCTGAGCACATCACCTATTGTGTTAATATTTTATTGACTAAAAATGTGTTAGAAAACGTTCATTTCAAAGACAAGTTCATTCAAAATCTGTTACATACAGCAGTTCGGCTGACTCGATTTCTTTTCATAACATTTTCTTATAAAAGGAACGTAGAATTTACTTATTTATAAATGACTAATTTTTATGATGTATGATGAAAATGAGCTTCCCCTCTTTGAAACACCAGTAGTTGCCACTGATTTGTATCATCCACAATCCACTCCACTTACAATACACATCCATTCCATACTGTGCCGAATAAAAGTTATGGCTTCCGTGTGAATAGACAAAACTGTTTCGTATACTGCAGCAGCAAAGTTGAGGCATGATGCCAAAAGGACTATTCAGGCTTTATCTCTGCAGTGCCTTCACATATTGGCACCAAACTTTGTATGTGTCATTGTCAATTTATTCTGACCACATCACATCAGTTTTGTAATCATGTCAACTTGAAAAATATGAATACTGAAAAATATATGTTTTATTTTATTTATAAAGGTTTAACATTTAATGATTTTTCAGCATTTGACAGATTCTATGTAAAACAATGTTGCCAGTACACCATAGTTCTACAAATTCGTTATATATATATACATTTATTTCAATTTAAATGGATGTTAACTGATTTTAAAAAACAAACAAACATTGGGCTTAAAAATGTACTTATCATATGGCTCCCTCAAGTGGGCAACATTAATATCACAGCTTTTAAATTTCAGTTGAAATGGCTGATATACATTAGTGATTCAATATAATTGGTGCTTGGAAGCATCATTATATTACTTATGGCACCAAGACACGTTTATTGACAGAAAACACTGCTTACATTTGTATTTATACTGGATAAATATTTTTATGGATGGCAGTTCCCATATCACCCAGTAGGCTATATGCACCCCTGCAGTTTAGCCTATTGATTGTTCATATGAAGACTTTTATGACTGTTACAATTAAAGTATTATCAAAAAGAAGGCAAAAGTCATGGTGGTGAAGGACATGAGTGTAAGAGGAGTTGATTGTTATAACTCTCAGAATTATAGTTTGTATGTTTTTTTTTTTTTTTACTTTGTTTATACCATAGTCCAGTGGTTCCAATAGTTTTTAGAGTGTTGTACCCCCAACAGATTATTTTTTAGCTGGGTTAGGCAATATATATATATATATATATATATATATATATATATATATATATATATATATATATATATATATATATATATATATATATATATATTTAAATGTTCAATAGAGAAATATGTAATGTATGATTTAAGTATTAAACTTAAAACAGTAGGGGACGGTAAATCACTGTCTTTATGATTGAGTCAGTCATTAATTTATTATAGGCTTACATAGCAAATGCCTGTATTTATAAATTGTTTATTAGATCAAAACCGTACATGCGTTCAGGAAACACTGATGTGTGGTGCAGTGTGTCACAAATCAGCACAGAACAAACAGGTAAGTTGCAAGGATGTTTATTAACACAGTTGAACAGTCACAGCAGGTGAGTTTGATGGGATATGATTAACGGTTGCAGAGTTTATGGATAATATGGATCTGATAAAGTATCTTATCTGTTACAGTTTGTAGATGACTAGATTAGGTTAGATGATGGCAGGAGGATGACAGAAGAAGACGGAGGATCCAGATAACAGGCTGATGGTGGGTAAGTAGATGAAGAAGGTAAGTATGGTCTTTGCATAAGCATTGAAGAGTCAGTTTGTTGAGACAGTATCAACGAGACCTGACAAGGATATAAAGTACTTTTTTACCTACTTACTGCAAAATTCCTCAACAACTAGCATACATATAAAATGTAACATTTTTATGAAAAAACACATGATGATCAAATTTAAATATGACTTGTTTCTGGATGTTGATGCTTATGTTAGATGCAGAATTCTGCCATCTGGTGGTTACATCTTTTTTGTAAATAATATACTTTTAGCCACAAAATGTAATTACCATATACTTCCAACAGAGGCCCCATAGAGATCCATTCATTTTTCTGGATGTGACTTATTGCTCTTATAACAGCTTTTTTATGAATTATATATTTAGACATTTTAAAATACATTAAATCAGTATTTTGACAAAGTTTAGAATTTTTTGTTGGTCTTATTTGAGGTCTTTTGAAATATCTTGTTCTTGCAACAAAGCTACATACATTTGCAAAAATATCACATAAGTTGCCACTAAAAGAAAATACTTGATAGCAATTGCATATTATTTCATAATCAAACTGTATAAAATGATTCACTGTACAATAAGAAATTAATTTTAAAAAAGTTAAAAAAAAAACAGCTATAGGCGTATGAAATAGCAGTGAACAGTAAACACACTATGTGTCTGTGTGTATTTCTGTGCATGCACATGCATGTGTGTATGTGTAATCATGCTCATTCCACATTGTTGTTTTTTTCTTCTCTAGTATCAAGCCTTCATTTATGTGTAAACATTTTTAGATTCATGCTGGAATTATTAAGTTTATTTGCCAATAAAAAAAAAAACTCTCTTTTACAGTCACTCCTGTTTGTTTGTGTTTGTATTTGTGTATTTCTCTATGTGTGCATGTGATCTGTGTGTAGTCATGTTCTTTCCACGTTGCATTTGTGCTCTCATACCATACCTTCATTTATGTATAAATTGTTTTAGATTTATGCAGAGAATTAATGATTTTATTTTCCAATATCTATAAAAATGCTCTCTATTGCAGTCAAACCTCTCTATGTCTGTGTATGTATTTGTGTCTGTGTGTGTATGGGCACATATGCATCTGTGATAATATTCATTCCACAAGCCAACAACATGGACACCAAGTTTTCCTTATTTGACCAAACTTCCTGTCCACCATGTTGATTTTCATTCAAAACCAACCTTTTCGAACTCCTCCTAGACCATTTGTCCAAATTTCACCAAAATCGAATCATATCATCTCCAGACTGTGCTGACTAAAAATTATGGATTTTGTGTTGAATGACGAAACCGTTTTTGTAAACCGCAGCAGCAAAGTTGAGGCATGATGCCAAAAGGACTATTCAGGCTTTATCTCTGCAATGCCTTGACATATTGACACCAAACTTTGTATATGTCAATAGGCTTGTTTGACATGAGCAAAATCTGCGCAGAATCGATCACCGGTGATCAGCACAAGATGCATATTGGTTAAAAATGTGTCCGAGGACAGTCCGCCTTGCTCTGATGTCATGCTGACATATGTCAAAAATCTCTCGCGATCACAAGGCGCACGTGTCGGATTCTGCAGTCGAGCACAGTTGCTCTCCACCGACTGCGCTGATCAAAAGCACGATGGGAAACGACTTGCTGACAACATGCTCATTGGTTTAAACAACTGTGATGTATTGTTCTCTTTTAAAATGTTTGATTTTAAAACTCTAATATCAGGTTTTATGTCTATATGCTATGTGTGAATATTCCCAAACTATCTGACAGTGCGATCTCTTTGGGTTATGCAATTTAATTTTTATAAAAAAATAAAAAAAATAAAAACACATAATGTCTATATTAAAGAAATAAATATTGATAAACCTGTATTTGGAATGGAATTAAATAACAACTACTTTGGGTGTCTTGTTCATTTTATTTATTTTCATATAAAAGCAACAGAACTTGAATTACATCCAGTTTATTAGCAACACTGTGCACGAGCGTGAATCCCGCGATATCCATCTTTGATCTCACAGGTGTCAGATCCACTGCGTGAAGAGAGAACTGTCCGGCTTGCCTGCTCTTTTTACACTCCTCCTCTCACTGCAGCCGCCTACTCTCGGCTACATTGCAGGCGAGGCAAGACGCATCTCAAACAAGCCTATTGTCACTTCACTCTGACTTCATCACATCAGTTTTATAACTCCTCCACCTATTGGTCGAAAGTGATAATCCATTAAATCATATTCTGAATGACTTTTTTTATGATTTTTCAGAAATTTCGCCTAAAATCTTCTCTAAATGTCTTTAATTGCTCATTGTTGCAATTGGTCTGACACTTTCAGACATGTTGGCATATCCTGTCATCTGCTTGCGCTTGGCCCCGATAATTGCTGCTTGCAGCTATATTTATTATTAGGGGCCAAGCACCGAAGGTGCGGAGGCACCTATTGTATCTGTTCCCGTTCTTATTAGGGGCCAAGCACCGAAGGTGCGGAGGCACCTATTGTATCTGTTCCCGTTCTTATTATTATTCTTCATTTTTCCGACTGGGAGTCTATGGCAGCCCATAGAACCGATTGCGGGAAAGTTGTTTTGGTTTGACATTCTGATAGAGGACAGTCCCAACATTAAATACACCAATTTTGGTGTTTCTAAGTCATTCCCTCTAGCGCCACCACCTGTCCAAATTGTCACTTTTATTTTGCTAATAACGTTTGAACCGTAAGGCCAATCAACAAAATTCTTTTTTCCTCTGATTCCAGAGCTCATGCCGTTTCGATTGCACCTTATGACTTCATTTTCCATAATAAAAATATGGCCGCCATTTTGAATTTTTCAAAAAACCTACTTTTTCGAACTCGTCCTAGACGGTTTGTCCGATTTGCACGAAAATTGAACCAGATCATCTTCAGGCAGTGCTGACAAAAAGTTATGGAATTCAAATTGATTCGTCAAACCGTTTTCGATAAACGCTCGAAAAAAATTTACGTAGCGCTTGTGAAAACAGTCGTAAGGCTGTATCTCCGCAACGGTTTATTGTATTCAGACCAAACTTGGTACATGTCATCACAAGCATGACATGAGGCAACATGCTGCGTTTCGGCGCAGCGCCACCTACTGGTCCAGAGATATGAAAAATGGCTATTTTAGCTTCTAACTTCTGAACAATTTGTCCAAAAATCATAAAATTGGTCTTGTTAGATTCAGGGCATAATGCCGAGTCGACTGATATCCAATTTTACCATATCGGCCATTTTGACTGTCGGCCATTTTGAATTTTGTGCTAAAATGCTGTATTTTAAGTACGCATGAACGGATTGTTACGAAACTTGGTATGGGACATCAGCACAATGTCCTGAACGAGCGTGAGAAGTTTCGAAACAGCGCCTCCTAGTGGTGAATTTTTTTTTTCAAATGCTTATAACATTGGGTGTGGTTGACTTATTTTCACGAGACTCATCTAATTAGACTCCTGAAACCTTGCTGAGTCCAACGATACCAAACATGCTAGGTTTCGCCTTACGGTTTGTGTAGCGTTGTGATTTAGCGCTTAAAAAACATTAGGCTATATCTTCGAAACCGTTTGTCCGATCGAGACGAAACCACCGTCAGAAGTTTGGAAACATAGGTCGATAGTTGAATGCCAATGCCCTAATGCGAAAAAATTGATGTTTAGGGGTAGTAATATTCAATCAAAGTCATGTGTCAGTCATTTTTTACGTGTTTTTTCATATAAATGTCTATAACTCCGAAGCAAATTGAGATTTTTGCACCAAAATCGACACATATATGTATGGGCTCACTCTGAGGACACATAAAAAAATGGTGTGACTGAGCCTCTTGGTGGCGCTATAATAGAACAAAACATGAAATTCCCATTGACTTCAATACAGTTTTGTGAAATAAAATGCTAATCCAAACAAATGCATTGGTGTAATATTACGAAACTCAGAATGTGCCAACACCACCATCCCCTGAAGGTACTCAAAATATTTCGAAACAGCGCCATCTAGTGGTCAAAAGTTATAACAAAATTTCCAAAAAGGCTAATAACTTTTGAATAAATCTGGCTATTGAAATGCCACTTATCTTAATAGATTCCTTGGGTCAAGCCGAAAACATAGATACCGAGTTTTCCTTATTTGACCGAACTTCCTGTCTGCCATCTTGATTTCAAGTCAAAACCTACTTTTTCGAACTCCTCCTAGACCGTTTGTCCGATTTTCACCAAAATCGAATCGTATCATCTCCAGACCGTGCCGACTAAAAGTTATGGATTTCGTGTCGATAGACGAAACCGTTTTCGTATAGCGCAGCAGCTAATTTGACGTATAATGCTAAAAGCACTATTCAGGCTTTATCTCTGCAATGCCTTGACATATTGACACCAAACTTTGTATGTGTCATTGTCACTTCACTCTGACCACATGACATCAGTTTTGTAACTGCGCCACCTATTGGTCGAAAGTGATAATGCATTAAATCATATTTTTAATGACTGTTTATATGATTTTTCAGCAATTTCACCTAAAATCCTCTTTAAATGTCTTTATTTGCTCATTGTTGCAGTTGGTCTGACACTTTCATCTGATTGTGCTTGGCCCCGATAATTGCTGCTTGCAGCTATATTTATTATTCTTCTTCTTCCGCCATGGGAGTCTATGGCAGCCCATAGAACCGATTGCGGGAAAGTTGTTTTGGTTTGACATTCTGATAGAGGACAGTCCCAACATTAAATACACCAATTTTTGTGTATCTAAGTCATTCCCTCTAGCGCCACCACCTGTCCAAAGTTTCACTTTTATTTTGCTAATAACTTTTGAACCGTAAGGCCAATCAACAAAATTCTTTTTTCCTCTGATTCCTGAGCTCATGCCGATTCAATTGCACCCTATGACGTCATTTTCCGTCCTATAAATATGGCCGCCATTTTGAATTTTCTGAAAAAGCTACTTTTTCGAACTCGTCCTAGACGGTTTGTCCGATTTGCACGAAAATTGAATCAGATCATCTTCAGGCAGTGGTGACAAAAAGTTATTAAAATCTTGTTGATTCGTCAAACCGTTTTCGATAAACGCTCGAACAAATTTTACGTAGCGCTTGCAAAAACAGTCGTAAGGCTGTATCTCCGCAACGGTTTATCGTATTCAGACCAAACTTGGTACATGTACTCACAAGCATGACCTGAGGCTACATGCTGCGTTTCGGCACAGCGCCACCTACAGGTCCGGAGATATGAAAAATGGCTATTTTTGCTTATAACTTCTGAACAGTTTGTCCAAAAATCATAAAATTGGTCTTGATAGATTCAGGGCGTCATGCCGAGTCGACTGATATCCAATTTTGCCATATCGGCCAATTTGACTGTCGGCCATTTTGAATTTTGTGCTAAAATGCTGTATTTTAACAACGCATGAACGGATTGTTACGAAACTTGGTATGGGTCATCAGCACGATGTCCTGAAGGAGTGTGAGAAGTTTCGAAACAGCGCCACCTAGTGGTGAATTTTTTTTCCCAAATGCTTATAACTTTGGGTGTGATCGACTTATTTTCACGAAACTCATCTCATTGGACTCCTGAATCGTTGCCGAGTCCAACGATACCAAACATGTTAGGTTTCGCCTAACGGTTTGTGTAGCATTGTGATTTAGCGCTTAAAAAACATTAGGCTATATCTTCGAAACCGTTTGTCCGATTGAGACGAAACCACCGTCAGAAGTTTGGAATCATAGCTTGTTAACTAAATGTTAATGCCCAAATGTGAAAATATTGATGTTTAGGGGTAGTAATATTCAATCAAAGTCATGTGTCAGTCATTTTTTACGGGTTTTTTTCATATAAATGTCTATAACTCCGAAGGAAATTGAGATTTTTGCACCAAAATGGACACATATATGTATGGGCTCACTCTGATGACACATAAAAAAAATGGTGGGACTGAGCCTCTTGGTGGCGCTATAATAGAACAAAACATGAAATTCCCATTGATTTCAATAGAGTTTTGTGAAATAAAATGCTATACTAAACAAATGCATTGGTGTAATATTACGAAACTCAGAATGTGCCTTCAGCACCATCCCCTGAAGGTACTCAAAATATTTCGAAACAGCGCCACCTAGTGGTCAAAAGTTATAACAAAATTTCCAAAAAGGCTAATAACTTTTGAATAAATCTGTCTATTGAAATGCCACTGGTCTTAATAGATTCCTTGGGTCAAGCCGAGAACATAGATACCAAGTTTTCCTTATTTGGCCGAACTTCCTGTCCGCCATCTTGATGTTCATTCAAAACCTACTTTTTCGAACTCCTCCTAGACCGTTTGTCCGATTTTCACCAAAATCGAATCGTATCATCTCCAGACCGTGCCGACTAAAAGTTATGGATTTCGTGTCGATAGACGAAACCGTTTTCGTATAGCGCAGCAGCAAAGTTGAGGCATGATGCTAAAAGCACTATTCAGGCTTTATCTCTGCAATGCCTTGACATATTGACACCAAACTTTGTATGTGTCATTGTCACTTCACTCTGACCACATCACATCAGTTTTGTAACTGCGCCACCTATTGGTCGAAAGTGATAATCCATAAAATCATATTTTTAATTATTGTTTCTATGATTTTTCAGGCATTTTGCATAAAATCCTCTTCAAAGTCTATAATTGATCATTGTTGCAGTTGGTCTGACACTTTCAGACATGTTGGCATGTCTTCTCGTCTTATTCTGCTTGGCCCCGGTAATTGCTGCTTGCAGCTATATTTAGGGGCCAAGCACCGAAGGTGCGGAGGCACCTATTGTATCTGTTCCCGTTCTTATTATTATTCTTCATTTTTCCGACTGGGAGTCTATGGCAGCCCATAGAACCGATTACGGGAAAGTTGTTTTGGTTTGACATTCTGATAGAGGACATTCCCAACATTAAATACACCAATTTTGGTGTTTCTAAGTCATTCCCTCTAGCGCCACCACCTGTCCAAAGTTTCACTTTTATTATGCTAATAACTTTTGAACCGTAAGGCCAATCAACAAAATTATTTTTTCCTCTGTTTCCTGAGCTCATACCGATTCGATTGCACCCTATGACGTCATTTTCCGTCATATAAATATAGCCGCCATTTTGAATTTTTCTAAAAACCTACTTTTTCGAACTCGTCCTAGACGGTTTGTCCGATTTGCACGAAAATTGAACCAGATCCTCTTCAGGCAGTGCTGACCAAAAGTTATGGAATTCAAATTGATTCGTCAAACCGTTTTCGATAAACACTCAAACTAATTTTACGTAGCGGCTGCAAAAACAGTCGTAAGGGTGTATCTCCGCAACGCTTTATCGTATTCAGACCAAACTTGGTACAAGTCATCACAAGCATGACCTGAGGCAACATGCTGTGTTTTGGCGCAGCGCCACCTACTGGTCCGGAGATATGAAAAATGGCTATTTTTGCTTATAACTTCTGAACAGTTTGTCCAAAAATCATAAAATTGGTCTTGTTAGATTCAGGGCGACATGCCGAGTCGACTGATATCCAATTTTGCCATATCGGCCATTTTGACTGTCGGCCATTTTGAATTTTGTGCTAAAATGCTGTATTTTAACAATGCATGAACGGATTGTTACGAATCTTGGTATGGGTCATCAGCACGATGTCCTGAAGAAGTGTGAGAAGTTTCGAAACAGCGCCACCTAGTGGTGAATTTTTTTTTTCAAATGCTTATAACTTTGGGTGTGGTCGACTTATTTTCACGAAACTCATCTCATTAGACTCCTGAATTGTTGCCGAGTCCAACGATACCAAACATGCTAGGTTTTGCCTTACGGTTTGTGTAGCGTTGTGATTTAGCGCTTAAAAAACAGTAGGCTATATCTTCGAAACCGATTGTCCGATCGAGACGAAACCACCGTCAGAAGTTTGAAAACATAGGTCGATAGCTATACGCCAATGCCCAAATGCGAAAATATTGATGTTTAGGGGTAGTAATATTCAATCAAAGTCATGTGTCAGTCATTTTTTACGTGTTTTTTCATATAAATGTCTATAACTCCGAAGCAAATTGAGATTTTTGCACCAAAATCGACACATATATGTATGGGCTCACTCTGAGGACACATAAAAAAAATGGTGGGACTGAGCCTCTTGGTGGCGCTATAATAGAACAAAACATGAAATTCCCATTGACTTCAATGCAGTTTTGTGAAATAAAATGCTATACTTAACAAATGCATTGGTGTAATATTACGAAACTCAGAATGTGCCATCAGCACCATCCCCTGAAGGTACCCAAAATATTTAGAGACAGCGCCACCTAGTGGTCAAAAGTTATAACAACATTTCCAAAACTGCTAATAACTTTTGAATACATCAGCCTATGTAAATGCCACTGGTCTTTATAGATTCCTTGGGTCAAGCCGAGAACATAGATACCAAATTTTCCTTATTTGGTCAAACTTCTTGTCCGCCATCTTGATTTTCATTCAAAACCTACTTTTTCGAACTCCTCCTAGACCGTTTGTCCGATTTTCACCAAAATCGAATCGTATCATCTCCAGACCGTGCCGACTAAAAGTTATGGATTTCGTGTCGATAGACGAAACCGTTTTCGTATAGCGCAGCAGCAAAGTTGAGGCATAATGCTAATAGCACTAATTCAGGCTTTATCTCTGCAATGCCTTGACATATTGACACCAAACTTTGTATGTGTCATTGTAACTTCACTCTGACCACATCACATCAGTTTTGTAACTGCGCCACCTATTGGTCGAAAGTGATAATCCATCAAATCATATTTTTATTTATTGTTTCTATGATTTTTCAGGCATTTTGCCTAAAATCCTCTTTAAATGTCTTTAATTGCTCATTGTTGCAGTTGGTCTGACACTTTCAGACATGTCGGCATGTCTTGTCGTCTTATTCAGCTTGGCCCCGGTAATGGCTGCTTGCAGCTATATTTAGGGGCCAAGCACCGAAGGTGCGGAGGCACCTATTGTTTCTGTTCGCGTTCTTATTATTATTATTATTATTATTATTATTCTTCCGCCATGGGAGTCTATGGCAGCCCATAGAACCGATTGCGGGAAAGTTGTTTTGGTTTGACATTCTGATAGAGGACAGTCCCAACATTAAATACACCAATTTTTGTGTTTCTAAGTCATTCCCTCTAGCGCCACCACCTGTCCAAAGTTTCACTTTTATTTTGCTAATAACTTTTGAACCGTAAGGCCAATCAACAAAATTCTTTTTTCCTCTTATTTCTGAGCTCATGCCGATTCGATTGCACCCTATGACGTCATTTTCCGTCATATAAATATGGCCGCCATTTTTAATTTTCTGAAAAAGCTACTTTTTCGAACTCGTCCTAGACGGTTTGTCCGATTTGCACGAAAATTGAACCAGATCATCTTCAGGCAGTGCTGACCAAAAGTTATGGAATTCAAATTGATTCGTCAAACCGTTTTCAATAAACGCACGAACAAATTTTACGTAGCGCCTGCAAAAACAGTCGTAAGGCTGTATCTCTGCAACGGTTTATCGTATTCAGACCAAACTTGGTACATGTCATCACAAGCATGACCTGAGGCTACATGCTGCGTTTCGGCGCAGCGCCACCTACTGGTCCGGAGATATGAAAAATGGCTATTTTTGCTTATAACTTCTGAACAGTTTGTCCAAAAATCATAAAATTGGTCTCGTTAGATTCAGGGCGACATGCCGAGTCGACTGATATCCAATTTTACCATATCGGCCATTTTGACTGTCGGCCATTTTGAATTATGTGCTAAAATGCTGTATTTTATGAACGCATGAACGGATTGTTACGAAACTTGGCATGGGTCATCAGCACGATGTCCTGAAGGAGTGTGAGAAGTTTCGAAACAGCGCCACCTAGTGGGGAATTTTTTTTTTCAAATGCTTAT
Organism: Scardinius erythrophthalmus; assembly: GCF_964197995.2. NCBI lineage: Eukaryota > Metazoa > Chordata > Actinopteri > Cypriniformes > Leuciscidae > Scardinius > Scardinius erythrophthalmus. Next base: position 18,331,331 of record NC_138222.1, read on the forward strand.
AACTTTGGGTGCGGTCGACTTATTTTCACGAGACTCATCTAATTAGACTCCTGAAACCTTGCCGAGTCCTACGATACCAAACATGCTAGGTTTCGCCTTACGGTTTGTGTAGCGTTGTGATTTAGCGCTTAAAAAACATTAGGCTATATCTTCGAAACCGCTTGTCCGATCGAGACGAAACCACCGTCAGAAGTTTGAAAACATAGGTCGATAGCTATACGCCAATGCCCAAATGCGAAAATATTGATGTTTAGGGGTACTAATTTCCAATCAAAGTCATGTGTCAGTCATTTTTTTCGTGTTTTTTCATATAAATGTCTATAACTCCGAAGCAAATTGAGATTTTTGCACCAAAATCGACACATATATGTATGGGCTCACTCTGAGGACACATAAAAAAAATGGTGGGACTGAGCCTCTTGGTGGCGCTATAATAGAACAAAACATGAAATTCCCATTGACTTCAATGCAGTTTTGTGAAATAAAATGCTATACTAAACAAATGCATTGGTGTAATATTACGAAACTCAGAATGTGCCATCAGCACCATCCCCTGAAGGTACCCAAAATATTTAGAGACAGCGCCACCTAGTGGTCAAAAGTTATAACAACATTTCCAAAACTGCTAATAACTTTTGAATAAATCTGTCTATTGAAATGCCACTGGTCTTAATAGATTCCTTGGGTCAAGCCGAGAACATAGATACCAAGTTTTCCTTATTTGGCCGAACTTCCTGTCCGCCATCTTGATGTTCAGTCAAAACCTACTTTTTCGAACTCCTCCTAGACCGTTTGTCCGATTTTCACCAAAATCGAATCGTATCATCTCCAGACCGTGCCGACTAAAAGTTATGGATTTCGTGTCGATAGACAAAACCGTTTTCGTATAGCGCAGCAGCAAAGTTGAGGCATGATGCTAATAGCACTATTCAGGCTTTATCTCTGCAATGCCTTGACATATTGACACCAAACTTTGTATGTGTCATTGTCACTTCACTCTGACCACATCACATCAGTTTTGTAACTGCGCCACCTATTGGTCGAAAGTGATAATCCATAAAATCATATTTTTAATTATTGTTTCTATGATTTTTCAGGCATTTTGCATAAAATCCTCTTTAAAGTCTATAATTGCTCATTGTTGCAGTTGGTCTGACACTTTCAGACATGTTGGCATGTCTTGTCGTCTTATTCTGCTTGGCCCCGGTAATTGCTGCTTGCAGCTATATTTATTATTATTATTCTTCCTTCTTCCGACTGGGAGTCTATGGCAGCCCATAGAACCGATTGCGGGAAAGTTGTTTTGGTTTGACATTCTGATAGAGGACCGTCTCAACATTAAATACACCAATTTTGGTGTTTCTAAGTCATTCCCTCTAGCGCCACCACCTGTCCAAAATTTCACTTTTATTTTGCTAATAACTTTTGAACCGTAAGGCCAATCAGCGAAATTCTTTTTTCCACTGATTCCTGAGCTCATGGCGATTCGATTGCACCCTATGACGTCATTTGCCGTCATAAAAATATGGCCGCCATCTTGAATTTTCAAAAAAAGCTACTTTTTCGAACTCGTCCTAGACGGTTTGTCCGATTTGCACGAAAATTGAACCAGATCATCTTCAGGTAGTGCTGACAAAAAGTTATGGAATTCAAATGGATTCGTCAAACCGTTTTCGATAAACGCACGAATACATTTTACGTAGCGCTAGCAAAAACAGTCGTAAGGCCGTATCTCCGCAACGGTTTATCGTATTCAGACCAAACTTGGTACTTGTACTCACAAGCATGACCTGAGGCTACATGCTGTGTTTCGGCGCAGCGCCACCTACTGGTCCGGAGATATGAAAAATGGCTATTTTTGCTTATAACTTCTGAACAGTTTGTCCAAAAATCATACAATTGGTCTCGTTAGATTCAGGGCAACATGCCGAGTCGACTGATATCCAATTTGACCATATCGGTCATTTTGGCTGTCGGCCATTTTGAATTTTGTGCTAAAATTCTGTATTTTATGAACGCATGAACGGATTGTTACGAAACGTGGTATGGGTCATCAGCACAATGCCCTGAATGAGCCTGAGAAGTTTCGAAACAGCGCCACCTAGTGGTGAATTTTTTTTTCCAAATGCTTATAACTTTGGGTGTGGTCGACTTATTTTCACGAAACTCATCTTTTTAGACTCCTGAATCATTGCCGAGTCCTACGATACCAAACATGCTAGGTTTTGCCTTACGGTTTGTGTAGCGTTGTGATTTAGCGCTTAAAAAACATTTGGCTATATCTTTGAAACCGCTAGTCCGATCGAGACGAAACCACCGTCAGAAGTTTGGAAACATAGGTCGATAGCTATACGGCAATGCCCAAATGCGAAAATATTGATGTTTAGGGGTACTAATTTCCAATCAAAGTCATGTGTCAGTCATTTTTTTCGTGTTTTTTCATATAAATGTCTATAACTCCGAAGCAAATTGAGATTTTTGCACCAAAATCGACACATATATGTATGGGCTCACTCTGAGGACACATAAAAAAAATGGTGGGACTGAGCCTCTTGGTGGCGCTATAATAGAACAAAACATGAAATTCCCATTGACTTCAATGCAGTTTTGTGAAATAAAATGCTATACTAAACAAATGCATTGGTGTAATATTACGAAACTCAGAATGTGCCATCAGCACCATCCCCTGAAGGTACCCAAAATATTTAGAGACAGCGCCACCTAGTGGTCAAAAGTTATAACAACATTTCCAAAACTGCTAATAACTTTTGAATACATCGGCCTATGTAAATGCCACTGGTCTTAATAGATTCCTTGGGTCAAGCCGAGAACATAGATACCAAATTTTCCTTATTTGGTCAAACTTCTTGTCCGCCATCTTGATTTTCATTCAAAACCTACTTTTTCGAACTCCTCCTAGACCGTTTGTCCGATTTTCACCAAAATCGAATCGTATCATCTCCAGACCGTGCCGACTAAAAGTTATGGATTTCGTGTCGATAGACGAAACCGTTTTCGTATAGCGCAGCAGCAAAGTTGAGGCATGATGCTAATAGCATTAATTAAGGCTTTATCTCTGCAATGCCTTGACATATTGACACCAAACTTTGTATGTGTCATTGTAACTTCACTCTGACCACATCACATCAGTTTTGTAACTGCGCCACCTATTGGTCGAAAGTGATAATCCATCAAATCATATTTTTATTTATTGTTTCTATGATTTTTCAGGCATTTTGCCTAAAATCCTCTTTAAATGTCTTTAATTGCTCATTGTTGCAGTTGGTCTGACACTTTCAGACATGTCGGCATGTCTTGTCGTCTTATTCAGCTTGGCCCCGGTAATGGCTGCTTGCAGCTATATTTAGGGGCCAAGCACCGAAGGTGCGGAGGCACCTATTGTATCTGTTCCGTTTCTTATTATTATTATTATTATTATTATTATTATTATTATTATTATTCTTCCGCCATGGGAGTCTATGGCAGCCCATAGAACCGATTGCGGGAAAGTTGTTTTGGTTTGACATTCTGATAGAGGACCGTCTCAACATTAAATACACCAATTTTGGTGTTTCTAAGTCATTCCCTCTAGCGCCACCACCTGTCCAAAGTTTCACTTTTATTTTGCTAATAACTTTTGAACCGTAAGGCCAATCAGCGAAATTCTTTTCTCCTCTGATTCCTGAGCTCATGGCGATTCGATAGCACCCTATGACGTCATTTGCCGTCATAAAAATATGGCCGCCATCTTGAATTTTCAAAAAAAGCTACTTTTTCGAACTCGTCCTAGACGGTTTGTCCGATTTGCACGAAAATTGAACCAGATCATCTTCAGGTAGTGCTGACAAAAAGTTATGGAATTCAAATGGATTCGTCAAACCGTTTTCAATAAACGCACAAATATATTTTACGTAGCGCTAGCAAAAACAGTCGTAAGGCCGTATCTCCGCAACGGTTTATCGTATTCAGACCAAACTTGGTACATGTACTCACAAGCATGACCTGAGGCTACATGCTGTGTTTCGGCGCAGCGCCACCTACTGGTCCGGAGATATGAAAAATGGCTATTTTTGCTTATTACTTCTGAACAGTTTGTCCAAAAATCATACAATTGGTCTCGTTAGATTCAGGGCAACATGCCGAGTCGACTGATATCCAATTTGACCATATCGGTCATTTTGGCTGTCGGCCATTTTGAATTTTGTGCTAAAATTCTGTATTTTATGAACGCATGAACGGATTGTTACGAAACGTGGTATGGGTCATCAGCACAATGCCCTGAATGAGCCTGAGAAGTTTCGAAACAGCGCCACCTAGTGGTGAATTTTTTTTTTCAAATGCTTATAACTTTGGGTGTGGTCGACTTATTTTCACGAAACTCATCTTTTTAGACTCCTGAATCGTTGCCGAGTCCTACGATACCAAACATGCTAGGTTTTGCCTTACGGTTTGTGTAGCGTTGTGATTTAGCGCTTAAAAAACATTTGGCTATATCTTCGAAACCGCTAGTCCGATCGAGACGAAACCACCGTCAGAAGTTTGGAAACATAGGTCGATAGCTATACGCCAATGCCCAAATGCGAAAATATTGATGTTTAGGGGTACTAATTTCCAATCAAAGTCATGTGTCAGTCATTTTTTTCGTGTTTTTTCATATAAATGTCTATAACTCCGAAGCGAATTGAGATATTTTCACCAAAATTGACACACATATGTATGGGCTCACTCTGAGGACACGTAAAAAAATGGTGGGACTGAGCCTCTTGGTGGCGCTATAATTGAACAAAATATGAAATTCCCATTGACTTCAATACAGTTTTGTGAAATAAAATGCTATACTAAACAAATGCATTGGTGTAATATTACGAAACTCAGATTGTGTCATCAGCACCATCCCCTGAAGGCAACCAAAATATTTCAAGACAGCGCCACCTAGTGGTCAAAAGTTATAACAAAATTTCCAAAAAGGCTAATAACTTTTGAATAAATCTGGCTATTGAAATGCCACGGGTCTTAATAGATTCCTTGGGTCAAGCCGAGAACATAGATACCAAGTTTTCCTTATTTGGCCAAACTTCCTGTCCGCCATCTTGATTTTCATTCAAAACCTACTTTTTCGAACTCCTCCTAGACCGTTTGTCCGATTTTCACCAAAATCGAATCGTATCATCTCCAGATTGTGCCGACAAAAAGTTATGGATTTCGTGTTGATTGATGAAACCGTTTTCGTATAGCACAGCAGCAAAGTTGAGGCATGATGCCAAAATGACTATTCAGGCTTTATATCTGCAATGCCTCGACATATTGACACAAAACTTTGTATGTGTCACTGTCTCCTTACTCTGACCACACCACATCAATTTCGTAACAGCGCCACCTTTTGGTCAAAAGTGACAATCCATTAAATCATATTTTGAATCACTTTTTACATGATTTTTCAGCCATTTCGCCTAAAATCCTCTTTAAATGTCTTTAATTGCTCATTGTTGCAGTTGGTCTGACACTTTCAGACATGTTGGCATGTCTTGTCGTCTTATTCTGCTTGGCCCCGGTAATTGCTGCTTGCAGCTATATTTATTATTATTATTCTTCCTTCTTCCGACTGGGAGTCTATGGCAGCCCATAGAACCGATTGCGGGAAAGTTGTTTTGGTTTGACATTCTGATAGAGGACCGTCTCAACATTAAATACACCAATTTTGGTGTTTCTAAGTCATTCCCTCTAGCGCCACCACCTGTCCAAAATTTCACTTTTATTTTGCTAATAACTTTTGAACCGTAAGGCCAATCAGCGAAATTCTTTTTTCCACTGATTCCTGAGCTCATGGCGATTCGATTGCACCCTATGACGTCATTTGCCGTCATAAAAATATGGCCGCCATCTTGAATTTTCAAAAAAAGCTACTTTTTCGAACTCGTCCTAGACGGTTTGTCCGATTTGCACGAAAATTGAACCAGATCATCTTCAGGTAGTGCTGACAAAAAGTTATGGAATTCAAATGGATTCGTCAAACCGTTTTCGATAAACGCACGAATACATTTTACGTAGCGCTAGCAAAAACAGTCGTAAGGCCGTATCTCCGCAACGGTTTATCGTATTCAGACCAAACTTGGTACTTGTACTCACAAGCATGACCTGAGGCTACATGCTGTGTTTCGGCGCAGCGCCACCTACTGGTCCGGAGATATGAAAAATGGCTATTTTTGCTTATAACTTCTGAACAGTTTGTCCAAAAATCATACAATTGGTCTCGTTAGATTCAGGGCAACATGCCGAGTCGACTGATATCCAATTTGACCATATCGGTCATTTTGGCTGTCGGCCATTTTGAATTTTGTGCTAAAATTCTGTATTTTATGAACGCATGAACGGATTGTTACGAAACGTGGTATGGGTCATCAGCACAATGCCCTGAATGAGCCTGAGAAGTTTCGAAACAGCGCCACCTAGTGGTGAATTTTTTTTTCCAAATGCTTATAACTTTGGGTGTGGTCGACTTATTTTCACGAAACTCATCTTTTTAGACTCCTGAATCATTGCCGAGTCCTACGATACCAAACATGCTAGGTTTTGCCTTACGGTTTGTGTAGCGTTGTGATTTAGCGCTTAAAAAACATTTGGCTATATCTTTGAAACCGCTAGTCCGATCGAGACGAAACCACCGTCAGAAGTTTGGAAACATAGGTCGATAGCTATACACCAATGCCCAAATGCGAAAATATTGATGTTTAGGGGTACTAATTTCCAATCAAAGTCATGTGTCAGTCATTTTTTTCGTGTTTTTTCATATAAATGTCTATAACTCCGAAGCAAATTGAGATTTTTGCACCAAAATCGACACATATATGTATGGGCTCACTCTGAGGACACATAAAAAAAATGGTGGGACTGAGCCTCTTGGTGGCGCTATAATAGAACAAAACATGAAATTCCCATTGACTTCAATGCAGTTTTGTGAAATAAAATGCTATACTAAACAAATGCATTGGTGTAATATTACGAAACTCAGAATGTGCCATCAGCACCATCCCCTGAAGGTACCCAAAATATTTAGAGACAGCGCCACCTAGTGGTCAAAAGTTATAACAACATTTCCAAAACTGCTAATAACTTTTGAATACATCGGCCTATGTAAATGCCACTGGTCTTAATAGATTCCTTGGGTCAAGCCGAGAACATAGATACCAAATTTTCCTTATTTGGTCAAACTTCTTGTCCGCCATCTTGATTTTCATTCAAAACCTACTTTTTCGAACTCCTCCTAGACCGTTTGTCCGATTTTCACCAAAATCGAATCGTATCATCTCCAGACCGTGCCGACTAAAAGTTATGGATTTCGTGTCGATAGACGAAACCGTTTTCGTATAGCGCAGCAGCAAAGTTGAGGCATGATGCTAATAGCATTAATTAAGGCTTTATCTCTGCAATGCCTTGACATATTGACACCAAACTTTGTATGTGTCATTGTAACTTCACTCTGACCACATCACATCAGTTTTGTAACTGCGCCACCTATTGGTCGAAAGTGATAATCCATCAAATCATATTTTTATTTATTGTTTCTATGATTTTTCAGGCATTTTGCCTAAAATCCTCTTTAAATGTCTTTAATTGCTCATTGTTGCAGTTGGTCTGACACTTTCAGACATGTCGGCATGTCTTGTCGTCTTATTCAGCTTGGCCCCGGTAATGGCTGCTTGCAGCTATATTTAGGGGCCAAGCACCGAAGGTGCGGAGGCACCTATTGTATCTGTTCCCGTTCTTATTATTATTCTTCTTCTTCCGCCATGGGAGTCTATGGCAGCCCATAGAACCGATTGCGGGAAAGTTGTTTTGGTTTGACATTCTGATAGAGGACAGTCCCAACATTAAGTACACCAATTTTGGTGTTTCTAAGTCATTCCCTCTAGCGCCACCACCTGTCCAAAGTTTCACTTTTACTTTGCTAATAACTTTTGAACCGTAAGGCCAATCAGCGAAATCCTTTTTTCCTCTGATTCCTGAGCTCATGACGATTCGATTGCACCCTATATCGTCATTTTCCGTCATAAAAACATGGCCGCCATTTAGAATTTTCCTAAAAAGGTACTTTTTCGAACTCGTCCTAGACGGTTTGTCCGATTTGCACGAAAATTGAATCGGATCATCTTCAGCCAGGGGTGACAAAAAGTTATTAAAATCTTGTTGATTCGTCAAACCGTTTTCGATAAACGCTCGAACAAATTTTACGTAGCGCTTGCAAAAACAGTCGTAAGGCCGTATCTCCGCAACGGTTTATCGTATTCAGACCAAACTTGGTACATGTACTCACAAGCATGACCTGAGGCTACATGCTGCGTTTCGGCACAGCGCCACCTACAGGTCCGGAGATATGAAAAATGGCTATTTTTGCTTTTAACTTCTGAACAGTTTGTCCAAAAATCATAAAATTGGTCTTGATAGATTCAGGGCGTCATGCCGAGTCGAATGATATCCAATTTTGCCATATCGGCCAATTTGACTGTCGGCCATTTTGAATTTTGTGCTAAAATGCTGTATTTTAACAACGCATGAACGGATTGTTACGAACCTTGGTATGGGTCATCAGCACGATGTCCTGAAGGAGTGTGAGAAGTTTCGAAACAGCGCCACCTAGTGGTGAATTTTTTTTTTCAAATGCTTATAACTTTGGGTGTGATCGACTTATTTTCACGAAACTCATCTTTTTAGACTCCTGAATCGTTGCCGAGTCCTACGATACCAAACATGCTAGGTTTCGCCTTACGGTTTGTGTAGCGTTGTGATTTAGCGCTTAAAAAACATTTGGCTATATCTTCGAAACCGCTAGTCCGATCGAGACGAAACCACCGTCAGAAGTTTGGAAACATAGGTCGATAGCTATACGCCAATGCCCAAATGCGAAAATATTGATGTTTAGGGGTACTAATTTCCAATCAAAGTCATGTGTCAGTCATTTTTTTCGTGTTTTTTCATATAAATGTCTATAACTCCGAAGTGAATTGAGATATTTTCACCAAAATTGACACACATATGTATGGGCTCACTCTGAGGACATGTAAAAAAAATGGTTTGACTGAGCCTCTTGGTGGCGCTATAATAGAACAAAACATGAAATTCCCATAGACTTCAATACAGTTTTGTGAAATAAAATGCTATACTAAACAAATGCATTGGTTTAATATTATGAAACTCAGTATGTGCCATCAGCACCATACCCTGAAGGTACCCAAAATATTTCGAGACAGCGCCACCTTGTGGTCAAAAGTTATAACAAAATTTACAAAAAGGCTAATTACTTTTGATAACATCTGCCTTTTGAAATGCCATTGGTCTTCTTACATTCCTTGGGTCAAGCCGAGAACATAGATACCAAGTTTTCCTTATTTGGCCTATTTTCCTGTGCGCCATCTTGATTTTTATTCAAAACATACTTTTTCGAACTCCTCCTACACCGTTTGTCCGATTTTCACCAAAATCGAATCGTATCATCTCCAGACCGTGCCGACTAAAAGTTATTGATTTCGTGTCGATTGACGAAACCGTTTTCGTATACCGCAGCAGCAAAGTTGAGGCATGATGCCAAAGGCACTATTCAGGCTTTATCTCTGCAATGCCTTGACATATTGACACCAAACTTTGTATGTGTCATTGTCACTTCACTCTGACCGCATCACATCAGGTTTGTAACTGCGCCACCTATTGGTTGAAAGTGATAATCCATTAAATCATATTTTTATTTACTGTTTCTATGATTTTTCAGGCATTTGGCCTAAAATACTCTTTAATGTCTTTAATTGCTCATTGTTGCAGTTGGTCTGACACTTTCAGCAATGTTGGCATGTCTTGTCATCTGATTGTGCTTGGCCCCGGTAATGGCTGCTTGCAGCTATATTTATTATTATTATTCTTCCTTCTTCCGACTGGGAGTCTATGGCAGCCCATAGAACCGATTGCGGGAAAGTTGTTTTGGTTTGACATTCTGATAGAGGACCGTCTCAACATTAAATACACCAATTTTGGTGTTTCTAAGTCATTCCCTCTAGCGCCACCACCTGTCCAAAATTTCACTTTTATTTTGCTAATAACTTTTGAACCGTAAGGCCAATCAGCGAAATTCTTTTTTCCACTGATTCCTGAGCTCATGGCGATTCGATTGCACCCTATGACGTCATTTGCCGTCATAAAAATATGGCCGCCATCTTGAATTTTCAAAAAAAGCTACTTTTTCGAACTCGTCCTAGACGGTTTGTCCGATTTGCACGAAAATTGAACCAGATCATCTTCAGGTAGTGCTGACAAAAAGTTATGGAATTCAAATGGATTCGTCAAACCGTTTTCGATAAACGCACGAATACATTTTACGTAGCGCTAGCAAAAACAGTCGTAAGGCCGTATCTCCGCAACGGTTTATCGTATTCAGACCAAACTTGGTACTTGTACTCACAAGCATGACCTGAGGCTACATGCTGTGTTTCGGCGCAGCGCCACCTACTGGTCCGGAGATATGAAAAATGGCTATTTTTGCTTATAACTTCTGAACAGTTTGTCCAAAAATCATACAATTGGTCTCGTTAGATTCAGGGCAACATGCCGAGTCGACTGATATCCAATTTGACCATATCGGTCATTTTGGCTGTCGGCCATTTTGAATTTTGTGCTAAAATTCTGTATTTTATGAACGCATGAACGGATTGTTACGAAACGTGGTATGGGTCATCAGCACAATGCCCTGAATGAGCCTGAGAAGTTTCGAAACAGCGCCACCTAGTGGTGAATTTTTTTTTCCAAATGCTTATAACTTTGGGTGTGGTCGACTTATTTTCACGAAACTCATCTTTTTAGACTCCTGAATCATTGCCGAGTCCTACGATACCAAACATGCTAGGTTTTGCCTTACGGTTTGTGTAGCGTTGTGATTTAGCGCTTAAAAAACATTTGGCTATATCTTTGAAACCGCTAGTCCGATCGAGACGAAACCACCGTCAGAAGTTTGGAAACATAGGTCGATAGCTATACGCCAATGCCCAAATGCGAAAATATTGATGTTTAGGGGTACTAATTTCCAATCAAAGTCATGTGTCAGTCATTTTTTTCGTGTTTTTTCATATAAATGTCTATAACTCCGAAGCAAATTGAGATTTTTGCACCAAAATCGACACATATATGTATGGGCTCACTCTGAGGACACATAAAAAAAATGGTGGGACTGAGCCTCTTGGTGGCGCTATAATAGAACAAAACATGAAATTCCCATTGACTTCAATGCAGTTTTGTGAAATAAAATGCTATACTAAACAAATGCATTGGTGTAATATTACGAAACTCAGAATGTGCCATCAGCACCATCCCCTGAAGGTACCCAAAATATTTAGAGACAGCGCCACCTAGTGGTCAAAAGTTATAACAACATTTCCAAAACTGCTAATAACTTTTGAATACATCGGCCTATGTAAATGCCACTGGTCTTAATAGATTCCTTGGGTCAAGCCGAGAACATAGATACCAAATTTTCCTTATTTGGTCAAACTTCTTGTCCGCCATCTTGATTTTCATTCAAAACCTACTTTTTCGAACTCCTCCTAGACCGTTTGTCCGATTTTCACCAAAATCGAATCGTATCATCTCCAGACCGTGCCGACTAAAAGTTATGGATTTCGTGTCGATAGACGAAACCGTTTTCGTATAGCGCAGCAGCAAAGTTGAGGCATGATGCTAATAGCATTAATTAAGGCTTTATCTCTGCAATGCCTTGACATATTGACACCAAACTTTGTATGTGTCATTGTAACTTCACTCTGACCACATCACATCAGTTTTGTAACTGCGCCACCTATTGGTCGAAAGTGATAATCCATCAAATCATATTTTTATTTATTGTTTCTATGATTTTTCAGGCATTTTGCCTAAAATCCTCTTTAAATGTCTTTAATTGCTCATTGTTGCAGTTGGTCTGACACTTTCAGACATGTCGGCATGTCTTGTCGTCTTATTCAGCTTGGCCCCGGTAATGGCTGCTTGCAGCTATATTTATTCTTCATTTTTCCGACTGGGAGTCTATGGCAGCCCATAGAACCGATTATGGGAAAGTTGTTTTGGTTTGACATTCTGATAGAGGACATTCCCAACATTAAATACACCAATTTTGGTGTTTCTAAGTCATTCCCTCTAGCGCCACCACCTGTCCAAAGTTTCACTTTTATTATGCTAATAACTTTTGAACCGTAAGGCCAATCAACAAAATTATTTTTTCCTCTGTTTCCTGAGCTCATACCGATTCGATTGCACCCTATGACGTCATTTTCCGTCATATAAATATGGCCGCCATTTTGAATTTTTCTAAAAACCTACTTTTTCGAACTCGTCCTAGACGGTTTGTCCGATTTGCACGAAAATTGAACCAGATCCTCTTCAGGCAGTGCTGACCAAAAGTTATGGAATTCAAATTGATTCGTCAAACCGTTTTCGATAAACACTCAAACTAATTTTACGTAGCGGCTGCAAAAACAGTCGTAAGGGTGTATCTCCGCAACGCTTTATCGTATTCAGACCAAACTTGGTACAAGTCATCACAAGCATGACCTGAGGCAACATGCTGTGTTTTGGCGCAGCGCCACCTACTGGTCCGGAGATATGAAAAATGGCTATTTTTGCTTATAACTTCTGAACAGTTTGTCCAAAAATCATAAAATTGGTCTTGTTAGATTCAGGGCGACATGCCGAGTCGACTGATATCCAATTTTGCCATATCGGCCATTTTGACTGTCGGCCATTTTGAATTTTGTGCTAAAATGCTGTATTTTAACAATGCATGAACGGATTGTTACGAATCTTGGTATGGGTCATCAGCACGATGTCCTGAAGAAGTGTGAGAAGTTTCGAAACAGCGCCACCTAGTGGTGAATTTTTTTTTTCAAATGCTTATAACTTTGGGTGTGGTCGACTTATTTTCACGAAACTCATCTCATTAGACTCCTGAATTGTTGCCGAGTCCAACGATACCAAACATGCTAGGTTTTGCCTTACGGTTTGTGTAGCGTTGTGATTTAGCGCTTAAAAAACAGTAGGCTATATCTTCGAAACCGATTGTCCGATCGAGACGAAACCACCGTCAGAAGTTTGGAAACATAGGTCGATAGCTATACGCCAATGCCCAAATGCGAAAATATTGATGTTTAGGGGTAGCAATATTCAATCAAAGTCATGTGTCAGTCATTTTTTACGTGTTTTTTCATATAAATGTCTATAACTCCGAAGCAAATTGAGATTTTTGCACCAAAATCGACACATATATGTATGGGCTCACTCTGAGGACACATAAAAAAAATGGTGGGACTGAGCCTCTTGGTGGCGCTATAATAGAACAAAACATGAAATTCCCATTGACTTCAATGCAGTTTTGTGAAATAAAATGCTATACTAAACAAATGCATTGGTGTAATATTACGAAACTCAGAATGTGCCATCAGCACCATCCCCTGAAGGTACCCAAAATATTTAGAGACAGCGCCACCTAGTGGTCAAAAGTTATAACAACATTTCCAAAACTGCTAATAACTTTTGAATACATCGGCCTATGTAAATGCCACTGGTCTTAATAGATTCCTTGGGTCAAGCCGAGAACATAGATACCAAATTTTCCTTATTTGGTCAAACTTCTTGTCCGCCATCTTGATTTTCATTCAAAACCTACTTTTTCGAACTCCTCCTAGACCGTTTGTCCGATTTTCACCAAAATCGAATCGTATCATCTCCAGACCGTGCCGACTAAAAGTTATGGATTTCGTGTCGATAGACGAAACCGTTTTCGTATAGCGCAGCAGCAAAGTTGAGGCATGATGCTAATAGCATTAATTAAGGCTTTATCTCTGCAATGCCTTGACATATTGACACCAAACTTTGTATGTGTCATTGTAACTTCACTCTGACCACATCACATCAGTTTTGTAACTGCGCCACCTATTGGTCGAAAGTGATAATCCATCAAATCATATTTTTATTTATTGTTTCTATGATTTTTCAGGCATTTTGCCTAAAATCCTCTTTAAATGTCTTTAATTGCTCATTGTTGCAGTTGGTCTGACACTTTCAGACATGTCGGCATGTCTTGTCGTCTTATTCAGCTTGGCCCCGGTAATGGCTGCTTGCAGCTATATTTAGGGGCCAAGCACCGAAGGTGCGGAGGCACCTATTGTATCTGTTCCCGTTCTTATTATTATTCTTCTTCTTCCGCCATGGGAGTCTATGGCAGCCCATAGAACCGATTGCGGGAAAGTTGTTTTGGTTTGACATTCTGATAGAGGACAGTCCCAACATTAAGTACACCAATTTTGGTGTTTCTAAGTCATTCCCTCTAGCGCCACCACCTGTCCAAAGTTTCACTTTTACTTTGCTAATAACTTTTGAACCGTAAGGCCAATCAGCGAAATCCTTTTTTCCTCTGATTCCTGAGCTCATGACGATTCGATTGCACCCTATATCGTCATTTTCCGTCATAAAAACATGGCCGCCATTTAGAATTTTCCTAAAAAGGTACTTTTTCGAACTCGTCCTAGACGGTTTGTCCGATTTGCACGAAAATTGAATCGGATCATCTTCAGCCAGGGGTGACAAAAAGTTATTAAAATCTTGTTGATTCGTCAAACCGTTTTCGATAAACGCTCGAACAAATTTTACGTAGCGCTTGCAAAAACAGTCGTAAGGCCGTATCTCCGCAACGGTTTATCGTATTCAGACCAAACTTGGTACATGTACTCACAAGCATGACCTGAGGCTACATGCTGCGTTTCGGCACAGCGCCACCTACAGGTCCGGAGATATGAAAAATGGCTATTTTTGCTTTTAACTTCTGAACAGTTTGTCCAAAAATCATAAAATTGGTCTTGATAGATTCAGGGCGTCATGCCGAGTCGAATGATATCCAATTTTGCCATATCGGCCAATTTGACTGTCGGCCATTTTGAATTTTGTGCTAAAATGCTGTATTTTAACAACGCATGAACGGATTGTTACGAACCTTGGTATGGGTCATCAGCACGATGTCCTGAAGGAGTGTGAGAAGTTTCGAAACAGCGCCACCTAGTGGTGAATTTTTTTTTTCAAATGCTTATAACTTTGGGTGTGATCGACTTATTTTCACGAAACTCATCTTTTTAGACTCCTGAATCGTTGCCGAGTCCTACGATACCAAACATGCTAGGTTTCGCCTTACGGTTTGTGTAGCGTTGTGATTTAGCGCTTAAAAAACATTTGGCTATATCTTCGAAACCGCTAGTCCGATCGAGACGAAACCACCGTCAGAAGTTTGGAAACATAGGTCGATAGCTATACGCCAATGCCCAAATGCGAAAATATTGATGTTTAGGGGTACTAATTTCCAATCAAAGTCATGTGTCAGTCATTTTTTTCGTGTTTTTTCATATAAATGTCTATAACTCCGAAGTGAATTGAGATATTTTCACCAAAATTGACACACATATGTATGGGCTCACTCTGAGGACATGTAAAAAAAATGGTTTGACTGAGCCTCTTGGTGGCGCTATAATAGAACAAAACATGAAATTCCCATAGACTTCAATACAGTTTTGTGAAATAAAATGCTATACTAAACAAATGCATTGGTTTAATATTATGAAACTCAGTATGTGCCATCAGCACCATACCCTGAAGGTACCCAAAATATTTCGAGACAGCGCCACCTTGTGGTCAAAAGTTATAACAAAATTTACAAAAAGGCTAATTACTTTTGATAACATCTGCCTTTTGAAATGCCATTGGTCTTCTTACATTCCTTGGGTCAAGCCGAGAACATAGATACCAAGTTTTCCTTATTTGGCCTATTTTCCTGTGCGCCATCTTGATTTTTATTCAAAACATACTTTTTCGAACTCCTCCTACACCGTTTGTCCGATTTTCACCAAAATCGAATCGTATCATCTCCAGACCGTGCCGACTAAAAGTTATTGATTTCGTGTCGATTGACGAAACCGTTTTCGTATACCGCAGCAGCAAAGTTGAGGCATGATGCCAAAGGCACTATTCAGGCTTTATCTCTGCAATGCCTTGACATATTGACACCAAACTTTGTATGTGTCATTGTCACTTCACTCTGACCGCATCACATCAGGTTTGTAACTGCGCCACCTATTGGTTGAAAGTGATAATCCATTAAATCATATTTTTATTTACTGTTTCTATGATTTTTCAGGCATTTGGCCTAAAATACTCTTTAATGTCTTTAATTGCTCATTGTTGCAGTTGGTCTGACACTTTCAGCAATGTTGGCATGTCTTGTCATCTGATTGTGCTTGGCCCCGGTAATGGCTGCTTGCAGCTATATTTATTATTATTATTCTTCCTTCTTCCGACTGGGAGTCTATGGCAGCCCATAGAACCGATTGCGGGAAAGTTGTTTTGGTTTGACATTCTGATAGAGGACCGTCTCAACATTAAATACACCAATTTTGGTGTTTCTAAGTCATTCCCTCTAGCGCCACCACCTGTCCAAAATTTCACTTTTATTTTGCTAATAACTTTTGAACCGTAAGGCCAATCAGCGAAATTCTTTTTTCCACTGATTCCTGAGCTCATGGCGATTCGATTGCACCCTATGACGTCATTTGCCGTCATAAAAATATGGCCGCCATCTTGAATTTTCAAAAAAAGCTACTTTTTCGAACTCGTCCTAGACGGTTTGTCCGATTTGCACGAAAATTGAACCAGATCATCTTCAGGTAGTGCTGACAAAAAGTTATGGAATTCAAATGGATTCGTCAAACCGTTTTCGATAAACGCACGAATACATTTTACGTAGCGCTAGCAAAAACAGTCGTAAGGCCGTATCTCCGCAACGGTTTATCGTATTCAGACCAAACTTGGTACTTGTACTCACAAGCATGACCTGAGGCTACATGCTGTGTTTCGGCGCAGCGCCACCTACTGGTCCGGAGATATGAAAAATGGCTATTTTTGCTTATAACTTCTGAACAGTTTGTCCAAAAATCATACAATTGGTCTCGTTAGATTCAGGGCAACATGCCGAGTCGACTGATATCCAATTTGACCATATCGGTCATTTTGGCTGTCGGCCATTTTGAATTTTGTGCTAAAATTCTGTATTTTATGAACGCATGAACGGATTGTTACGAAACGTGGTATGGGTCATCAGCACAATGCCCTGAATGAGCCTGAGAAGTTTCGAAACAGCGCCACCTAGTGGTGAATTTTTTTTTCCAAATGCTTATAACTTTGGGTGTGGTCGACTTATTTTCACGAAACTCATCTTTTTAGACTCCTGAATCATTGCCGAGTCCTACGATACCAAACATGCTAGGTTTTGCCTTACGGTTTGTGTAGCGTTGTGATTTAGCGCTTAAAAAACATTTGGCTATATCTTTGAAACCGCTAGTCCGATCGAGACGAAACCACCGTCAGAAGTTTGGAAACATAGGTCGATAGCTATACGCCAATGCCCAAATGCGAAAATATTGATGTTTAGGGGTACTAATTTCCAATCAAAGTCATGTGTCAGTCATTTTTTTCGTGTTTTTTCATATAAATGTCTATAACTCCGAAGCAAATTGAGATTTTTGCACCAAAATCGACACATATATGTATGGGCTCACTCTGAGGACACATAAAAAAAATGGTGGGACTGAGCCTCTTGGTGGCGCTATAATAGAACAAAACATGAAATTCCCATTGACTTCAATGCAGTTTTGTGAAATAAAATGCTATACTAAACAAATGCATTGGTGTAATATTACGAAACTCAGAATGTGCCATCAGCACCATCCCCTGAAGGTACCCAAAATATTTAGAGACAGCGCCACCTAGTGGTCAAAAGTTATAACAACATTTCCAAAACTGCTAATAACTTTTGAATACATCGGCCTATGTAAATGCCACTGGTCTTAATAGATTCCTTGGGTCAAGCCGAGAACATAGATACCAAATTTTCCTTATTTGGTCAAACTTCTTGTCCGCCATCTTGATTTTCATTCAAAACCTACTTTTTCGAACTCCTCCTAGACCGTTTGTCCGATTTTCACCAAAATCGAATCGTATCATCTCCAGACCGTGCCGACTAAAAGTTATGGATTTCGTGTCGATAGACGAAACCGTTTTCGTATAGCGCAGCAGCAAAGTTGAGGCATGATGCTAATAGCATTAATTAAGGCTTTATCTCTGCAATGCCTTGACATATTGACACCAAACTTTGTATGTGTCATTGTAACTTCACTCTGACCACATCACATCAGTTTTGTAACTGCGCCACCTATTGGTCGAAAGTGATAATCCATCAAATCATATTTTTATTTATTGTTTCTATGATTTTTCAGGCATTTTGCCTAAAATCCTCTTTAAATGTCTTTAATTGCTCATTGTTGCAGTTGGTCTGACACTTTCAGACATGTCGGCATGTCTTGTCGTCTTATTCAGCTTGGCCCCGGTAATGGCTGCTTGCAGCTATATTTATTCTTCATTTTTCCGACTGGGAGTCTATGGCAGCCCATAGAACCGATTACGGGAAAGTTGTTTTGGTTTGACATTCTGATAGAGGACATTCCCAACATTAAATACACCAATTTTGGTGTTTCTAAGTCATTCCCTCTAGCGCCACCACCTGTCCAAAGTTTCACTTTTATTATGCTAATAACTTTTGAACCGTAAGGCCAATCAACAAAATTATTTTTTCCTCTGTTTCCTGAGCTCATACCGATTCGATTGCACCCTATGACGTCATTTTCCGTCATATAAATATGGCCGCCATTTTGAATTTTTCTAAAAACCTACTTTTTCAAACTCGTCCTAGACGGTTTGTCCGATTTGCACGAAAATTGAACCAGATCCTCTTCAGGCAGTGCTGACCAAAAGTTATGGAATTCAAATTGATTCGTCAAACCGTTTTCGATAAACACTCAAACTAATTTTACGTAGCGGCTGCAAAAACAGTCGTAAGGGTGTATCTCCGCAACGCTTTATCGTATTCAGACCAAACTTGGTACAAGTCATCACAAGCATGACCTGAGGCAACATGCTGTGTTTTGGCGCAGCGCCACCTACTGGTCCGGAGATATGAAAAATGGCTATTTTTGCTTATAACTTCTGAACAGTTTGTCCAAAAATCATAAAATTGGTCTTGTTAGATTCAGGGCGACATGCCGAGTCGACTGATATCCAATTTTGCCATATCGGCCATTTTGACTGTCGGCCATTTTGAATTTTGTGCTAAAATGCTGTATTTTAACAATGCATGAACGGATTGTTACGAATCTTGGTATGGGTCATCAGCACGATGTCCTGAAGAAGTGTGAGAAGTTTCGAAACAGCGCCACCTAGTGGTGAATTTTTTTTTTCAAATGCTTATAACTTTGGGTGTGGTCGACTTATTTTCACGAAACTCATCTCATTAGACTCCTGAATTGTTGCCGAGTCCAACGATACCAAACATGCTAGGTTTTGCCTTACGGTTTGTGTAGCGTTGTGATTTAGCGCTTAAAAAACAGTAGGCTATATCTTCGAAACCGATTGTCCGATCGAGACGAAACCACCGTCAGAAGTTTGGAAACATAGGTCGATAGCTATACGCCAATGCCCAAATGCGAAAATATTGATGTTTAGGGGTAGCAATATTCAATCAAAGTCATGTGTCAGTCATTTTTTACGTGTTTTTTCATATAAATGTCTATAACTCCGAAGCAAATTGAGATTTTTGCACCAAAATCGACACATATATGTATGGGCTCACTCTGAGGACACATAAAAAAAATGGTGGGACTGAGCCTCTTGGTGGCGCTATAATAGAACAAAACATGAAATTCCCATTGACTTCAATGCAGTTTTGTGAAATAAAATGCTATACTTAACAAATGCATTGGTGTAATATTACGAAACTCAGAATGTGCCATCAGCACCATCCCCTGAAGGTACCCAAAATATTTAGAGACAGCGCCACCTAGTGGTCAAAAGTTATAACAACATTTCCAAAACTGCTAATAACTTTTGAATACATCAGCCTATGTAAATGCCACTGGTCTTTATAGATTCCTTGGGTCAAGCCGAGAACATAGATACCAAATTTTCCTTATTTGGTCAAACTTCTTGTCCGCCATCTTGATTTTCATTCAAAACCTACTTTTTCAAACTCCTCCTAGACCGTTTGTCCGATTTTCACCAAAATCGAATCGTATCATCTCCAGACCGTGCCGACTAAAAGTTATGGATTTCGTGTCGATAGACGAAACCGTTTTCGTATAGCGCAGCAGCAAAGTTGAGGCATAATGCTAATAGCACTAATTCAGGCTTTATCTCTGCAATGCCTTGACATATTGACACCAAACTTTGTATGTGTCATTGTAACTTCACTCTGACCACATCACATCAGTTTTGTAACTGCGCCACCTATTGGTCGAAAGTGATAATCCATCAAATCATATTTTTAATTATTGTTTCTATGATTTTTCAGGCATTTTGCCAAAAATCCTCTTTAAATGTCTTTAATTGCTCATTGTTGCAGTTGGTCTGACACTTGCAGACATGTTGGCATGTCTTGTCGTCTTATTCTGCTTGGCCCCGGTAATGGCTGCTTGCAGCTATATTTATTAGGGGCCAAGCACCGAAGGTGCGTAGGCACCTATTGTATCTGTTCCCGTTCTTATTAGGGGCCAAGCACCGAAGGTGCGGAGGCACCTATTGTATCTGTTCCCGTTCTTATTATTATTCTTCATTTTTCCGACTGGGAGTCTATGGCAGCCCATAGAACCGATTGCGGGAAAGTTGTTTTGGTTTGACATTCTGATAGAGGACAGTCCCAACATTAAATACACCAATTTTTGTGTTTCTAAGTCATTCCCTCTAGCGCCACCACCTGTCCAAATTTTCACTTTTATTTTGCTAATAACTTTTGAACCGTAAGGCCAATCAACAAAATTATTTTTTCCTCTTATTTCTGAGCTCATGCCGATTCGTTTGCACCCTATGACGTCATTTTCCGTCATATAAATATGGCCACCATTTTGAATTTTCTGAAAAAGCTACTTTTTCGAACTCGTCCTAGACGGTTTGTCCGATTTGCACGAAAATTGAACCAGATCATCTTCAGGCAGTGCTGACCAAAAGTTATGGAATTCAAATTGATTCGTCAAACCGTTTTCGATAAACGCACGAATACATTTTACGTAGCGCTAGCAAAAACAGTCGTAAGGCTGTATCTCCGCAACGGTTTATCGTATTCAGACCAAACCTGGTACATGTACTCACAAGCATGACCTGAGGCTACATGCTGCGTTTCGGCGCAGCGCCACCTACTGGTCTGGAGATATGAAAAATGGCTATTTTTGCTTATAACTTCTGAACAGCTTGTCCAAAAATCATAAAATTGGTCTTGATAGATTCAGGGCGACATGCCGAGTCGACTGATATCCAATTTTGCCATATCGGCCATTTTGACTGTCGGCCATTTTGAATTTTGTGCTAAAATGCTGTATTTTAACAACGCATGAACGGATTGTTACGAAACTTGGTATGGGTCATCAACACGATGTCCTGAAGGAGTGTGAGAAGTTTCGAAACAGCGCCACCTAGTGGTGAATTTTTTTTTTCAAATGCTTATAACTTTGGGAGTGATCGACTTATTTTCACGAAACTCATCTCATTAGACTCCTGAATCGTTGCCGAGTCCAACGATACCAAACATTCTAGGTTTCGCCTTACGGTTTGTGTAGCGTTGTGATTTAGCGCTTAAAAAACATTAGGCTATATCTTCGAAACCGTTTGTCCGATCAAGACGAAACCACCGTCAGAAGTTTGGAATCATAGCTTGTTAACTATGTGTCAAAGCCCCAATGCGAAAATATTGATGTTTAGGGGTAGTAATATTCAATCAAAGTCATGTGTCAGTCATTTTTTACGTGTTTTTTCATATAAATATCTATAACTCCGAAGCAAATTGAGATATTTGCACCAAAATCGACACATATATGTATGGGCTCACTCTGAGGACACATAAAAAAAATTGTGGGACTGAGCCTCTTGGTGGCGCTATAATTGAACAAAATATGAAATTCCCATTGACTTCAATACAGTTTTGTGAAATAAAATGCTATACTAAACAAATGCATTGGTGTAATATTACGAAACTCAGATTGTGTCATCAGCACCATCCCCTGAAGGCAACCAAAATATTTCAAGACAGCGCCACCTAGTGGTCAAAAGTTATAACAAAATTTCCAAAAAGGCTAATAACTTTTGAATAAATCTGGCTATTGAAATGCCACGGGTCTTAATAGATTCCTTGGGTCAAGCCGAGAACATAGATACCAAGTTTTCCTTATTTGGCCAAACTTCCTGTCCGCCATCTTGATTTTCATTCAAAACCTACTTTTTCGAACTCCTCCTAGACCGTTTGTCCGATTTTCACCAAAATCGAATCGTATCATCTCCAGACTGTGCCGACAAAAAGTTATGGATTTCGTGTCGATTGATGAAACTGTTTTCGTATAGCACAGCAGCAAAGTTGAGGCATGATGCCAAAATGACTATTCAGGCTTTATATCTGCAATGCCTCGACATATTGACACAAAACTTTGTATGTGTCACTGTCTCCTTACTCTGACCACACCACATCAATTTCGTAACAGCGCCACCTTTTGGTCAAAAGTGACAATCCATTAAATCATATTTTGAATCACTTTTTACATGATTTTTCAGCCATTTCGCCTGAAATCCTCTTTAAATGTCTTTAATTGCTCATTGTTGCAGTTGGTCTGACACTTTCA
This sequence comes from Scardinius erythrophthalmus, assembly GCF_964197995.2. Lineage (NCBI taxonomy): Eukaryota > Metazoa > Chordata > Actinopteri > Cypriniformes > Leuciscidae > Scardinius > Scardinius erythrophthalmus. The sequence continues at coordinate 18,354,106 of NC_138222.1, forward strand.
GACATGTTGGCATGTCTTGTCGTCTTATTCTGCTTGGCCCCGGTAATTGCTGCTTGCAGCTATATTTAGGGGCCAAGCACCGAAGGTGCGGAGGCACCTATTGTTTCTGTTCGCGTTCTTATTATTAGGGGCCAAGCACCGAAGGTGCGGAGGCACCTATTGTATCTGTTCCCGTTCTTATTATTATTCTTCATTTTTCCGACTGGGAGTCTATGGCAGCCCATAGAACCGATTACGGGAAAGTTGTTTTGGTTTGACATTCTGATAGAGGACATTCCCAACATTAAATACACCAATTTTGGTGTTTCTAAGTCATTCCCTCTAGCGCCACCACCTGTCCAAAGTTTCACTTTTATTATGCTAATAACTTTTGAACCGTAAGGCCAATCAACAAAATTATTTTTTCCTCTGTTTCCTGAGCTCATACCGATTCGATTGCACCCTATGACGTCATTTTCCGTCATATAAATGTGGCCGCCATTTTGAATTTTTCTAAAAAACCTACTTTTTCGAACTCGTCCTAGACGGTTTGTCCGATTTGCACGAAAATTGAACCAGATCCTCTTCAGGCAGTGCTGACCAAAAGTTATGGAATTCAAATTGATTCGTCAAACCGTTTTCGATAAACACTCAAACTAATTTTACGTAGCGGCTGCAAAAACAGTCGTAAGGGTGTATCTCCGCAACGCTTTATCGTATTCAGACCAAACTTGGTACAAGTCATCACAAGCATGACCTGAGGCAACATGCTGTGTTTTGGCGCAGCGCCACCTACTGGTCCGGAGATATGAAAAATGGCTATTTTTGCTTATAACTTCTGAACAGTTTGTCCAAAAATCATAAAATTGGTCTTGTTAGATTCAGGGCGACATGCCGAGTCGACTGATATCCAATTTTGCCATATCGGCCATTTTGACTGTCGGCCATTTTGAATTTTGTGCTAAAATGCTGTATTTTAACAATGCATGAACGGATTGTTACGAATCTTGGTATGGGTCATCAGCACGATGTCCTGAAGAAGTGTGAGAAGTTTCGAAACAGCGCCACCTAGTGGTGAATTTTTTTTTTCAAATGCTTATAACTTTGGGTGTGGTCGACTTATTTTCACGAAACTCATCTCATTAGACTCCTGAATTGTTGCCGAGTCCAACGATACCAAACATGCTAGGTTTTGCCTTACGGTTTGTGTAGCGTTGTGATTTAGCGCTTAAAAAACAGTAGGCTATATCTTCGAAACCGATTGTCCGATCGAGACGAAACCACCGTCAGAAGTTTGAAAACATAGGTCGATAGCTATACGCCAATGCCCAAATGCGAAAATATTGATGTTTAGGGGTAGTAATATTCAATCAAAGTCATGTGTCAGTCATTTTTTACGTGTTTTTTCATATAAATGTCTACAACTCCGAAGCAAATTGAGATTTTTGCACCAAAATCGACACATATATGTATGGGCTCACTCTGAGGACACATAAAAAAAATGGTGGGACTGAGCCTCTTGGTGGCGCTATAATAGAACAAAACATGAAATTCCCATTGACTTCAATGCAGTTTTGTGAAATAAAATGCTATACTTAACAAATGCATTGGTGTAATATTACGAAACTCAGAATGTGCCATCAGCACCATCCCCTGAAGGTACCCAAAATATTTAGAGACAGCGCCACCTAGTGGTCAAAAGTTATAACAACATTTCCAAAACTGCTAATAACTTTGGAATACATCAGCCTATGTAAATGCCACTGGTCTTTATAGATTCCTTGGGTCAAGCCGAGAACATAGATACCAAATTTTCCTTATTTGGTCAAACTTCTTGTCCGCCATCTTGATTTTCATTCAAAACCTACTTTTTCAAACTCCTCCTAGACCGTTTGTCCGATTTTCACCAAAATCGAATCGTATCATCTCCAGACCGTGCCGACTAAAAGTTATGGATTTCGTGTCGATAGACGAAACCGTTTTCGTATAGCGCAGCAGCAAAGTTGAGGCATAATGCTAATAGCACTAATTCAGGCTTTATCTCTGCAATGCCTTGACATATTGACACCAAACTTTGTATGTCATTGTAACTTCACTCTGACCACATCACATCAGTTTTGTAACTGCGCCACCTATTGGTCGAAAGTGATAATCCATCAAATCATATTTTTAATTATTGTTTCTATGATTTTTCAGGCATTTTGCCAAAAATCCTCTTTAAATGTCTTTAATTGCTCATTGTTGCAGTTGGTCTGACACTTGCAGACATGTTGGCATGTCTTGTCGTCTTATTCTGCTTGGCCCCGGTAATGGCTGCTTGCAGCTATATTTATTCTTCTTCTTCTTCCGCCATGGGAGTCTATGGCAGCCCATAGAACCGATTGCGGGAAAGTTGTTTTGGTTTGACATTCTGATAGAGGACAGTCCCAACATTAAATACACCAATTTTTGTGTTTCTAAGTCATTCCCTCTAGCGCCACCACCTGTCCAAAGTTTCACTATTATTTTGCTAATAACTTTTGAACCGTAAGGCCAATCAACAAAATTCTTTTTTCCTCTTATTTCTGAGCTCATGCCGATTCGATTGCACCCTATGACGTCATTTTCCGTCATATAAATATGGCCGCCATTTTTAATTTTCTGAAAAAGCTACTTTTTCGAACTCGTCCTAGACGGTTTGTCCGATTTGCACGAAAATTGAACCAGATCATCTTCAGGCAGTGCTGACCAAAAGTTATGGAATTCAAATTGATTCGTCAAACCGTTTTCAATAAACGCACGAACAAATTTTACGTAGCGCCTGCAAAAACAGTCGTAAGGCTGTATCTCTGCAACGGTTTATCGTATTCAGACCAAACTTGGTACATGTCATCACAAGCATGACCTGAGGCTACATGCTGCGTTTCGGCGCAGCGCCACCTACTGGTCCGGAGATATGAAAAATGGCTATTTTTGCTTATAACTTCTGAACAGTTTGTCCAAAAATCATAAAATTGGTCTCGTTAGATTCAGGGTAACATGCCGAGTCGACTGATATCCAATTTTACCATATCGGCCATTTTGACTGTCGGCCATTTTGAATTATGTGCTAAAATGCTGTATTTTATGAACGCATGAACGGATTGTTACGAAACTTGGCATGGGTCATCAGCACGATGTCCTGAAGGAGTGTGAGAAGTTTCGAAACAGCGCCACCTAGTGGGGAATTTTTTTTTTCAAACGCTTATAACTTTGGGTGCGGTCGACTTATTTTCACGAGACTCATCTAATTAGACTCCTGAAACCTTGCCGAGTCCTACGATACCAAACATGCTAGGTTTCGCCTTACGGTTTGTGTAGCGTTGTGATTTAGCGCTTAAAAAACATTAGGCTATATCTTCGAAACCGCTTGTCCGATCGAGACGAAACCACCGTCAGAAGTTTGGAAACATAGGTCGATAGCTATACGCCAATGCCCAAATGCGAAAATATTGATGTTTAGGGGTAGTAAAATTCAAACAAAGTCATGTGTCAGTCATTTTTTACGTGTTTTTTCATATAAATGTTTATAACTCTAAAGCAAATTGAGATATTTTCACCAAAACTGACACACATATGTATGGGCTCACTCTGAGGACACGTAAAAAAAATTGTGGGACTGAGCCTCTTGGTGGCGCTATAATAGAACAAAACATGAAATTCCCATTGACTTCAATACAGTTTTGTGAGATAAAATGCTATTTTCATTCAAAACATACTTTTTCGAACTCCTCCCACACCGTTTGTCCGATTTTCACCAAAATCGAATCGTATCATCCCCAGACTGTGCCGACTAAAAGTTATGGATTTCGTGTCAATTGACGAAACCGTTTTCGTATAGCGCAGCAGCAAATTTGAGGCATGATGCTAATAGCACTATTCAGGCTTTATCTCTGCAATGCCTTGACATATTGACACCAAACTTTGTATGTGTCATTGTCTCCTCACTCTGACCACATCACATCAGTTTTGTAACTGTGCCACCTATTTGTCGAAAGTGATAATCCATTAAATCATATTTTTAATTACTGTTTCTATGATTTTTCAGCCATTTCGTCTAAAATCCTCTTTAAATGTCTTTAATTGCTCATTGTTGCAGTTGGTCTGACACTTTCAGACATGTCGGCATGTCTTGTCGTCTTATTCTGCTTGGCCCCGGTAATTGCTGCTTGCAGCTATATTTAGGGGCCAAGCACCGAAGGTGCGGAGGCACCTATTGTTTTCGTTCCCGTTCTTATTATTATTATTAGGGGCCAAGCACCGAAGGTGCGGAGGCACCTATTGTTTTCGTTCCCGTTCTTATTAGGGGCCAAGCACCGAAGGTGCGGAGGCACCTATTGTATCTGTTCCCGTTCTTATTATTATTCTTCATTTTTCCGACTGGGAGTCTATGGCAGCCCATAGAACCGATTACGGGAAAGTTGTTTTGGTTTGACATTCTGATAGAGGACATTCCCAACATTAAATACACCAATTTTGGTGTTTCTAAGTCATTCCCTCTAGCGCCACCACCTGTCCAAAGTTTCACTTTTATTATGCTAATAACTTTTGAACCGTAAGGCCAATCAACAAAATTATTTTTTCCTCTGTTTCCTGAGCTCATACCGATTCGATTGCACCCTATGACGTCATTTTCCGTCATATAAATATGGCCGCCATTTTGAATTTTTCTAAAAACCTACTTTTTCGAACTCGTCCTAGACGGTTTGTCCGATTTGCACGAAAATTGAACCAGATCCTCTTCAGGCAGTGCTGACCAAAAGTTATGGAATTCAAATTGATTCGTCAAACCGTTTTCGATAAACACTCAAACTAATTTTACGTAGCGGCTGCAAAAACAGTCGTAAGGGTGTATCTCCGCAACGCTTTATCGTATTCAGACCAGACTTGGTACAAGTCATCACAAGCATGACCTGAGGCAACATGCTGTGTTTTGGCGCAGCGCCACCTACTGGTCCGGAGATATGAAAAATGGCTATTTTTGCTTATAACTTCTGAACAGTTTGTCCAAAAATCATAAAATTGGTCTTGTTAGATTCAGGGCGACATGCCGAGTCGACTGATATCCAATTTTGCCATATCGGCCATTTTGACTGTCGGCCATTTTGAATTTTGTGCTAAAATGCTGTATTTTAACAATGCATGAACGGATTGTTACGAATCTTGGTATGGGTCATCAGCACGATGTCCTGAAGAAGTGTGAGAAGTTTCGAAACAGCGCCACCTAGTGGTGAATTTTTTTTTCAAATGCTTATAACTTTGGGTGTGGTCGACTTATTTTCACGAAACTCATCTCATTAGACTCCTGAATTGTTGCCGAGTCCAACGATACCAAACATGCTAGGTTTTGCCTTACGGTTTGTGTAGCGTTGTGATTTAGCGCTTAAAAAACAGTAGGCTATATCTTCGAAACCGATTGTCCGATCGAGACGAAACCACCGTCAGAAGTTTGGAAACATAGGTCGATAGCTATACGCCAATGCCCAAATGCAAAAATATTGATGTTTAGGGGTAGTAATATTCAATCAAAGTCATGTGTCAGTCATTTTTTACGTGTTTTTTCATATAAATGTCTATAACTCCGAAGCAAATTGAGATTTTTGCACCAAAATCGACACATATATGTATGGGCTCACTCTGAGGACACATAAAAAAAATGGTGGGACTGAGCCTCTTGGTGGCGCTATAATAGAACAAAACATGAAATTCCCATTGACTTCAATGCAGTTTTGTGAAATAAAATGCTATACTTAACAAATGCATTGGTGTAATATTACGAAACTCAGAATGTGCCATCAGCACCATCCCCTGAAGGTACCCAAAATATTTAGAGACAGCGCCACCTAGTGGTCAAAAGTTATAACAACATTTCCAAAACTGCTAATAACTTTTGAATACATCAGCCTATGTAAATGCCACTGGTCTTTATAGATTCCTTGGGTCAAGCCGAGAACATAGATACCAAATTTTCCTTATTTGGTCAAACTTCTTGTCCGCCATCTTGATTTTCATTCAAAACCTACTTTTTCAAACTCCTCCTAGACCGTTTGTCCGATTTTCACCAAAATCGAATCGTATCATCTCCAGACCGTGCCGACTAAAAGTTATGGATTTCGTGTCGATAGACGAAACCGTTTTCGTATAGCGCAGCAGCAAAGTTGAGGCATAATGCTAATAGCACTAATTCAGGCTTTATCTCTGCAATGCCTTGACATATTGACACCAAACTTTGTATGTGTCATTGTAACTTCACTCTGACCACATCACATCAGTTTTGTAACTGCGCCACCTATTGGTCGAAAGTGATAATCCATCAAATCATATTTTTAATTATTGTTTCTATGATTTTTCAGGCATTTTGCCAAAAATCCTCTTTAAATGTCTTTAATTGCTCATTGTTGCAGTTGGTCTGACACTTGCAGACATGTTGGCATGTCTTGTCGTCTTATTCTGCTTGGCCCCGGTAATGGCTGCTTGCAGCTATATTTATTAGGGGCCAAGCACCGAAGGTGCGGAGGCACCTATTGTATCTGTTCCGTTTCTTATTATTATTATTATTATTATTATTATTATTATTATTATTATTCTTCCGCCATGGGAGTCTATGGCAGCCCATAGAACCGATTGCGGGAAAGTTGTTTTGGTTTGACATTCTGATAGAGGACCGTCTCAACATTAAATACACCAATTTTGGTGTTTCTAAGTCATTCCCTCTAGCGCCACCACCTGTCCAAAGTTTCACTTTTATTTTGCTAATAACTTTTGAACCGTAAGGCCAATCAGCGAAATTCTTTTCTCCTCTGATTCCTGAGCTCATGGCGATTCGATAGCACCCTATGACGTCATTTGCCGTCATAAAAATATGGCCGCCATCTTGAATTTTCAAAAAAAGCTACTTTTTCGAACTCGTCCTAGACGGTTTGTCCGATTTGCACGAAAATTGAACCAGATCATCTTCAGGTAGTGCTGACAAAAAGTTATGGAATTCAAATGGATTCGTCAAACCGTTTTCAATAAACGCACAAATATATTTTACGTAGCGCTAGCAAAAACAGTCGTAAGGCCGTATCTCCGCAACGGTTTATCGTATTCAGACCAAACTTGGTACATGTACTCACAAGCATGACCTGAGGCTACATGCTGTGTTTCGGCGCAGCGCCACCTACTGGTCCGGAGATATGAAAAATGGCTATTTTTGCTTATTACTTCTGAACAGTTTGTCCAAAAATCATACAATTGGTCTCGTTAGATTCAGGGCAACATGCCGAGTCGACTGATATCCAATTTGACCATATCGGTCATTTTGGCTGTCGGCCATTTTGAATTTTGTGCTAAAATTCTGTATTTTATGAACGCATGAACGGATTGTTACGAAACGTGGTATGGGTCATCAGCACAATGCCCTGAATGAGCCTGAGAAGTTTCGAAACAGCGCCACCTAGTGGTGAATTTTTTTTTTCAAATGCTTATAACTTTGGGTGTGGTCGACTTATTTTCACGAAACTCATCTTTTTAGACTCCTGAATCGTTGCCGAGTCCTACGATACCAAACATGCTAGGTTTTGCCTTACGGTTTGTGTAGCGTTGTGATTTAGCGCTTAAAAAACATTTGGCTATATCTTTGAAACCGCTAGTCCGATCGAGACGAAACCACCGTCAGAAGTTTGGAAACATAGGTCGATAGCTATACGCCAATGCCCAAATGCGAAAATATTGATGTTTAGGGGTACTAATTTCCAATCAAAGTCATGTGTCAGTCATTTTTTTCGTGTTTTTTCATATAAATGTCTATAACTCCGAAGCAAATTGAGATTTTTGCACCAAAATCGACACATATATGTATGGGCTCACTCTGAGGACACATAAAAAAAAATGGTGGGACTGAGCCTCTTGGTGGCGCTATAATAGAACAAAACATGAAATTCCCATTGACTTCAATGCAGTTTTGTGAAATAAAATGCTATACTAAACAAATGCATTGGTGTAATATTACGAAACTCAGAATGTGCCATCAGCACCATCCCCTGAAGGTACCCAAAATATTTAGAGACAGCGCCACCTAGTGGTCAAAAGTTATAACAACATTTCCAAAACTGCTAATAACTTTTGAATACATCGGCCTATGTAAATGCCACTGGTCTTAATAGATTCCTTGGGTCAAGCCGAGAACATAGATACCAAATTTTCCTTATTTGGTCAAACTTCTTGTCCGCCATCTTGATTTTCATTCAAAACCTACTTTTTCGAACTCCTCCTAGACCGTTTGTCAGATTTTCACCAAAATCGAATCGTATCATCTCCAGACCGTGCCGACTAAAAGTTATGGATTTCGTGTCGATAGACGAAACCGTTTTCGTATAGCGCAGCAGCAAAGTTGAGGCATGATGCTAATAGCATTAATTAAGGCTTTATCTCTGCAATGCCTTGACATATTGACACCAAACTTTGTATGTGTCATTGTAACTTCACTCTGACCACATCACATCAGTTTTGTAACTGCGCCACCTATTGGTCGAAAGTGATAATCCATCAAATCATATTTTTATTTATTGTTTCTATGATTTTTCAGGCATTTTGCCTAAAATCCTCTTTAAATGTCTTTAATTGCTCATTGTTGCAGTTGGTCTGACACTTTCAGACATGTCGGCATGTCTTGTCGTCTTATTCAGCTTGGCCCCGGTAATGGCTGCTTGCAGCTATATTTAGGGGCCAAGCACCGAAGGTGCGGAGGCACCTATTGTATCTGTTCCCGTTCTTATTATTATTCTTCATTTTTCCGACTGGGAGTCTATGGCAGCCCATAGAACCGATTGCGGGAAAGTTGTTTTGGTTTGACATTCTGATAGAGGACAGTCCCAACATTAAATACACCAATTTTTGTGTTTCTAAGTCATTCCCTCTAGCGCCACCACCTGTCCAAATTTTCACTTTTATTTTGCTAATAACTTTTGAACCGTAAGGCCAATCAACAAAATTATTTTTTCCTCTTATTTCTGAGCTCATGCCGATTCGTTTGCACCCTATGACGTCATTTTCCGTCATATAAATATGGCCACCATTTTGAATTTTCTGAAAAAGCTACTTTTTCGAACTCGTCCTAGACGGTTTGTCCGATTTGCACGAAAATTGAACCAGATCATCTTCAGGCAGTGCTGACCAAAAGTTATGGAATTCAAATTGATTCGTCAAACCGTTTTCGATAAACGCACGAATACATTTTACGTAGCGCTAGCAAAAACAGTCGTAAGGCTGTATCTCCGCAACGGTTTATCGTATTCAGACCAAACCTGGTACATGTACTCACAAGCATGACCTGAGGCTACATGCTGCGTTTCGGCGCAGCGCCACCTACTGGTCTGGAGATATGAAAAATGGCTATTTTTGCTTATAACTTCTGAACAGCTTGTCCAAAAATCATAAAATTGGTCTTGATAGATTCAGGGCGACATGCCGAGTCGACTGATATCCAATTTTGCCATATCGGCCATTTTGACTGTCGGCCATTTTGAATTTTGTGCTAAAATGCTGTATTTTAACAACGCATGAACGGATTGTTACGAAACTTGGTATGGGTCATCAACACGATGTCCTGAAGGAGTGTGAGAAGTTTCGAAACAGCGCCACCTAGTGGTGAATTTTTTTTTTCAAATGCTTATAACTTTGGGAGTGATCGACTTATTTTCACGAAACTCATCTCATTAGACTCCTGAATCGTTGCCGAGTCCAACGATACCAAACATTCTAGGTTTCGCCTTACGGTTTGTGTAGCGTTGTGATTTAGCGCTTAAAAAACATTAGGCTATATCTTCGAAACCGTTTGTCCGATCAAGACGAAACCACCGTCAGAAGTTTGGAATCATAGCTTGTTAACTATATGTCAAAGCCCAAATGCGAAAATATTGATGTTTAGGGGTAGTAATATTCAATCAAAGTCATGTGTCAGTCATTTTTTACGTGTTTTTTCATATAAATATCTATAACTCCGAAGCAAATTGAGATATTTGCACCAAAATCGACACATATATGTATGGGCTCACTCTGAGGACACATAAAAAAAATTGTGGGACTGAGCCTCTTGGTGGCGCTATAATTGAACAAAATATGAAATTCCCATTGACTTCAATACAGTTTTGTGAAATAAAATGCTATACTAAACAAATGCATTGGTGTAATATTACGAAACTCAGATTGTGTCATCAGCACCATCCCCTGAAGGCAACCAAAATATTTCAAGACAGCGCCACTTAGTGGTCAAAAGTTATAACAAAATTTCCAAAAAGGCTAATAACTTTTGAATAAATCTGGCTATTGAAATGCCACGGGTCTTAATAGATTCCTTGGGTCAAGCCGAGAACATAGATACCAAGTTTTCCTTATTTGGCCAAACTTCCTGTCCGCCATCTTGATTTTCATTCAAAACCTACTTTTTCGAACTCCTCCTAGACCGTTTGTCCGATTTTCACCAAAATCGAATCGTATCATCTCCAGACTGTGCCGACAAAAAGTTATGGATTTCGTGTCGATTGATGAAACTGTTTTCGTATAGCACAGCAGCAAAGTTGAGGCATGATGCCAAAATGACTATTCAGGCTTTATATCTGCAATGCCTCGACATATTGACACAAAACTTTGTATGTGTCACTGTCTCCTTACTCTGACCACACCACATCAATTTCGTAACAGCGCCACCTTTTGGTCAAAAGTGACAATCCATTAAATCATATTTTGAATCACTTTTTACATGATTTTTCAGCCATTTCGCCTGAAATCCTCTTTAAATGTCTTTAATTGCTCATTGTTGCAGTTGGTCTGACACTTTCAGACATGTTGGCATGTCTTGTCGTCTTATTCTGCTTGGCCCCGGTAATTGCTGCTTGCAGCTATATTTAGGGGCCAAGCACCGAAGGTGCGGAGGCACCTATTGTTTTCGTTCCCGTTCTTATTATTATTATTAGGGGCCAAGCACCGAAGGTGCGGAGGCACCTATTGTATCTGTTCCCGTTCTTATTATTATTCTTCATTTTTCCGACTGGGAGTCTATGGCAGCCCATAGAACCGATTGCGGGAAAGTTGTTTTGGTTTGACATTCTGATAGAGGACAGTCCCAACATTAAATACACCAATTTTTGTGTTTCTAAGTCATTCCCTCTAGCGCCACCACCTGTCCAAATTTTCACTTTTATTTTGCTAATAACTTTTGAACCGTAAGGCCAATCAACAAAATAATTTTTTCCTCTTATTTCTGAGCTCATGCCGATTCGTTTGCACCCTATGACGTCATTTTCCGTCATATAAATATGGCCACCATTTTGAATTTTCTGAAAAAGCTACTTTTTCGAACTCGTCCTAGACGGTTTGTCCGATTTGCACGAAAATTGAACCAGATCATCTTCAGGCAGTGCTGACCAAAAGTTATGGAATTCAAATTGATTCGTCAAACCGTTTTCGATAAACGCACGAATACATTTTACGTAGCGCTAGCAAAAACAGTCGTAAGGCTGTATCTCCGCAACGGTTTATCGTATTCAGACCAAACCTGGTAAATGTACTCACAAGCATGACCTGAGGCTACATGCTGCGTTTCGGCGCAGCGCCACCTACTGGTCTGGAGATATGAAAAATGGCTATTTTTGCTTATAACTTCTGAACAGCTTGTCCAAAAATCATAAAATTGGTCTTGATAGATTCAGGGCGACATGCCGAGTCGACTGATATCCAATTTTGCCATATCGGCCATTTTGACTGTCGGCCATTTTGAATTTTGTGCTAAAATGCTGTATTTTAACAACGCATGAACGGATTGTTACGAAACTTGGTATGGGTCATCAACACGATGTCCTGAAGGAGTGTGAGAAGTTTCGAAACAGCGCCACCTAGTGGTGAATTTTTTTTTTCAAATGCTTATAACTTTGGGAGTGATCGACTTATTTTCACGAAACTCATCTCATTAGACTCCTGAATCGTTGCCGAGTCCAACGATACCAAACATTCTAGGTTTCGCCTTACGGTTTGTGTAGCGTTGTGATTTAGAGCTTAAAAAACATTAGGCTATATCTTCGAAACCGTTTGTCCGATCAAGACGAAACCACCGTCAGAAGTTTGGAATCATAGCTTGTTAACTATATGTTAAAGCCCAAATGCGAAAATATTGATGTTTAGGGGTAGTAATATTCAATCAAAGTCATGTGTCAGTCATTTTTTACGTGTTTTTTCATATAAATATCTATAACTCCGAAGCAAATTGAGATATTTGCACCAAAATCGACACATATATGTATGGGCTCACTCTGAGGACACATAAAAAAAATTGTGGGACTGAGCCTCTTGGTGGCGCTATAATTGAACAAAATATGAAATTCCCATTGACTTCAATACAGTTTTGTGAAATAAAATGCTATACTAAACAAATGCATTGGTGTAATATTACGAAACTCAGATTGTGTCATCAGCACCATCCCCTGAAGGCAACCAAAATATTTCAAGACAGCGCCACCTAGTGGTCAAAAGTTATAACAAAATTTCCAAAAAGGCTAATAACTTTTGAATAAATCTGGCTATTGAAATGCCACGGGTCTTAATAGATTCCTTGGGTCAAGCCGAGAACATAGATACCAAGTTTTCCTTATTTGGCCAAACTTCCTGTCCGCCATCTTGATTTTCATTCAAAACCTACTTTTTCGAACTCCTCCTAGACCGTTTGTCCGATTTTCACCAAAATCGAATCGTATCATCTCCAGACTGTGCCGACAAAAAGTTATGGATTTCGTGTCGATTGATGAAACTGTTTTCGTATAGCACAGCAGCAAAGTTGAGGCATGATGCCAAAATGACTATTCAGGCTTTATATCTGCAATGCCTCGACATATTGACACAAAACTTTGTATGTGTCACTGTCTCCTTACTCTGACCACACCACATCAATTTCGTAACAGCGCCACCTTTTGGTCAAAAGTGACAATCCATTAAATCATATTTTGAATCACTTTTTACATGATTTTTCAGCCATTTCGCCTGAAATCCTCTTTAAATGTCTTTAATTGCTCATTGTTGCAGTTGGTCTGACACTTTCAGACATGTTGGCATGTCTTGTCGTCTTATTCTGCTTGGCCCCGGTAATTGCTGCTTGCAGCTATATTTATTATTATTATTCTTCCTTCTTCCGACTGGGAGTCTATGGCAGCCCATAGAACCGATTGCGGGAAAGTTGTTTTGGTTTGACATTCTGATAGAGGACCGTCTCAACATTAAATACACCAATTTTGGTGTTTCTAAGTCATTCCCTCTAGCGCCACCACCTGTCCAAAATTTCACTTTTATTTTGCTAATAACTTTTGAACCGTAAGGCCAATCAGCGAAATTCTTTTTTCCACTGATTCCTGAGCTCATGGCGATTCGATTGCACCCTATGACGTCATTTGCCGTCATAAAAATATGGCCGCCATCTTGAATTTTCAAAAAAAGCTACTTTTTCGAACTCGTCCTAGACGGTTTGTCCGATTTGCACGAAAATTGAACCAGATCATCTTCAGGTAGTGCTGACAAAAAGTTATGGAATTCAAATGGATTCGTCAAACCGTTTTCGATAAACGCACGAATACATTTTACGTAGCGCTAGCAAAAACAGTCGTAAGGCCGTATCTCCGCAACGGTTTATCGTATTCAGACCAAACTTGGTACTTGTACTCACAAGCATGACCTGAGGCTACATGCTGTGTTTCGGCGCAGCGCCACCTACTGGTCCGGAGATATGAAAAATGGCTATTTTTGCTTATAACTTCTGAACAGTTTGTCCAAAAATCATACAATTGGTCTCGTTAGATTCAGGGCAACATGCCGAGTCGACTGATATCCAATTTGACCATATCGGTCATTTTGGCTGTCGGCCATTTTGAATTTTGTGCTAAAATTCTGTATTTTATGAACGCATGAACGGATTGTTACGAAACGTGGTATGGGTCATCAGCACAATGCCCTGAATGAGCCTGAGAAGTTTCGAAACAGCGCCACCTAGTGGTGAATTTTTTTTTTCAAATGCTTATAACTTTGGGTGTGGTCGACTTATTTTCACGAAACTCATCTTTTTAGACTCCTGAATCATTGCCGAGTCCTACGATACCAAACATGCTAGGTTTTGCCTTACGGTTTGTGTAGCGTTGTGATTTAGCGCTTAAAAAACATTTGGCTATATCTTTGAAACCGCTAGTCCGATCGAGACGAAACCACCGTCAGAAGTTTGGAAACATAGGTCGATAGCTATACGCCAATGCCCAAATGCGAAAATATTGATGTTTAGGGGTACTAATTTCCAATCAAAGTCATGTGTCAGTCATTTTTTTCGTGTTTTTTCATATAAATGTCTATAACTCCGAAGCAAATTGAGATTTTTGCACCAAAATCGACACATATATGTATGGGCTCACTCTGAGGACACATAAAAAAAATGGTGGGACTGAGCCTCTTGGTGGCGCTATAATAGAACAAAACATGAAATTCCCATTGACTTCAATGCAGTTTTGTGAAATAAAATGCTATACTAAACAAATGCATTGGTGTAATATTACGAAACTCAGAATGTGCCATCAGCACCATCCCCTGAAGGTACCCAAAATATTTAGAGACAGCGCCACCTAGTGGTCAAAAGTTATAACAACATTTCCAAAACTGCTAATAACTTTTGAATACATCGGCCTATGTAAATGCCACTGGTCTTAATAGATTCCTTGGGTCAAGCCGAGAACATAGATACCAAATTTTCCTTATTTGGTCAAACTTCTTGTCCGCCATCTTGATTTTCATTCAAAACCTACTTTTTCGAACTCCTCCTAGACCGTTTGTCCGATTTTCACCAAAATCGAATCGTATCATCTCCAGACCGTGCCGACTAAAAGTTATGGATTTCGTGTCGATAGACGAAACCGTTTTCGTATAGCGCAGCAGCAAAGTTGAGGCATGATGCTAATAGCATTAATTAAGGCTTTATCTCTGCAATGCCTTGACATATTGACACCAAACTTTGTATGTGTCATTGTAACTTCACTCTGACCACATCACATCAGTTTTGTAACTGCGCCACCTATTGGTCGAAAGTGATAATCCATCAAATCATATTTTTAGGGGCCAAGCACCGAAGGTGCGGAGGCACCTATTGTTTTCGTTCCCGTTCTTATTATTATTATTATTATTATTATTCTTCCTTCTTCCGACTGGGAGTCTATGGCAGCCCATAGAACCGATTGCGGGAAAGTTGTTTTGGTTTGACATTCTGATAGAGGACCGTCTCAACATTAAATACACCAATTTTGGTGTTTCTAAGTCATTCCCTCTAGCGCCACCACCTGTCCAAAATTTCACTTTTATTTTGCTAATAACTTTTGAACCGTAAGGCCAATCAGCGAAATTCTTTTTTCCACTGATTCCTGAGCTCATGGCGATTCGATTGCACCCTATGACGTCATTTGCCGTCATAAAAATATGGCCGCCATCTTGAATTTTCAAAAAAAGCTACTTTTTCGAACTCGTCCTAGACGGTTTGTCCGATTTGCACGAAAATTGAACCAGATCATCTTCAGGTAGTGCTGACAAAAAGTTATGGAATTCAAATGGATTCGTCAAACCGTTTTCGATAAACGCACGAATACATTTTACGTAGCGCTAGCAAAAACAGTCGTAAGGCCGTATCTCCGCAACGGTTTATCGTATTCAGACCAAACTTGGTACTTGTACTCACAAGCATGACCTGAGGCTACATGCTGTGTTTCGGCGCAGCGCCACCTACTGGTCCGGAGATATGAAAAATGGCTATTTTTGCTTATAACTTCTGAACAGTTTGTCCAAAAATCATACAATTGGTCTCGTTAGATTCAGGGCAACATGCCGAGTCGACTGATATCCAATTTGACCATATCGGTCATTTTGGCTGTCGGCCATTTTGAATTTTGTGCTAAAATTCTGTATTTTATGAACGCATGAACGGATTGTTACGAAACGTGGTATGGGTCATCAGCACAATGCCCTGAATGAGCCTGAGAAGTTTCGAAACAGCGCCACCTAGTGGTGAATTTTTTTTTCCAAATGCTTATAACTTTGGGTGTGGTCGACTTATTTTCACGAAACTCATCTTTTTAGACTCCTGAATCATTGCCGAGTCCTACGATACCAAACATGCTAGGTTTTGCCTTACGGTTTGTGTAGCGTTGTGATTTAGCGCTTAAAAAACATTTGGCTATATCTTTGAAACCGCTAGTCCGATCGAGACGAAACCACCGTCAGAAGTTTGAAAACATAGGTCGATAGCTATACGCCAATGCCCAAATGCGAAAATATTGATGTTTAGGGGTACTAATTTCCAATCAAAGTCATGTGTCAGTCATTTTTTTCGTGTTTTTTCATATAAATGTCTATAACTCCGAAGCAAATTGAGATTTTTGCACCAAAATCGACACATATATGTATGGGCTCACTCTGAGGACACATAAAAAAAATGGTGGGACTGAGCCTCTTGGTGGCGCTATAATAGAACAAAACATGAAATTCCCATTGACTTCAATGCAGTTTTGTGAAATAAAATGCTATACTAAACAAATGCATTGGTGTAATATTACGAAACTCAGAATGTGCCATCAGCACCATCCCCTGAAGGTACCCAAAATATTTAGAGACAGCGCCACCTAGTGGTCAAAAGTTATAACAACATTTCCAAAACTGCTAATAACTTTTGAATACATCGGCCTATGTAAATGCCACTGGTCTTAATAGATTCCTTGGGTCAAGCCGAGAACATAGATACCAAATTTTCCTTATTTGGTCAAACTTCTTGTCCGCCATCTTGATTTTCATTCAAAACCTACTTTTTCGAACTCCTCCTAGACCGTTTGTCCGATTTTCACCAAAATCGAATCGTATCATCTCCAGACCGTGCCGACTAAAAGTTATGGATTTCGTGTCGATAGACGAAACCGTTTTCGTATAGCGCAGCAGCAAAGTTGAGGCATGATGCTAATAGCATTAATTAAGGCTTTATCTCTGCAATGCCTTGACATATTGACACCAAACTTTGTATGTGTCATTGTAACTTCACTCTGACCACATCACATCAGTTTTGTAACTGCGCCACCTATTGGTCGAAAGTGATAATCCATCAAATCATATTTTTATTTATTGTTTCTATGATTTTTCAGGCATTTTGCCTAAAATCCTCTTTAAATGTCTTTAATTGCTCATTGTTGCAGTTGGTCTGACACTTTCAGACATGTCGGCATGTCTTGTCGTCTTATTCAGCTTGGCCCCGGTAATGGCTGCTTGCAGCTATATTTAGGGGCCAAGCACCGAAGGTGCGGAGGCACCTATTGTATCCGTTCGCGTTCTTATTAGGGGCCAAGCACCGAAGGTGCGGAGGCACCTATTGTTTTCGTTCCCGTTCTTATTATTATTATTAGGGGCCAAGCACCGAAGGTGCGGAGGCACCTATTGTATCTGTTCCGTTTCTTATTATTATTATTATTATTATTATTATTAGGGGCCAAGCACCGAAGGTGCGGAGGCACCTATTGTATCTGTTCCGTTTCTTATTATTATTATTATTATTATTATTATTATTCTTCCGCCATGGGAGTCTATGGCAGCCCATAGAACCGATTGCGGGAAAGTTGTTTTGGTTTGACATTCTGATAGAGGACCGTCTCAACATTAAATACACCAATTTTGGTGTTTCTAAGTCATTCCCTCTAGCGCCACCACCTGTCCAAAGTTTCACTTTTACTTTGCTAATAACTTTTGAACCGTAAGGCCAATCAGCGAAATTCTTTTTTTCTCTGATTCCGGAGCTCATGGCGATTCGATTGCACCCTATGACGTCATTTTCCGTCATAAAAATATGGCCGCCATCTTGAATTTTCAAAAAAAGCTACTTTTTCGAACTCGTCCTAGACGGTTTGTCCGATTTGCACGAAAATTTAACCAGATCATCTTCAGGTAGTGCTGACAAAAAGTTATGGAATTCAAATGGATTCGTCAAACCGTTTTCGATAAACGCACAAATACATTTTACGTAGCGCTAGCAAAAACAGTCGTAAGGCCGTATCTCCGCAACGGTTTATCGTATTCAGACCAAACTTGGTACTTGTACTCACAAGCATGACCTGAGGCTACATGCTGTGTTTCGGCGCAGCGCCACCTACTGGTCCGGAGATATGAAAAATGGCTATTTTTGCTTATAACTTCTGAACAGTTTGTCCAAAAATCATACAATTGGTCTCGTTAGATTCAGGGCAACATGCCGAGTCGACTGATATCCAATTTGACCATATCGGTCATTTTGGCTGTCGGCCATTTTGAATTTTGTGCTAAAATTCTGTATTTTATGAACGCATGAACGGATTGTTACGAAACGTGGTATGGGTCATCAGCACAATGCCCTGAATGAGCCTGAGAAGTTTCGAAACAGCGCCACCTAGTGGTGAATTTTTTTTTTCAAATGCTTATAACTTTGGGTGTGGTCGACTTATTTTCACGAAACTCATCTTTTTAGACTCCTGAATCGTTGCCGAGTCCTACGATACCAAACATGCTAGGTTTTGCCTTACGGTTTGTGTAACGTTGTGATTTAGCGCTTAAAAAACATTTGGCTATATCTTTGAAACCGCTAGTCCGATCGAGACGAAACCACCGTCAGAAGTTTGGAAACATAGGTCGATAGCTATACGCCAATGCCCAAATGCGAAAATATTGATGTTTAGGGGTACTAATTTCCAATCAAAGTCATGTGTCAGTCATTTTTTTCGTGTTTTTTCATATAAATGTCTATAACTCCGAAGCGAATTGAGATATTTTCACCAAAATTGACACACATATGTATGGGCTCACTCTGAGGACACGTAAAAAAAATTGTGGGACTGAGCCTCTTGGTGGCGCTATAATTGAACAAAATATGAAATTCCCATTGACTTCAATACAGTTTTGTGAAATAAAATGCTATACTAAACAAATGCATTGGTGTAATATTACGAAACTCAGATTGTGTCATCAGCACCATCCCCTGAAGGCAACCAAAATATTTCAAGACAGCGCCACCTAGTGGTCAAAAGTTATAACAAAATTTCCAAAAAGGCTAATAACTTTTGAATAAATCTGGCTATTGAAATGCCACGGGTCTTAATAGATTCCTTGGGTCAAGCCGAGAACATAGATACCAAGTTTTCCTTATTTGGCCAAACTTCCTGTCCGCCATCTTGATTTTCATTCAAAACCTACTTTTTCGAACTCCTCCTAGACCGTTTGTCCGATTTTCACCAAAATCGAATCGTATCATCTCCAGACTGTGCCGACAAAAAGTTATGGATTTCGTGTCGATTGATGAAACCGTTTTCGTATAGCACAGCAGCAAAGTTGAGGCATGATGCCAAAATGACTATTCAGGCTTTATATCTGCAATGCCTCGACATATTGACACAAAACTTTGTATGTGTCACTGTCTCCTTACTCTGACCACACCACATCAATTTCGTAACAGCGCCACCTTTTGGTCAAAAGTGACAATCCATTAAATCATATTTTGAATCACTTTTTACATGATTTTTCAGCCATTTCGCCTAAAATCCTCTTTAAATGTCTTTAATTGCTCATTGTTGCAGTTGGTCTGACACTTTCAGACATGTTGGCATGTCTTGTCGTCTTATTCTGCTTGGCCCCGGTAATTGCTGCTTGCAGCTATATTTATTATTATTATTATTCTTCCGCCATGGGAGTCTATGGCAGCCCATAGAACCGATTGCGGGAAAGTTGTTTTGGTTTGACATTCTGATAGAGGACCGTCTCAACATTAAATACACCAATTTTGGTGTTTCTAAGTCATTCCCTCTAGCGCCACCACCTGTCCAAAGTTTCACTTTTATTTTGCTAATAACTTTTGAACCGTAAGGCCAATCAGCGAAATTCTTTTTTCCTCTGATTCCTGAGCTCATGGCGATTCGATTGCACCCTATGACGTCATTTGCCGTCATAAAAATATGGCCGCCATCTTGAATTTTCAAAAAAAGCTACTTTTTCGAACTCGTCCTAGACGGTTTGTCCGATTTGCACGAAAATTGAACCAGATCATCTTCAGGTAGTGCTGACAAAAAGTTATGGAATTCAAATGGATTCGTCAAACCGTTTTCAATAAACGCACAAATACATTTTACGTAGCGCTAGCAAAAACAGTCGTAAGGCCGTATCTCCGCAACGGTTTATCATATTCAGACCAAACTTGGTACTTGTACTCACAAGCATGACCTGAGGCTACATGCTGTGTTTCGGCGCAGCGCCACCTACTGGTCCGGAGTTATGAAAAATGGCTATTTTTGCTTATAACTTCTGAACAGTTTGTCCAAAAATCATACAATTGGTCTCGTTAGATTCAGGGCAACATGCCGAGTCGACTGATATCCAATTTGACCATATCGGTCATTTTGGCTGTCGGCCATTTTGAATTTTGTGCTAAAATTCTGTATTTTATGAACGCATGAACAGATTGTTACGAAACGTGGTATGGGTCATCAGCACAATGCCCTGAATGAGCCTGAGAAGTTTCGAAACAGCGCCACCTAGTGGTGAATTTTTTTTTTCAAATGCTTATAACTTTGGGTGTGGTCGACGTATTTTCACGAAACTCATCTCCTTAGACTCCTGAATCGTTGCCGAGTCCAACGATACCAAACATGCTAGGTTTCGCCTTACGGTTTGTGTAGCGTTGTGATTTAGCGCTTAAAAAACATTAGGCTATATCTTCGAAACCGTTTGTCCGATCGAGACGAAACCACCGTCAGAAGTTTGAAAACATAGGTCGATAGCTGTACGCCAATGCCCAAATGCGAAAATATTGATGTTTAGGGGTAGTAATATTCAATCAAAGTCATGTGTCAGTCATTTTTTACGTGTTTTTTCATATAAATGTCTATAACTCCGAAGCAAATTGAGATTTTTGCACCAAAATCGACACATATATGTATGGGCTCACTCTGAGGACACATAAAAAAAATGGTGGGACTGAGCCTCTTGGTGGCGCTATAATAGAACAAAACATGAAATTCCCATTGACTTCAATGCAGTTTTGTGAAATAAAATGCTATACTTAACAAATGCATTGGTGTAATATTACGAAACTCAGAATGTGCCATCAGCACCATCCCCTGAAGGTACCCAAAATATTTAGAGACAGCGTCACCTAGTGGTCAAAAGTTATAATAGCATTTCCAAAACTGCTAATAACTTTTGAATACATCGGCCTATGTAAATACCACTGGTCTTAATAGATTCCTTGGATCAAGCCGAGAACATATATACCAAATTTTCCTTATTTGGTCAAACTTCTTGTCCGCCATCTTGATTTTCATTCAAAACCTACTTTTTCGAACTCCTCCTAGACCGTTTGTCCGATTTTCACCAAAATCGAATCGTATCATCTCCAGACTGTGCCGACTAAAAGTTATGGATTTCGTGTCGATAGACGAAACCGTTTTCGTATAGCGCAGCAGCAAAGTTGAGACATGATGCTAATAGCACTAATTAAGGCTTTATCTCTGCAATGCCTTGAAATATTGACACCAAACTTTGTATGTGTCATTGTAACTTCATTCTGACCACATCACATCAGTTTTGTAACTGCGCCACCTATTGGTCGAAAGTGATAATCCATCAAATCATATTTTTAATTATTGTTTCTATGATTTTTCAGGCATTTTGCCTAAAATCCTCTTTAAATGTCTTTATTGCTCATTGTTGCAGTTGGTCTGACACTTTCAGACATGTTGGCATGTCTTGTCGTCTTATTCTGCTTGGCCCCGGTAATGGCTGCTTGCAGCTATATTTAGGGGCCAAGCACCGAAGGTGCGGAGGCACCTATTGTATCTGTTCCATTTCTTATTATTATTATTATTCTTCCGCCATGGGAGTCTATGGCAGCCCATAGAACCGATTGCGGGAAAGTTGTTTTGGTTTGACATTCTGATAGAGGACAGTCCCAACATTAAATACACCAATTTTGGTGTGTCTAAGTCATTCCCTCTAGCGCCACCACCTGTCCAAAGTTTCACTTTTGTTTTGCTAATAACTTTTGAACCGTAAGGCCAATCAACAAAATTCTTTTTTCCTCTGATTCCTGAGCTCATGCCGATTTGACTGCACCCTATGACGTCATTTTCCGTCATAAAACATGGCCGCCATTTAGAATTTTCCAAAAAAGCTACTTTTTCGAACTCGTCCTAGACGGTTTGTCCGATTTGCACAAAAATTTAACCAGATCATCTTCAGGCATTGCTGACAAAAAGTTATTAAAAGAAAGTTGATTCGTCAAACCGTTTTTGATAAACGCTCGAACAAATTTTAGGTAGCGCTTGCAAAAACAGTCATAAGGGTGTATCTCCGCAACGGTTTATCGTATTCAGACCAAACTTGGTACATGTCATCACAAGCATGACCTGAGGCTACATGCTGCGTTTCGGCTCAGCGCCACCTACTGGTCCGGAGATATGAAAAATGGCTATTTTTGCTTATAACTTTTGAACAGTTTATCCAAAAATCATAAAATTGATCTCGTTAGATTCAGGGCAACATGCCGAGTCGACTGATATCCAATTTTACCATATCGGCCATTGTGGCTGTCGGCCATTTTGAATTTTGTGCTAAAATGCTGTATTTTAACAACGCATGAACGGATTGTTACGAAAATTGGCATGGGTCATCAGCACGATGCCCTGAAGGAGCCTGAGAAGTTTCGAAACAGCGCCACCTAGTGGTGAATTTTTTTTTCCAAATGCTTATAACTTTGGTTGTGGTTGACTTATTTTCACGAAACTCTTGTCATTAGACTCCTGAATCGTTGCCGAGTCCTACGATACCAAACATGCTAGGTTTCGCCTTATGGTTTGTGTAGCGTTGTGATTTAGCGCTTAAAAAACATTTGGCTATATCTTTGAAACCGCTAGTCCGATCGAGACGAAACCACCGTCAGAAGTTTGGAAACATAGGTCGATAGCTATACGCCAATGCCCAAATGCGAAAATATTGATGTTTAGGGGTAGTAATTTCCAATCAAAGTCATGTGTCAGTCATTTTTTTCGTGTTTTTTCATATAAATGTCTATAACTCCGACGCGAATTGAGATATTTTTACCAAAATTGACACACATATGTATGGGCTCACTCTGAGGACATGTAAAAAAAATGGTTTGACTGAGCCTCTTGGTGGCGCTATAATAGAACAAAACATGAAATTCCCATAGACTTCAATACAGTTTTGTGAAATAAAATGCTATACTAAACAAATGCATTGGTTTAATATTATGAAACTCAGTATGTGCCATCAGCACCATACCCTGAAGGTACCCAAAATATTTCGAGACAGCGCCACCTTGTGGTCAAAAGTTATAACAAAATTTACAAAAAGGCTAATTACTTTTGATAACATCTGCCTTTTGAAATACCATTGGTCTTCTTACATTCCTTGGATCAAGCCGAGAACATAGATACCAAGTTTTCCTTATTTGGCCTATTTTCCTGTGCGCCATCTTGATTTTTATTCAAAACCTACTTTTTCGAACTCCTCCTACACCGTTTGTCCGATTTTCACCAAAATCGAATCGTATCATCTCCAGACCGTGCCGACTAAAAGTTATTGATTTCGTGTCGATTGACGAAACCGTTGTCGTATACCGCAGCAGCAAAGTTGAGGCATGATGCCAAAGGCACTATTCAGGCTTTATCTCTGCAATGCCTTGACATATTGACACCAAACTTTGTATGTGTCATTGTCACTTCACTCTGACCGCATCACATCAGGTTTGTAACTGCGCCACCTATTGGTTGAAAGTGATAATCCATTAAATCATATTTTTATTTACTGTTTCTATGATTTTTCAGGCATTTGGCCTAAAATACTCTTTAATGTCTTTAATTGCTCATTGTTGCAGTTGGTCTGACACTTTCAGCAATGTTGGCATGTCTTGTCATCTGATTGTGCTTGGCCCCGGTAATGGCTGCTTGCAGCTATATTTATTATTATTCTTCTTCTTCTTCCGCTCTTGGAGTCTATGGCAGCCCATAGAACCGATTGCGGGAAAGTTGTTTTGGTTTGACATTCTGATAGAGGACAGTCCCAACATTAAATACACCAATTTTTGTGTTTCTAAGTCATTCCCTCTAGCGCCACCACCTGTCCAAAGTTTCACTTTTATTTTGCTAATAACTTTTGAACCGTAAGGCCAATCAACAAAATTCTTTTTTCCTCTTATTTCTGAGCTCATGCCGATTCGATTGCACCCTATGACGTCATTTTCCGTCATATAAATATGGCCGCCATTTTTAATTTTCTGAAAAAGCTACTTTTTCGAACTCGTCCTAGACGGTTTGTCCGATTTGCACGAAAATTGAACCAGATCATCTTCAGGCAGTGTTGACCAAAAGTTATGGAATTCAAATTGATTCGTCAAACCGTTTTCGATAAACGCACGAATACATTTTACGTAGCGCTAGCAAAAACAGTCGTAAGGCTGTATCTCCGCAAAGGTTTATCGTATTCAGACCAAACTTGGTACATGTACTCACAAGCATGACCTGAGGCTACATGCTGCGTTTCGGCGCAGCGCCACCTACTGGTCCGGAGATATGAAAAATGGCTATTTTTGCTTATAACTTCTGAACAGTTTGTCCAAAAATCATAAAATTGGTATCGTTAGATTCAGGGCAATATGCCGATTCGACTGATATCCAGTTTTACCATATCGGCCCTTTTGACTGTCGGCCATTTTGAATTTTGTGCTAAAATACTGTATTTTAAGAACGCATGAACGAATTGTTACGAAACTTGGTATGGGTCATCAGCACGTTGTCCTGAAGGAGCGTGAGAAGTTTCGAAACAGCGCCACCTAGTGGTGAATTTTTTTTTTCAAATGCTTATAACTTTGGGTGTGGTCAACTTATTTTCACGAGACTCATCTAATTAGACTCCTGAAACCTTGCCGAGTCCTACGATACCAAACATGCTAGGTTTTGCCTTACGGTTTGTGTAGCGTTGTGATTTAGCGCTTAAAAAACATTTGGCTATATCTTCGAAACCGCTAGTCCGATCGAGACGAAACCACCGTCAGAAGTTTGGAAACATAGGTCGATAGCTATACGCCAATGCCCAAATGCGAAAATATTGATGTTTAGGGGTAGTAAATTCCAAACAAAGTCATGTGTCAGTCATTTTTTACGTGTTTTTTCATATAAATGCCTATAACTCTGAAGCAAATTGAGATTTTTTCACCAAAACTGACACACATATGTATGGGCTCACTCTGAGGACACGTAAAAAAAATTGTGAGACTGAGCCTCTTGGTGGCGCTATAATAGAACAAAACATAAAATTCCCATTGACTTCAATACAGTTTTGTGAAATAAAATGCTATTTTCATTAAAAACCTACTTTTTCGAACTCCTCCTACACCGTTTGTCCGATTTTCACCAAAATCGAATCATATCATCTCCAGACCGTGCCGACTGAAAGTTATGGATTTCGTGTCGATTGACAAAACCGTTTTCGTATAGCGCAGCAGCAAATTTGAGGCATGATGCTAAAAGCATTATTCAGGCTTTATGTCTGCAATGCCTTGACATATTGACACCAAACTTTGCATGTGTCATTGTCACTTCACTCTGACCACATCACATCAGTTTTGTAACTGCGCCACCTATTGGTCGAAAGTGATAATCCATCAAATCATATTTTTATTTATTGTTTCTATGATTTTTCAGGCATTTTGCCTAAAATCCTCTTTAAATGTCTTTAATTGCTCATTGTTGCAGTTGGTCTGACACTTTCAGACATGTCGGCATGTCTTGTCGTCTTATTCAGCTTGGCCCCGGTAATGGCTGCTTGCAGCTATATTTATTATTATTCTTCTTCTTCCGACTAGGCGTCTATGGCAGCCCATAGAACCGATTGCGGGAAAGTTGTTTTGGTTTGACATTCTGATAGAGCACAGTCCCAACATTAAATACACCAATTTTGGTGTTTCTAAGTCATTCCCTCTAGCGCCACCACCTGTCCAAAGTTTCACTTTTATTTTGCTAATAACTTTTGAACCGTAAGGCCAATCAACAAAATTCTTTTTTCATCTGATTCCTGAGCTCATGCCGATTCGATTGCATCCTATTACTTCATTTTCCGTAATAAAAATATGGCCGCCATTTTGAATCATTCGAAAAACCTACTTTTTCGAACTCGTCCTAGACGGTTTGTCCGATTTGCACGAAAATTGAACCAGATCATCTTCAGGGAGTGCTGACAAAAAGTTATGGAATTCAAATTGATTCGTCAAACCGTTTTCGATCAACGCTCGAACAAATTTTACGTAGCGCCTGCAAAAACAGTCGTAAGGCTGTATCTCCGCAACGGTTTATCGTATTCAGACCAAACTTGGTACATGTCATCACAAGCATGACCTGAGGCTACATGCTGCGTTTCGGCGCAGCGCCACCTACTGGTCCGGAGATATGAAAAATGGCTATTTTTGCTTATAACTTCTGAACTGTTTGTCCAAAAATCATAAAATTGGTCTCGTTAGATTCAGGGCGACATGCCGAGTCGACTGATATCCAATTTTACCATATCGGCCATTTTGACTTTCGGCCATTTTGAATTATGTGCTAAAATGCTGTATTTTAGGAACGCATGAACGGATTGTTACAAAACTTGGCATGGGTCATCAGCACGATGTCCTGAAGGAGCGTGAGAAGTTTCGAAACAGCGCCACCTAGTGGTGAATTTTTTTTTTCAAACGCTTATAACTTTGGGTTTGGTCGACTTATTTTCACGAGACTCATCTAATTAGACTCCTGAAACCTTGCCGAGTCCTACGATACCAAACATGCTAGGTTTCGCCTTACGGTTTGTGTAGCGTTGTGATTTAGCGCTTAAAAAACATTAGGCTATATCTTCGAAACCGCTTGTCCGATCGAGACGAAACCACCGTCAGAAGTTTGGAAACATAGGTCGATAGCTATACGCCAATGCCCAAATGCGAAAATATTGATGTTTAGGGGTAGTAAAATTCAAACAAAGTCATGTGTCAGTCATTTTTTACGTGTTTTTTCATATAAATGTTTATAACTCTAAAGCAAATTGAGATATTTTCACCAAAACTGACACACATATGTATGGGCTCACTCTGAGGACACGTAAAAAAAATTGTGGGACTGAGCCTCTTGGTGGCGCTATAATAGAACAAAACATGAAATTCCCATTGACTTCAATACAGTTTTGTGAGATAAAATGCTATTTTCATTCAAAACCTACTTTTTCGAACTCCTCCCACACCGTTTGTCCGATTTTCACCAAAATCGAATCATATCATCCCCAGACTGTGCCGACTAAAAGTTATGGATTTCGTGTCAATTGACGAAACCGTTTTCGTATAGCGCAGCAGCAAATTTGAGGCATGATGCTAATAGCACTATTCAGGCTTTATCTCTGCAATGCCTTGACATATTGACACCAAACTTTGTATGTGTCATTGTCTCCTCACTCTGACCACATCACATCAGTTTTGTAACTGCGCCACCTATTTGTCGAAAGTGATCATCCATTAAATCATATTTTTAATTACTGTTTCTATGATTTTTCAGCCATTTCGTCTAAAATCCTCTTTAAATGTCTTTAATTGCTCATTGTTGCAGTTGGTCTGACACTTTCAGACATGTCGGCATGTCTTGTCGTCTTATTCTGCTTGGCCCCGGTAATTGCTGCTTGCAGCTATATTTAGGGGCCAAGCACCGAAGGTGCGTAGGCACCTATTGTATCTGTTCCCGTTCTTATTATTATTATTCTTCCTTCTTCCAACTGGGAGTCTATGGCAGCCCATAGAACCGAATGCGGGAAAGTTGTTTTGGTTTGACATTCTGATAGAGGACAGTCCCAACATTAAATACACCAATTTTGGTGTGTCTAAGTCATTCCCTCTAGCGCCACCACCTGTCCAAAGTTTCACTTTTATTTTGCTAATAACTTTTGAACCGTAAGGCCAATCAACAAAATTATTTTTCTCTCTGATTCCTGAGCTCATGCCAATTCGATTGCACCCTATGACATCATTTCTGTCATAACAATATGGCCGCCATTTTGAATTTATCTAAAAAGCTACTTTTTCGAACTCGTCCTAGACGGTTTGTCCGATTTGCACGAAAATTGAACCAGATCATCTACAGACCATGCTGACAAAAAGTTATGGAATTCAAGTTGATTCGCTTAACAGTTTTCGATAAACCCACGAATACATTTTACGTAGCGCTTGCGAAAACAGATGTACTCCGAAGCGAATTGAGATATTTTCACCAAAATCGACACACATATGTATGAGCTCACTCTGAGGACATGTAAAAAAGATGGTGGGACTCAGCCTCTTGGTGGCGCTATAATAGAACAAAACATGAAATTCCCATTGACTTCAATGCAGTTTTGTGAAATAAAATGCTATACTAAACAAATGCATTGGTGTAATATTACGAAACTCAAAATGTGCCATCAGCACCATCCCCTGAAGGTACCCAAAATATTTCGAGACAGTGCCACCTAGTGGTCAAAAGTTATAACAAAATTTACAAAACTGCTAATAACTTTTGAATAAGTTGGCCTATTGTAATGCAACTGGTCTTAATAGATTCCTTGGGTCAAGACGAGAACATAGATACCAAGGTTTCCTTATTTGACCTAGCTTCCTGTCCGCCATCTTGATTTTCAGTCAAAACCTACTTTTTCGAACTCCTCCTAGACCGTTTGTCCGATTTTCACCAAAATCGAATCGTATCATCTCCAGACTGTGCTGACTAAAAGTTATGGATTTCGTGTCTATAGACGAAACCGTTTTCGTATAGCGTAGCAGCAAAGTTGAGGCATGATGCTAAAAGCACTATTCAGGCTTTATCTCTGCAATGCCTTGACATATTGACACCAAACTTTGTATGTGTCATTGTCACTTCACTCTGACCACATCACATCAGTTTTGTAACTGCGCCACAGATTGGTCGAAAGTGATAATCCATTAAATCATATTTCGAATGACTTTTTATATGATTTTTCAGCCATTTCGCCTAAAATCCTCTTTAAATGTATTTAATTGCTCATTGTTGCAGTTGGTCTGACACCTTCAGCCATGTTGGCATATCCTGTCGTCTGCTTGCGCTTGGCCCCGATAATTGCTGCTTGCAGCTATATTTAGGGGCCAAGCACCGAAGGTGCGGAGGCACCTATTGTATCTGTTCCGTTTCTTATTATTATTATTATTATTATTATTATTATTATTCTTCCGCCATGGGAGTCTATGGCAGCCCATAGAACCGATTGCGGGAAAGTTGTTTTGGTTTGACATTCTGATAGAGGACCGTCTCAACATTAAATACACCAATTTTGGTGTTTCTAAGTCATTCCCTCTAGCGCCACCACCTGTCCAAAGTTTCACTTTTATTTTGCTAATAACTTTTGAACCGTAAGGCCAATCAGCGAAATTCTTTTTTCCTCTGATTCCTGAGCTCATGGCGATTCGATTGCACCCTATGACGTCATTTTCCGTCATAAAAATATGGCCGCCATCTTGAATTTTCAAAAAAAGCTACTTTTTCGAACTCGTCCTAGACGGTTTGTCCGATTTGCACGAAAATTGAACCAGATCATCTTCAGGTAGTGCTGACAAAAAGTTATGGAATTCAAATGGATTCGTCAAACCGTTTTCGATAAACGCACAAATACATTTTACGTAGCGCTAGCAAAAACAGTCGTAAGGCCGTATCTCCGCAACGGTTTATCGTATTCAGACCAAACTTGGTACTTGTACTCACAAGCATGACCTGAGGCTACATGCTGTGTTTCGGCGCAGCGCCACCTACTGGTCCGGAGATATGAAAAATGGCTATTTTTGCTTATAACTTCTGAACAGTTTGTCCAAAAATCATAAAATTGGTCTCGTTAGATTCAGGGCAACATGCCGAGTCGACTGATATCCAATTTGACCATATCGGTCATTTTGGCTGTCGGCCATTTTGAATTTTGTGCTAAAATTCTGTATTTTATGAACGCATGAACGGATTGTTACGAAACGTGGTATGGGTCATCAGCACAATGCCCTGAATGAGCCTGAGAAGTTTCGAAACAGCGCCACCTAGTGGTGAATTTTTTTTTTCAAATGCTTATAACTTTGGGTGTGGTCGACTTATTTTCACGAAACTCATCTTTTTAGACTCCTGAATCGTTGCCGAGTCCTACGATACCAAACATGCTAGGTTTCGCCTTACGGTTTGTGTAGCGTTGTGATTTAGCGCTTAAAAAACATTTGGCTATATCTTTGAAACCGCTAGTCCGATCGAGACGAAACCACCGTCAGAAGTTTGGAAACATAGGTCGATAGCTATACGCCAATGCCCAAATGCGAAAATATTGATGTTTAGGGGTACTAATTTCCAATCAAAGTCATGTGTCAGTCATTTTTTTCGTGTTTTTTCATATAAATGTCTATAACTCCGAAGTGAATTGAGATATTTTCACCAAAATTGACACACATATGTATGGGCTCACTCTGAGGACACGTAAAAAAAATTGTGGGACTGAGCCTCTTGGTGGCGCTATAATTGAACAAAATATGAAATTCCCATTGACTTCAATACAGTTTTGTGAAATAAAATGCTATACTAAACAAATGCATTGGTGTAATATTACGAAACTCAGATTGTGTCATCAGCACCAT
The DNA here is from genome assembly GCF_964197995.2 of Scardinius erythrophthalmus. Lineage (NCBI taxonomy): Eukaryota > Metazoa > Chordata > Actinopteri > Cypriniformes > Leuciscidae > Scardinius > Scardinius erythrophthalmus. Next base: position 18,384,848 of record NC_138222.1, read on the forward strand.
CCCCTGAAGGTACCCAAAATATTTAGAGACAGCGCCACCTAGTGGTCAAAAGTTATAACAACATTTCCAAAACTGCTAATAACTTTTGAATACATCGGCCTATGTAAATGCCACTGGTCTTAATAGATTCCTTGGGTCAAGCCGAGAACATAGATACCAAATTTTCCTTATTTGGTCAAACTTCTTGTCCGCCATCTTGATTTTCATTCAAAACCTACTTTTTCGAACTCCTCCTACACCGATTGTCCGATTTTCACCAAAATCGAATCATATCATCTCCAGACTGTGCCGACTGAAAGTTATGGATTTCGTGTCGATTGACGAAACCGTTTTCGTATAGCGCAGCAGCAAAGTTGAGGCATGATGCTAAAAGCATTATTCAGGCTTTATCTCTACAATGCCTTGACATATTGACACCAAACTTTGTATGTGTCATTGTCACTTCACTCTGACCACATCACATCAGTTTTGTAACTGCGCCACCTATTGGTCGAAAGTGATAATCCATTAAATCATATTTTTAATTACTGTTTATATGATTTTTCAGGCATTTCGCCTAAAATCTTCTTTAAATGTCTTTAATTGCTAATTGTTGCAGTTGATCTGACACTTTCAGCAATGTTGGCATGTCTTGTCGTCTTATTCTGCTTGGCCCCGGTAATTGCTGCTTGCAGCTATATTTATTATTATTATTATTCTTCCGCCATGGGAGTCTATGGCAGCCCATAGAACCGATTGCGGGAAAGTTGTTTTGGTTTGACATTCTGATAGAGGACCGTCTCAACATTAAATACACCAATTTTGGTGTTTCTAAGTCATTCCCTCTAGCGCCACCACCTGTCCAAAGTTTCACTTTTACTTTGCTAATAACTTTTGAACCGTAAGGCCAATCAGCGAAATTATTTTTTTCTCTGATTCCTGAGCTCATGGCGATTCGATTGCACCCTATGACGTCATTTTCCGTCATAAAAATATGGCCGCCATCTTGAATTTTCAAAAAAAGCTACTTTTTCGAACTCGTCCTAGACGGTTTGTCCGATTTGCACGAAAATTGAACCAGATCATCTTCAGGTAGTGCTGACAAAAAGTTATGGAATTCAAATGGATTCGTCAAACCGTTTTCGATAAACGCACAAATACATTTTACGTAGCGCTAGCAAAAACAGTCGTAAGGCCGTATCTCCGCAACGGTTTATCGTATTCAGACCAAACTTGGTACTTGTACTCACAAGCATGACCTGAGGCTACATGCTGTGTTTCGGCGCAGCGCCACCTACTGGTCCGGAGATATGAAAAATGGCTATTTTTGCTTATAACTTCTGAACAGTTTGTCCAAAAATCATACAATTGGTCTCGTTAGATTCAGGGCAACATGCCGAGTCGACTGATATCCAATTTGACCATATCGGTCATTTTGGCTGTCGGCCATTTTGAATTTTGTGCTAAAATTCTGTATTTTATGAACGCATGAACGGATTGTTACGAAACGTGGTATGGGTCATCAGCACAATGCCCTGAATGAGCCTGAGAAGTTTCGAAACAGCGCCACCTAGTGGTGAATTTTTTTTTTCAAATGCTTATAACTTTGGGTGTGGTCGACATATTTTCACGAAACTCATCTTTTTAGACTCCTGAATCGTTGCCGAGTCCTACGATACCAAACATGCTAGGTTTTGCCTTACGGTTTGTGTAACGTTGTGATTTAGCGCTTAAAAAACATTTGGCTATATCTTTGAAACCGCTAGTCCGATCGAGACGAAACCACCGTCAGAAGTTTGGAAACATAGGTCGATAGCTATACGCCAATGCCCAAATGCGAAAATATTGATGTTTAGGGGTACTAATTTCCAATCAAAGTCATGTGTCAGTCATTTTTTTCGTGTTTTTTCATATAAATGTCTATAACTCCGAAGCGAATTGAGATATTTTCACCAAAATTGACACACATATGTATGGGCTCACTCTGAGGACACGTAAAAAAAATTGTGGGACTGAGCCTCTTGGTGGCGCTATAATTGAACAAAATATGAAATTCCCATTGACTTCAATACAGTTTTGTGAAATAAAATGCTATACTAAACAAATGCATTGGTGTAATATTACGAAACTCAGATTGTGTCATCAGCACCATCCCCTGAAGGCAACCAAAATATTTCAAGACAGCGCCACCTAGTGGTCAAAAGTTATAACAAAATTTCCAAAAAGGCTAATAACTTTTGAATAAATCTGGCTATTGAAATGCCACGGGTCTTAATAGATTCCTTGGGTCAAGCCGAGAACATAGATACCAAGTTTTCCTTATTTGGCCAAACTTCCTGTCCGTCATCTTGATTTTCATTCAAAACCTACTTTTTCGAACTCCTCCTAGACCGTTTGTCCGATTTTCACCAAAATCGAATCGTATCATCTCCAGACTGTGCCGACAAAAAGTTATGGATTTCGTGTCGATTGATGAAACCGTTTTCGTATAGCACAGCAGCAAAGTTGAGGCATGATGCCAAAATGACTATTCAGGCTTTATATCTGCAATGCCTCGACATATTGACACAAAACTTTGTATGTGTCACTGTCTCCTTACTCTGACCACACCACATCAATTTCGTAACAGCGCCACCTTTTGGTCAAAAGTGACAATCCATTAAATCATATTTTGAATCACTTTTTACATGATTTTTCAGCCATTTCGCCTAAAATCCTCTTTAAATGTCTTTAATTGCTCATTGTTGCAGTTGGTCTGACACTTTCAGACATGTTGGCATGTCTTGTCGTCTTATTCTGCTTGGCCCCGGTAATTGCTGCTTGCAGCTATATTTATTATTATTATTCTTCCTTCTTCCGACTGGGAGTCTATGGCAGCCCATAGAACCGATTGCGGGAAAGTTGTTTTGGTTTGACATTCTGATAGAGGACCGTCTCAACATTAAATACACCAATTTTGGTGTTTCTAAGTCATTCCCTCTAGCGCCACCACCTGTCCAAAATTTCACTTTTATTTTGCTAATAACTTTTGAACCGTAAGGCCAATCAGCGAAATTCTTTTTTCCACTGATTCCTGAGCTCATGGCGATTCGATTGCACCCTATGACGTCATTTGCCGTCATAAAAATATGGCCGCCATCTTGAATTTTCAAAAAAAGCTACTTTTTCGAACTCGTCCTAGACGGTTTGTCCGATTTGCACGAAAATTGAACCAGATCATCTTCAGGTAGTGCTGACAAAAAGTTATGGAATTCAAATGGATTCGTCAAACCGTTTTCGATAAACGCACGAATACATTTTACGTAGCGCTAGCAAAAACAGTCGTAAGGCCGTATCTCCGCAACGGTTTATCGTATTCAGACCAAACTTGGTACTTGTACTCACAAGCATGACCTGAGGCTACATGCTGTGTTTCGGCGCAGCGCCACCTACTGGTCCGGAGATATGAAAAATGGCTATTTTTGCTTATAACTTCTGAACAGTTTGTCCAAAAATCATACAATTGGTCTCGTTAGATTCAGGGCAACATGCCGAGTCGACTGATATCCAATTTGACCATATCGGTCATTTTGGCTGTCGGCCATTTTGAATTTTGTGCTAAAATTCTGTATTTTATGAACGCATGAACGGATTGTTACGAAACGTGGTATGGGTCATCAGCACAATGCCCTGAATGAGCCTGAGAAGTTTCGAAACAGCGCCACCTAGTGGTGAATTTTTTTTTTCAAATGCTTATAACTTTGGGTGTGGTCGACTTATTTTCACGAAACTCATCTTTTTAGACTCCTGAATCATTGCCGAGTCCTACGATACCAAACATGCTAGGTTTTGCCTTACGGTTTGTGTAGCGTTGTGATTTAGCGCTTAAAAAACATTTGGCTATATCTTTGAAACCGCTAGTCCGATCGAGACGAAACCACCGTCAGAAGTTTGAAAACATAGGTCGATAGCTATACGCCAATGCCCAAATGCGAAAATATTGATGTTTAGGGGTACTAATTTCCAATCAAAGTCATGTGTCAGTCATTTTTTTCGTGTTTTTTCATATAAATGTCTATAACTCCGAAGCAAATTGAGATTTTTGCACCAAAATCGACACATATATGTATGGGCTCACTCTGAGGACACATAAAAAAAATGGTGGGACTGAGCCTCTTGGTGGCGCTATAATAGAACAAAACATGAAATTCCCATTGACTTCAATGCAGTTTTGTGAAATAAAATGCTATACTAAACAAATGCATTGGTGTAATATTACGAAACTCAGAATGTGCCATCAGCACCATCCCCTGAAGGTACCCAAAATATTTAGAGACAGCGCCACCTAGTGGTCAAAAGTTATAACAACATTTCCAAAACTGCTAATAACTTTTGAATACATCGGCCTATGTAAATGCCACTGGTCTTAATAGATTCCTTGGGTCAAGCCGAGAACATAGATACCAAATTTTCCTTATTTGGTAAACTTCTTGTCCGCCATCTTGATTTTCATTCAAAACCTACTTTTTCGAACTCCTCCTAGACCGTTTGTCCGATTTTCACCAAAATCGAATCGTATCATCTCCAGACCGTGCCGACTAAAAGTTATGGATTTCGTGTCGATAGACGAAACCGTTTTCGTATAGCGCAGCAGCAAAGTTGAGGCATGATGCTAATAGCATTAATTAAGGCTTTATCTCTGCAATGCCTTGACATATTGACACCAAACTTTGTATGTGTCATTGTAACTTCACTCTGACCACATCACATCAGTTTTGTAACTGCGCCACCTATTGGTCGAAAGTGATAATCCATCAAATCATATTTTTATTTATTGTTTCTATGATTTTTCAGGCATTTTGCCTAAAATCCTCTTTAAATGTCTTTAATTGCTCATTGTTGCAGTTGGTCTGACACTTTCAGACATGTCGGCATGTCTTGTCGTCTTATTCAGCTTGGCCCCGGTAATGGCTGCTTGCAGCTATATTTATTATTATTCTTCTTCTTCTTCTTCTTCTTCTTCTTCTTCCGCTCTTGGAGTCTATGGCAGCCCATAGAACCGATTGCGGGAAAGTTGTTTTGGTTTGACATTCTGATAGAGCACAGTCCCAACATTAAATACACCAATTTTGGTGTTTCTAAGTCATTCCCTCTAGCGCCACCACCTGTCCAAAGTTTCACTTTTATTTTGCTAATAACTTTTGAACTGTAAGGCCAATCAACAAAATTATTTTTTCCTCTGATTCCTGAGCTCATGCCGATTCGATTGCATCCTATGACTTCATTTTCTGTAATAAAAATATGGCCGCCATTTTGATTCATTCGAAAAACCTACTTTTTCGAACTCGTCCTAGACGGTTTGTCCGATTTGCACGAAAATTGAACCAGATCATCTTCAGGCAGTGCTGACCAAAAGTTATGGAATTCAAATTGATTCGTCAAACCGTTTTCAATAAACGCACGAACAAATTTTACGTAGCGCCTGCAAAAACAGTCGTAAGGCTGTATCTCTGCAACGGTTTATCGTATTCAGACCAAACTTGGTACATGTCATCACAAGCATGACCTGAGGCTACATGCTGCGTTTCGGCGCAGCGCCACCTACTGGTCCGGAGATATGAAAAATGGCTATTTTTGCTTATAACTTCTGAACAGTTTGTCCAAAAATCATAAAATTGGTCTCGTTAGATTCAGGGCGACATGCCGAGTCGACTGATATCCAATTTTACCATATCGGCCATTTTGACTGTCGGCCATTTTGAATTATGTGCTAAAATGCTGTATTTTATGAACGCATGAACGGATTGTTACGAAACTTGGCATGGGTCATCAGCACGATGTCCTGAAGGAGTGTGAGAAGTTTCGAAACAGCGCCACCTAGTGGGGAATTTTTTTTTTCAAATGCTTATAACTTTGGGTGCGGTCGACTTATTTTCACGAGACTCATCTAATTAGACTCCTGAAACCTTGCCGAGTCCTACGATACCAAACATGCTAGGTTTCGTCTTACGGTTTGTGTAGCGTTGTGATTTAGCGCTTAAAAAACATTAGGCTATATCTTCGAAACCGCTTGTCCGATCGAGACGAAACCACCGTCAGAAGTTTGGAAACATAGGTCGATAGCTATACGCCAATGCCCAAATGCGAAAATATTGATGTTTAGGGGTAGTAAAATTCAAACAAAGTCATGTGTCAGTCATTTTTTACGTGTTTTTTCATATAAATGTTTATAACTCTAAAGCAAATTGAGATATTTTCACCAAAACTGACACACATATGTATGGGCTCACTCTGAGGACACGTAAAAAAAATTGTGGGACTGAGCCTCTTGGTGGCGCTATAATAGAACAAAACATGAAATTCCCATTGACTTCAATACAGTTTTGTGAGATAAAATGCTATTTTCATTCAAAACCTACTTTTTCGAACTCCTCCCACACCGTTTGTCCGATTTTCACCAAAATCGAATCGTATCATCCCCAGACTGTGCCGACTAAAAGTTATGGATTTCGTGTCAATTGACGAAACCGTTTTCGTATAGCGCAGCAGCAAATTTGAGGCATGATGCTAATAGCACTATTCAGGCTTTATCTCTGCAATGCCTTGACATATTGACACCAAACTTTGTATGTGTCATTGTCTCCTCACTCTGACCACATCACATCAGTTTTGTAACTGCGCCACCTATTTGTCGAAAGTGATAATCCATTAAATCATATTTTTAATTACTGTTTCTATGATTTTTCAGCCATTTCGTCTAAAATCCTCTTTAAATGTCTTTAATTGCTCATTGTTGCAGTTGGTCTGACACTTTCAGACATGTCGGCATGTCTTGTCGTCTTATTCTGCTTGGCCCCGGTAATTGCTGCTTGCAGCTATATTTATTTATTGTTTCTATGATTTTTCAGGCATTTTGCCTAAAATCCTCTTTAAATGTCTTTAATTGCTCATTGTTGCAGTTGGTCTGACACTTTCAGACATGTCGGCATGTCTTGTCGTCTTATTCAGCTTGGCCCCGGTAATGGCTGCTTGCAGCTATATTTAGGGGCCAAGCACCGAAGGTGCGGAGGCACCTATTGTATCTGTTCCGTTTCTTATTATTATTATTATTATTATTATTATTATTCTTCCGCCATGGGAGTCTATGGCAGCCCATAGAACCGATTGCGGGAAAGTTGTTTTGGTTTGACATTCTGATAGAGGACCGTCTCAACATTAAATACACCAATTTTGGTGTTTCTAAGTCATTCCCTCTAGCGCCACCACCTGTCCAAAGTTTCACTTTTACTTTGCTAATAACTTTTGAACCGTAAGGCCAATCAGCGAAATTCTTTTTTTCTCTGATTCCGGAGCTCATGGCGATTCGATTGCACCCTATGACGTCATTTTCCGTCATAAAAATATGGCCGCCATCTTGAATTTTCAAAAAAAGCTACTTTTTCGAACTCGTCCTAGACGGTTTGTCCGATTTGCACGAAAATTTAACCAGATCATCTTCAGGTAGTGCTGACAAAAAGTTATGGAATTCAAATGGATTCGTCAAACCGTTTTCGATAAACGCACAAATACATTTTACGTAGCGCTAGCAAAAACAGTCGTAAGGCCGTATCTCCGCAACGGTTTATCGTATTCAGACCAAACTTGGTACTTGTACTCACAAGCATGACCTGAGGCTACATGCTGTGTTTCGGCGCAGCGCCACCTACTGGTCCGGAGATATGAAAAATGGCTATTTTTGCTTATAACTTCTGAACAGTTTGTCCAAAAATCATACAATTGGTCTCGTTAGATTCAGGGCAACATGCCGAGTCGACTGATATCCAATTTTGCCATATCGGTCATTTTGGCTGTCGGCCATTTTGAATTTTGTGCTAAAATTCTGTATTTTATGAACGCATGAACGGATTGTTACGAAACGTGGTATGGGTCATCAGCACGATGCCCTGAATGAGCCTGAGAAGTTTCGAAACAGCGCCACCTAGTGGTGAATTTTTTTTTCCAAATGCTTATAACTTTGGGTGTGGTCGACTTATTTTCACGAAACTCATCTTTTTAGACTCCTGAATCGTTGCCGAGTCCTACGATACCAAACATGCTAGGTTTCGCCTTACGGTTTGTGTAGCGTTGTGATTTAGCGCTTAAAAAACATTTGGCTATATCTTTGAAACCGCTAGTCCGATCGAGACGAAACCACCGTCAGAAGTTTGGAAACATAGGTCGATAGCTATACGCCAATGCCCAAATGCGAAAATATTGATGTTTAGGGGTACTAATTTCCAATCAAAGTCATGTGTCAGTCATTTTTTTCGTGTTTTTTCATATAAATGTCTATAACTCCGAAGCGAATTGAGATATTTTCACCAAAATTGACACACATATGTATGGGCTCACTCTGAGGACACGTAAAAAAAATTGTGGGACTGAGCCTCTTGGTGGCGCTATAATTGAACAAAATATGAAATTCCCATTGACTTCAATACAGTTTTGTGAAATAAAATGCTATACTAAACAAATGCATTGGTGTAATATTACGAAACTCAGATTGTGTCATCAGCACCATCCCCTGAAGGCAACCAAAATATTTCAAGACAGCGCCACCTAGTGGTCAAAAGTTATAACAAAATTTCCAAAAAGGCTAATAACTTTTGAATACATCTGGCTATTGAAATGCCACTGGTCTTAATAGATTCCTTGGGTCAAGCCGAGAACATAGATACCAAGTTTTCCTTATTTGGCCAAACTTCCTGTCCGCCATCTTGATTTTCATTCAAAACCTACTTTTTCGAACTCCTCCTAGACCGTTTGTCCGATTTTCACCAAAATCGAATCGTATCATCTCCAGACTGTGCCGACAAAAAGTTATGGATTTCGTGTCGATTGATGAAACCGTTTTCGTATAGCACAGCAGCAAAGTTGAGGCATGATGCCAAAATGACTATTCAGGCTTTATATCTGCAATGCCTCGACATATTGACACAAAACTTTGTATGTGTCACTGTCTCCTTACTCTGACCACACCACATCAATTTCGTAACAGCGCCACCTTTTGGTCAAAAGTGACAATCCATTAAATCATATTTTGAATCACTTTTTACATGATTTTTCAGCCATTTCGCCTAAAATCCTCTTTAAATGTCTTTAATTGCTCATTGTTGCAGTTGGTCTGACACTTTCAGACATGTTGGCATGTCTTGTCGTCTTATTCTGCTTGGCCCCGGTAATTGCTGCTTGCAGCTATATTTAGGGGCCAAGCACCGAAGGTGCGGAGGCACCTATTGTATCTGTTCCGTTTCTTATTATTAGGGGCCAAGCACCGAAGGTGCGGAGGCACCTATTGTATCTGTTCCGTTTCTTATTATTATTATTATTATTATTATTATTATTATTATTATTATTCTTCCGCCATGGGAGTCTATGGCAGCCCATAGAACCGATTGCGGGAAAGTTGTTTTGGTTTGACATTCTGATAGAGGACCGTCTCAACATTAAATACACCAATTTTGGTGTTTCTAAGTCATTCCCTCTAGCGCCACCACCTGTCCAAAGTTTCACTTTTATTTTGCTAATAACTTTTGAACCGTAAGGCCAATCAGCGAAATTCTTTTTTCCTCTGATTCCTGAGCTCATGCCGATTCGTTTGCACCCTATGACGTCATTTGCCGTCATAAAAATATGGCCGCCATCTTGAATTTTCAAAAAAAGCTACTTTTTCGAACTCGTCCTAGACGGTTTGTCCGATTTGCACGAAAATTGAACCAGATCATCTTCAGGTAGTGCTGACAAAAAGTTATGGAATTCAAATGGATTCGTCAAACCGTTTTCAATAAACGCACAAATACATTTTACGTAGCGCTAGCAAAAACAGTCGTAAGGCCGTATCTCCGCAACGGTTTATCGTATTCAGACCAAACTTGGTACTTGTACTCACAAGCATGACCTGAGGCTACATGCTGTGTTTCGGCGCAGCGCCACCTACTGGTCCGGAGATATGAAAAATGGCTATTTTTTCTTATAACTTCTGAACAGTTTGTCCAAAAATCATACAATTGGTCTCGTTAGATTCAGGGCAACATGCCGAGTCGACTGATATCCAATTTGACCATATCGGTCATTTTGGCTGTCGGCCATTTTGAATTTTGTGCTAAAATTCTGTATTTTATGAACGCATGAACGGATTGTTACGAAATGTGGTATGGGTCATCAGCACAATGCCCTGAATGAGCCTGAGAAGTTTCGAAACAGCGCCACCTAGTGGTGAATTTTTTTTTTCAAATGCTTATAACTTTGGGTGTGGTCGACTTATTTTCACGAAACTCATCTTTTTAGACTCCTGAATCGTTGCCGAGTCCTACGATACCAAACATGCTAGGTTTCGCCTTACGGTTTGTGTAGCGTTGTGATTTAGCGCTTAAAAAACATTTGGCTATATCTTTGAAACCGCTAGTCCAATCGAGACGAAACCACCGTCAGAAGTTTGGAAACATAGGTCGATAGCTATACGCCAATGCCCAAATGCGAAAATATTGATGTTTAGGGGTACTAATTTCCAATCAAAGTCATGTGTCAGTCATTTTTTTCGTGTTTTTTCATATAAATGTCTATAACTCCGAAGCGAATTGAGATATTTTCACCAAAATTGACACACATATGTATGGGCTCACTCTGAGGACACGTAAAAAAAATTGTGGGACTGAGCCTCTTGGTGGCGCTATAATTGAACAAAATATGAAATTCCCATTGACTTCAATACAGTTTTGTGAAATAAAATGCTATACTAAACAAATGCATTGGTGTAATATTACGAAACTCAGATTGTGTCATCAGCACCATCCCCTGAAGGCAACCAAAATATTTCAAGACAGCGCCACCTAGTGGTCAAAAGTTATAACAAAATTTCCAAAAAGGCTAATAACTTTTGAATAAATCTGGCTATTGAAATGCCACGGATCTTAATAGATTCCTTGGGTCAAGCCGAGAACATAGATACCAAGTTTTCCTTATTTGGCCAAACTTCCTGTCCGCCATCTTGATTTTCATTCAAAACCTACTTTTTCTAACTCCTCCTAGACCGTTTGTCCGATTTTCACCAAAATCGAATCGTATCATCTCCAGACTGTGCCGACAAAAAGTTATGGATTTTGTGTCGATTGATGAAACCGTTTTTGTATAGCACAGCAGCAAAGTTGAGGCATGATGCCAAAATGACTATTCAGGCTTTATATCTGCAATGCCTCGACATATTGACACAAAACTTTGTATGTGTCACTGTCTCCTTACTCTGACCACACCACATCAATTTCGTAACAGCGCCACCTTTTGGTCAAAAGTGACAATCCATTAAATCATATTTTGAATCACTTTTTACATGATTTTTCAGCCATTTCGCCTAAAATCCTCTTTAAATGTCTTTAATTGCTCATTGTTGCAGTTGGTCTGACACTTTCAGACATGTTGGCATGTCTTGTCGTCTTATTCTGCTTGGCCCCGGTAATTGCTGCTTGCAGCTATTTATTAGGGGCCAAGCACCGAAGGTGCGGAGGCACCTATTGTATCCGTTCGCGTTCTTATTATTATTATTCTTCTTCTTCTTCTTCTTCTTCTTCTTCTTCCGCTCTTGGAGTCTATGGCAGCCCATAGAACCGATTGCGGGAAAGTTGTTTTGGTTTGACATTCTGATAGAGCACAGTCCCAACATTAAATACACCAATTTTGGTGTTTCTAAGTCATTCCCTCTAGCGCCACCACCTGTCCAAAGTTTCACTTTTATTTTGCTAATAACTTTTGAACTGTAAGGCCAATCAACAACATTATTTTTTCCTCTGATTCCTGAGCTCATGCCGATTCGATTGCATCCTATGACTTCATTTTCTGTAATAAAAATATGGCCGCCATTTTGATTCATTCGAAAAACCTACTTTTTCGAACTCGTCCTAGACGGTTTGTCCGATTTGCACGAAAATTGAACCAGATCATCTTCAGGCAGTGCTGACCAAAAGTTATGGAATTCAAATTGATTCGTCAAACCGTTTTCAATAAACGCACGAACAAATTTTACGTAGCGCCTGCAAAAACAGTCGTAAGGCTGTATCTCTGCAACGGTTTATCGTATTCAGACCAAAACATTAGGCTATATCTTCGAAACCGTTTGTCCGATTGAGACGAAACCACCGTCAGAAGTTTGGCCAAATGTGAAAATATTGATGTTTAGGGGTAGTAATATTCAATCAAAGTCATGTGTCAGTCATTTTTTACGTGTTTTTTCATATAAATGTCTATAACTCCGAAGTAAATTGAGATTTTTGCACCAAAATCGACACATATATGTATGGGCTCACTATGATGACACATAAAAAAAATGGTGGGACTGAGCCTCTTGGTGGCGCTATAATAGAACAAAACATGAAATTCCCATTGATTTCAATAGAGTTTTGTGAAATAAAATGCTATACTAAACAAATGCATTGGTGTAATATTACGAAACTCAGAATGTGCCTTCAGCACCATCCCCTGAAGGTACTCAAAATATTTCGAAACAGCGCCACCTAGTGGTCAAAAGTTATAACAAAATTTCCAAAAAGGCTAATAACTTTTGAATAGATCTGTCTATTGAAATGCCACTGGTCTCAATAGATTCCTTGGGTCAAGCCGAGAACATAGATACCAAGTTTTCCTTATTTGGCCGAACTTCCTGTCCGCCATCTTGATGTTCAGTCAAAACCTACTTTTTCGAACTCCTCCTAGACCGTTTGTCCGATTTTCACCAAAATCGAATCGTATCATCTCCAGACCGTGCCGACTAAAAGTTATGGATTTCGTGTCGATAGACGAAAACCGTTTTCGTATAGCGCAGCAGCAAAGTTGAGGCATGATGCTAATAGCACTATTCAGGCTTTATCTCTGCAATGCCTTGACATATCGACACCAAACTTTGTATGTGTCATTGTCACTTCACTCTGACCACATCACATCAGTTTTGTAACTGCGCCACCTATTGGTCGAAAGTGATAATCCATAAAATCATATTTTTAATTATTGTTTCTATGATTTTTCAGGCATTTTGCATAAAATCCTCTTTAAAGTCTATAATTGCTCATTGTTGCAGTTGGTCTGACACTTTCAGACATGTTGGCATGTCTTGTCGTCTTATTCTGCTTGGCCCCGGTAATTGCTGCTTGCAGCTATATTTATTATTATTAGGGGCCAAGCACCGAAGGTGCGGAGGCACCTATTGTATCTGTTCCGTTTCTTATTATTATTATTATTATTATTATTATTATTATTCTTCCGCCATGGGAGTCTATGGCAGCCCATAGAACCGATTGCGGGAAAGTTGTTTTGGTTTGACATTCTGATAGAGGACCGTCTCAACATTAAATACACCAATTTTGGTGTTTCTAAGTCATTCCCTCTAGCGCCACCACCTGTCCAAAGTTTCACTTTTACTTTGCTAATAACTTTTGAACCGTAAGGCCAATCAGCGAAATTCTTTTTTTCTCTGATTCCGGAGCTCATGGCGATTCGATTGCACCCTATGACGTCATTTTCCGTCATAAAAATATGGCCGCCATCTTGAATTTTCAAAAAAAGCTACTTTTTCGAACTCGTCCTAGACGGTTTGTCCGATTTGCACGAAAATTTAACCAGATCATCTTCAGGTAGTGCTGACAAAAAGTTATGGAATTCAAATGGATTCGTCAAACCGTTTTCGATAAACGCACAAATACATTTTACGTAGCGCTAGCAAAAACAGTCGTAAGGCCGTATCTCCGCAACGGTTTATCGTATTCAGACCAAACTTGGTACTTGTACTCACAAGCATGACCTGAGGCTACATGCTGTGTTTCGGCGCAGCGCCACCTACTGGTCCGGAGATATGAAAAATGGCTATTTTTGCTTATAACTTCTGAACAGTTTGTCCAAAAATCATACAATTGGTCTCGTTAGATTCAGGGCAACATGCCGAGTCGACTGATATCCAATTTGACCATATCGGTCATTTTGGCTGTCGGCCATTTTGAATTTTGTGCTAAAATTCTGTATTTTATGAACGCATGAACGGATTGTTACGAAACGTGGTATGGGTCATCAGCACAATGCCCTGAATGAGCCTGAGAAGTTTCGAAACAGCGCCACCTAGTGGTGAATTTTTTTTTTCAAATGCTTATAACTTTGGGTGTGGTCGACTTATTTTCACGAAACTCATCTTTTTAGACTCCTGAATCGTTGCCGAGTCCTACGATACCAAACATGCTAGGTTTTGCCTTACGGTTTGTGTAACGTTGTGATTTAGCGCTTAAAAAACATTTGGCTATATCTTTGAAACCGCTAGTCCGATCGAGACGAAACCACCGTCAGAAGTTTGGAAACATAGGTCGATAGCTATACGCCAATGCCCAAATGCGAAAATATTGATGTTTAGGGGTACTAATTTCCAATCAAAGTCATGTGTCAGTCATTTTTTTCGTGTTTTTTCATATAAATGTCTATAACTCCGAAGCGAATTGAGATATTTTCACCAAAATTGACACACATATGTATGGGCTCACTCTGAGGACACGTAAAAAAAATTGTGGGACTGAGCCTCTTGGTGGCGCTATAATTGAACAAAATATGAAATTCCCATTGACTTCAATACAGTTTTGTGAAATAAAATGCTATACTAAACAAATGCATTGGTGTAATATTACGAAACTCAGATTGTGTCATCAGCACCATCCCCTGAAGGCAACCAAAATATTTCAAGACAGCGCCACCTAGTGGTCAAAAGTTATAACAAAATTTCCAAAAAGGCTAATAACTTTTGAATAAATCTGGCTATTGAAATGCCACGGGTCTTAATAGATTCCTTGGGTCAAGCCGAGAACATAGATACCAAGTTTTCCTTATTTGGCCAAACTTCCTGTCCGCCATCTTGATTTTCATTCAAAACCTACTTTTTCGAACTCCTCCTAGACCGTTTGTCCGATTTTCACCAAAATCGAATCGTATCATCTCCAGACTGTGCCGACAAAAAGTTATGGATTTCGTGTCGATTGATGAAACCGTTTTCGTATAGCACAGCAGCAAAGTTGAGGCATGATGCCAAAATGACTATTCAGGCTTTATATCTGCAATGCCTCGACATATTGACACAAAACTTTGTATGTGTCACTGTCTCCTTACTCTGACCACACCACATCAATTTCGTAACAGCGCCACCTTTTGGTCAAAAGTGACAATCCATTAAATCATATTTTGAATCACTTTTTACATGATTTTTCAGCCATTTCGCCTAAAATCCTCTTTAAATGTCTTTAATTGCTCATTGTTGCAGTTGGTCTGACACTTTCAGACATGTTGGCATGTCTTGTCGTCTTATTCTGCTTGGCCCCGGTAATTGCTGCTTGCAGCTATATTTATTATTATTATTATTATTCTTCCGCCATGGGAGTCTATGGCAGCCCATAGAACCGATTGCGGGAAAGTTGTTTTGGTTTGACATTCTGATAGAGGACCGTCTCAACATTAAATACACCAATTTTGGTGTTTCTAAGTCATTCCCTCTAGCGCCACCACCTGTCCAAAGTTTCACTTTTACTTTGCTAATAACTTTTGAACCGTAAGGCCAATCAGCGAAATTCTTTTTTCCTCTGATTCCTGAGCTCATGGCGATTCGATTGCATCCTATGACGTCATTTGCCGTCATAAAAATATGGCCGCCATCTTGAATTTTCAAAAAAAGCTACTTTTTCGAACTCGTCCTAGACGGTTTGTCCGATTTGCACGAAAATTGAACCAGATCATCTTCAGGTAGTGCTGACAAAAAGTTATGGAATTCAAATGGATTCGTCAAACCGTTTTCGATAAACGCACAAATACATTTTACGTAGCGCTAGCAAAAACAGTCGTAAGGCTGTATCTCCGCAACGGTTTATCGTATTCAGACCAAACTTGGTACTTGTACTCACAAGCATGACCTGAGGCTACATGCTGTG
The DNA here is from genome assembly GCF_964197995.2 of Scardinius erythrophthalmus. Classification (NCBI taxonomy): domain Eukaryota; kingdom Metazoa; phylum Chordata; class Actinopteri; order Cypriniformes; family Leuciscidae; genus Scardinius; species Scardinius erythrophthalmus. Next base: position 18,400,780 of record NC_138222.1, read on the forward strand.
TTTCGGCGCAGCGCCACCTACTGGTCCGGAGATATGAAAAATGGCTATTTTTGCTTATAACTTCTGAACAGTTTGTCCAAAAATCATACAATTGGTCTCGTTAGATTCAGGGCAACATGCTGAGTCGACTGATATCCAATTTGACCATATCGGTCATTTTGGCTGTCGGCCATTTTGAATTTTGTGCTAAAATTCTGTATTTTATGAACGCATGAACGGATTGTTACGAAACGTGGTATGGGTCATCAGCACAATGCCCTGAATGAGCCTGAGAAGTTTCGAAACAGCGCCACCTAGTGGTGAATTTTTTTTTTCAAATGCTTATAACTTTGGGTGTGGTCGACTTATTTTCACGAAACTCATCTTTTTAGACTCCTGAATCGTTGCCGAGTCCTACGATACCAAACATGCTAGGTTTCGCCTTACGGTTTGTGTAGCGTTGTGATTTAGCGCTTAAAAAACATTTGGCTATATCTTTGAAACCGCTAGTCCAATCGAGACGAAACCACCGTCAGAAGTTTGGAAACATAGGTCGATAGCTATACACCAATGCCCAAATGCGAAAATATTGATGTTTAGGGGTACTAATTTCCAATCAAAGTCATGTGTCAGTCATTTTTTTCGTGTTTTTTCATATAAATGTCTATAACTCCGAAGCGAATTGAGATATTTTCACCAAAATTGACACACATATGTATGGGCTCACTCTGAGGACACGTAAAAAAAATTGTGGGACTGAGCCTCTTGGTGGCGCTATAATTGAACAAAATATGAAATTCCCATTGACTTCAATACAGTTTTGTGAAATAAAATGCTATACTAAACAAATGCATTGGTGTAATATTACGAAACTCAGATTGTGTCATCAGCACCATCCCCTGAAGGCAACCAAAATATTTCAAGACAGCGCCACCTAGTGGTCAAAAGTTATAACAAAATTTCCAAAAAGGCTAATAACTTTTGAATAAATCTGGCTATTGAAATGCCACGGGTCTTAATAGATTCCTTGGGTCAAGCCGAGAACATAGATACCAAGTTTTCCTTATTTGGCCAAACTTCCTGTCCGCCATCTTGATTTTCATTCAAAACCTACTTTTTCAAACTCCTCCTAGACCGTTTGTCCGATTTTCACCAAAATCGAATCGTATCATCTCCAGACTGTGCCGACAAAAAGTTATGGATTTCGTGTCGATTGATGAAACCGTTTTCGTATAGCACAGCAGAAAAGTTGAGGCATGATGCCAAAATGACTATTCAGGCTTTATATCTGCAATGCCTCGACATATTGACACAAAACTTTGTATGTGTCACTGTCTCCTTACTCTGACCACACCACATCAATTTCGTAACAGCGCCACCTTTTGGTCAAAAGTGACAATCCATTAAATCATATTTTGAATCACTTTTTACATGATTTTTCAGCCATTTCGCCTAAAATCCTCTTTAAATGTCTTTAATTGCTCATTGTTGCAGTTGGTCTGACACTTTCAGACATGTTGGCATGTCTTGTCGTCTTATTCTGCTTGGCCCCGGTAATGGCTGCTTGCAGCTATATTTATTATTATTATTATTCTTCCGCCATGGGAGTCTATGGCAGCCCATAGAACCGATTGCGGGAAAGTTGTTTTGGTTTGACATTCTGATAGAGGACCGTCTCAACATTAAATACACCAATTTTGGTGTTTCTAAGTCATTCCCTCTAGCGCCACCACCTGTCCAAAGTTTCACTTTTATTTTGCTAATAACTTTTGAACCAAAAGGCCAATCAGCGAAATTCTTTTTTCCTCTGATTCCTGAGCTCATGGCGATTCGATTGCACCCTATGACGTCATTTGCCGTCATAAAAATATGGCCGCCATCTTGAATTTTCAAAAAAAGCTACTTTTTCGAACTCGTCCTAGACGGTTTGTCCGATTTGCACGAAAATTGAACCAGATCATCTTCAGGTAGTGCTGACAAAAAGTTATGGAATTCAAATGGATTCGTCAAACCGTTTTCAATAAACGCACAAATACATTTTACGTAGCGCTAGCAAAAACAGTCGTAAGGCCGTATCTCCGCAACGGTTTATCGTATTCAGACCAAACTTGGTACTTGTACTCACAAGCATGACCTGAGGCTACATGCTGTGTTTCGGCGCAGCGCCACCTACTGGTCCGGAGATATGAAAAATGGCTATTTTTGCTTATAACTTCTGAACAGTTTGTCCAAAAATCATACAATTGGTCTCGTTAGATTCAGGGCAACATGCCGAGTCGACTGATATCCAATTTGACCATATCGGTCATTTTGGCTGTCGGCCATTTTGAATTTTGTGCTAAAATTCTGTATTTTATGAACGCATGAACGGATTGTTACGAAACGTGGTATGGGTCATCAGCACAATGCCCTGAATGAGCCTGAGAAGTTTCGAAACAGCGCCACCTAGTGGTGAATTTTTTTTTCCAAATGCTTATAACTTTGGGTGTGGTCGACTTATTTTCACGAAACTCATCTTTTTAGACTCCTGAATCGTTGCCGAGTCCTACGATACCAAACATGCTAGGTTTCGCCTTACGGTTTGTGTAGCGTTGTGATTTAGCGCTTAAAAAACATTTGGCTATATCTTTGAAACCGCTAGTCCGATCGAGACGAAACCACCGTCAGAAGTTTGGAAACATAGGTCGATAGCTATACGCCAATGCCCAAATGCGAAAATATTGATGTTTAGGGGTACTAATTTCCAATCAAAGTCATGTGTCAGTCATTTTTTTCGTGTTTTTTCATATAAATGTCTATAACTCCGAAGCGAATTGAGATATTTTCACCAAAATTGACACACATATGTATGGGCTCACTCTGAGGACACGTAAAAAAAATTGTGGGACTGAGCCTCTTGGTGGCGCTATAATTGAACAAAATATGAAATTCCCATTGACTTCAATACAGTTTTGTGAAATAAAATGCTATACTAAACAAATGCATTGGTGTAATATTACGAAACTCAGATTGTGTCATCAGCACCATCCCCTGAAGGCAACCAAAATATTTCAAGACAGCGCCACCTAGTGGTCAAAAGTTATAACAAAATTTCCAAAAAGGCTAATAACTTTTGAATAAGTCTGGCTATTGAAATTCCACGGTTCTTAATAGATTCCTTGGGTCAAGCCGAGAACATAGATACCAAGTTTTCCTTATTTGGCCAAACTTCCTGTCCGCCATCTTGATTTTCATTCAAAACCTACTTTTTCGAACTCCTCCTAGACCGTTTGTCCGATTTTCACCAAAATCGAATCGTATCATCTCCAGACTGTGCCGACAAAAAGTTATGGATTTCGTGTCGATTGATGAAACCGTTTTCGTATAGCACAGCAGCAAAGTTGAGGCATGATGCCAAAATGACTATTCAGGCTTTATATCTGCAATGCCTCGACATATTGACACAAAACTTTGTATGTGTCACTGTCTACTTACTCTGACCACACCACATCAATTTCGTAACAGCGCCACCTTTTGGTCAAAAGTGACAATCCATTAAATCATATTTTGAATCACTTTTTACATGATTTTTCAGCCATTTCGCCTAAAATCCTCTTTAAATGTCTTTAATTGCTCATTGTTGCAGTTGGTCTGACACTTTCAGACATGTTGGCATGTCTTGTCGTCTTATTCTGCTTGGCCCCGGTAATTGCTGCTTGCAGCTATATTTATTATTATTATTCTTCCTTCTTCCGACTGGGAGTCTATGGCAGCCCATAGAACCGATTGCGGGAAAGTTGTTTTGGTTTGACATTCTGATAGAGGACCGTCTCAACATTAAATACACCAATTTTGGTGTTTCTAAGTCATTCCCTCTAGCGCCACCACCTGTCCAAAATTTCACTTTTATTTTGCTAATAACTTTTGAACCGTAAGGCCAATCAGCGAAATTCTTTTTTCCACTGATTCCTGAGCTCATGGCGATTCGATTGCACCCTATGACGTCATTTGCCGTCATAAAAATATGGCCGCCATCTTGAATTTTCAAAAAAAGCTACTTTTTCGAACTCGTCCTAGACGGTTTGTCCGATTTGCACGAAAATTGAACCAGATCATCTTCAGGTAGTGCTGACAAAAAGTTATGGAATTCAAATGGATTCGTCAAACCGTTTTCGATAAACGCACGAATACATTTTACGTAGCGCTAGCAAAAACAGTCGTAAGGCCGTATCTCCGCAACGGTTTATCGTATTCAGACCAAACTTGGTACTTGTACTCACAAGCATGACCTGAGGCTACATGCTGTGTTTCGGCGCAGCGCCACCTACTGGTCCGGAGATATGAAAAATGGCTATTTTTGCTTATAACTTCTGAACAGTTTGTCCAAAAATCATACAATTGGTCTCGTTAGATTCAGGGCAACATGCCGAGTCGACTGATATCCAATTTGACCATATCGGTCATTTTGGCTGTCGGCCATTTTGAATTTTGTGCTAAAATTCTGTATTTTATGAACGCATGAACGGATTGTTACGAAACGTGGTATGGGTCATCAGCACAATGCCCTGAATGAGCCTGAGAAGTTTCGAAACAGCGCCACCTAGTGGTGAATTTTTTTTTTCAAATGCTTATAACTTTGGGTGTGGTCGACTTATTTTCACGAAACTCATCTTTTTAGACTCCTGAATCATTGCCGAGTCCTACGATACCAAACATGCTAGGTTTTGCCTTACGGTTTGTGTAGCGTTGTGATTTAGCGCTTAAAAAACATTTGGCTATATCTTTGAAACCGCTAGTCCGATCGAGACGAAACCACCGTCAGAAGTTTGGAAACATAGGTCGATAGTTATACGCCAATGCCCAAATGCGAAAATATTGATGTTTAGGGGTACTAATTTCCAATCAAAGTCATGTGTCAGTCATTTTTTTCGTGTTTTTTCATATAAATGTCTATAACTCCGAAGCAAATTGAGATTTTTGCACCAAAATCGACACATATATGTATGGGCTCACTCTGAGGACACATAAAAAAAATGGTGGGACTGAGCCTCTTGGTGGCGCTATAATAGAACAAAACATGAAATTCCCATTGACTTCAATGCAGTTTTGTGAAATAAAATGCTATACTAAACAAATGCATTGGTGTAATATTACGAAACTCAGAATGTGCCATCAGCACCATCCCCTGAAGGTACCCAAAATATTTAGAGACAGCGCCACCTAGTGGTCAAAAGTTATAACAACATTTCCAAAACTGCTAATAACTTTTGAATACATCGGCCTATGTAAATGCCACTGGTCTTAATAGATTCCTTGGGTCAAGCCGAGAACATAGATACCAAATTTTCCTTATTTGGTCAAACTTCTTGTCCGCCATCTTGATTTTCATTCAAAACCTACTTTTTCGAACTCCTCCTAGACCGTTTGTCCGATTTTCACCAAAATCGAATCGTATCATCTCCAGACCGTGCCGACTAAAAGTTATGGATTTCGTGTCGATAGACGAAACCGTTTTCGTATAGCGCAGCAGCAAAGTTGAGGCATGATGCTAATAGCATTAATTAAGGCTTTATCTCTGCAATGCCTTGACATATTGACACCAAACTTTGTATGTGTCATTGTAACTTCACTCTGACCACATCACATCAGTTTTGTAACTGCGCCACCTATTGGTCGAAAGTGATAATCCATCAAATCATATTTTTATTTATTGTTTCTATGATTTTTCAGGCATTTTGCCTAAAATCCTCTTTAAATGTCTTTAATTGCTCATTGTTGCAGTTGGTCTGACACTTTCAGACATGTCGGCATGTCTTGTCGTCTTATTCAGCTTGGCCCCGGTAATGGCTGCTTGCAGCTATATTTAGGGGCCAAGCACCGAAGGTGCGGAGGCACCTATTGTTTTCGTTCGCGTTCTTATTATTATTATTATTATTATTATTATTCTTCATTGTTCCGACTGGGAGTCTATGGCAGCCCATAGAACCGATTGTGGGAAAGTTGTAATGGTTTGACATTCTGATAGAGGACAGTCCCAACATTAAATATACCAATTTTGGTGTGTCTAAGTCATTCCCTCTAGCGCCACCAACTGTCCAAAGTTTCACTCATGTTTCTGCTAATAACTTTTGAACCACAATGGCTAGAAACAAAATTCTTTTTTCCTCTGATTCGTGAGCTCATGGCGATTCGATTGCACCCTATGGCATCATTTTCCGTCATTATAATTTTTCCGCCATTTTGAATTTTCCGAAAAAGCTACTTTTTCGAACTCCTCCTAGGCCGTCGCTCCAATTTCCACGAAAATTGAATCAGATCATCTTCAGACCATGCCGACAAAAAGTTATGGAATTCGTGTTGATTCGTCGAACCGTTCTCGAATACCGCGCAAACAAATTTTATGTAGCGCTTGCGGAAATAGACACAAGCCAGTATCTCCTCAACACTTTATCATATTCAGACCAAACTTGGTACATGTCATCACAAGCATGACCTGAGGCTACATGCTGCGTTTCGGCGCAGCGCCACCTACTGGTCCGGAGATATGAAAAATGGCTATTTTTGCTTATAACTTCTGAACAGTTTGTCCAAAAATCATAAAAGTGGTCTCGTTAGATTCAGGGCGTCATGCTGAGTCGACTGATATCCAATTTTCCCCGATCAGCCATTTTGGCTGTCGGCCATTTTGAATTATGTGCTAAAATGCTGTATTTTAGGAATGCATGAACGTATCGTTACGAAACTCGGTATGGGTCATCAGCATGATGTCCTGAAGGAGCCTGAGAAGTTTCGAAACAGTGCCATCTAGTGGTGAATTTTTTTCCCCAAATACTTCCAAATGCTTCTAACTTTGGGTGTGGTCAACTTATTTTCACAGGACTCATCTCTTTAGACTCCTGAATCGTTGCCGAGTCCAACGATACCAAACATGTTAGGTTTTGCCTTATGGTTTGTGTAGCGTTGTGATTTAGCGCTTAAAAAACATTTGGCTATATCTTTGAAACCGCTTGTCCGATCGAGACGAAACCACCTTCAGAAGTTTGGAAACATAGGTCGATAGCTATACGCCAATGCCCAAATACGAAAATATTGATAGTAAGGGGTAGTAAAATCCAATCAAAGTCATGTGTCAGTCATTTTTTACGTGTTTTTTCATATAAATGTCTATAACTCCAAAGCGAATTGAGATATTTTCACCAAAATTGACACAAATATGCATGGGCTCACTCTGAGGACACATTAAAAAAATGGTGGGACTGAGCCTCTTGGTGGCGATATAAAAGAACAAAACATGAAATTCCCATTGACTTCAATACAGTTTTGTGAATTAAAATGCTATACTAAACAAATGCATTGGTGTAATATTACGAAACTCAGAATGTGCCATCAGCACCATCCCCTGAAGGTACCCAAAATATTTCGAGAGAGCGCCACCTAGTGATCAAATGTTATGACAAAATTTCCAAAAAGGCTAATAAATTTTGAATAAATCTGGCTTTTGAAATGCCACTGGTCTTAATAGATTCCTTCGGTCAAGCCGAGAACATAGATACCAAGTTTTCCTTATTTGGCCAAACTTCCTGTCCGCCATCTTGATTTTCAGTCAAAACCTACTTTTTCGAACTCCTCCTAGACCGTTTGTCCAATTTTCACCAAAATCGAATCGTATCATCTCCAGACTATGCTGAATAAAAGTTATGGATTTCGTGTCAATAGACGAAACCGTTTTCGTATAGCGTAGCAGCAAAGTTGAGGCATGATGCTAAAAGCACTATTCAGGCTTTATCTCTGCAATGCCTTGACATATTGACACCAAACTTTGTATGCGTCATTGTCACTTCACTCTGACCACATCACATCACTTTTGTAACTGCGCCACCTATTGGTCGAAAGTGATAATCCATTAAATCATATTTTAAATGACTTTTTATATGATTTTTCAGCCATTTCATCTAAAATCCTCTTAAAATGTATTTAACTGCTCATTGTTCCAGTTGGTCTGACACTTTCAGCCATGTTGGCATATCCTGTCGTCTGCTTGCACTTGGCCCCGATAATTGCTGCTTGCAGCTATATTTATTATTATTATTCTTCCTTCTTCCGACTGGGAGTCTATGGCAGCCCATAGAACCGATTGCGGGAAAGTTGTTTTGGTTTGACATTCTGATAGAGGACCGTCTCAACATTAAATACACCAATTTTGGTGTTTCTAAGTCATTCCCTCTAGCGCCACCACCTGTCCAAAATTTCACTTTTATTTTGCTAATAACTTTTGAACCGTAAGGCCAATCAGCGAAATTCTTTTTTCCACTGATTCCTGAGCTCATGGCGATTCGATTGCACCCTATGACGTCATTTGCCGTCATAAAAATATGGCCGCCATCTTGAATTTTCAAAAAAAGCTACTTTTTCGAACTCGTCCTAGACGGTTTGTCCGATTTGCACGAAAATTGAACCAGATCATCTTCAGGTAGTGCTGACAAAAAGTTATGGAATTCAAATGGATTCGTCAAACCGTTTTCGATAAACGCACGAATACATTTTACGTAGCGCTAGCAAAAACAGTCGTAAGGCCGTATCTCCGCAACGGTTTATCGTATTCAGACCAAACTTGGTACTTGTACTCACAAGCATGACCTGAGGCTACATGCTGTGTTTCGGCGCAGCGCCACCTACTGGTCCGGAGATATGAAAAATGGCTATTTTTGCGTATAACTTCTGAACAGTTTGTCCAAAAATCATACAATTGGTCTCGTTAGATTCAGGGCAACATGCCGAGTCGACTGATATCCAATTTGACCATATCGGTCATTTTGGCTGTCGGCCATTTTGAATTTTGTGCTAAAATTCTGTATTTTATGAACGCATGAACGGATTGTTACGAAACGTGGTATGGGTCATCAGCACAATGCCCTGAATGAGCCTGAGAAGTTTCGAAACAGCGCCACCTAGTGGTGAATTTTTTTTTTCAAATGCTTATAACTTTGGGTGTGGTCGACTTATTTTCACGAAACTCATCTTTTTAGACTCCTGAATCATTGCCGAGTCCTACGATACCAAACATGCTAGGTTTTGCCTTACGGTTTGTGTAGCGTTGTGATTTAGCGCTTAAAAAACATTTGGCTATATCTTTGAAACCGCTAGTCCGATCGAGACGAAACCACCGTCAGAAGTTTGGAAACATAGGTCGATAGCTATATGCCAATGCCCAAATGCGAAAATATTGATGTTTAGGGGTACTAATTTCCAATCAAAGTCATGTGTCAGTCATTTTTTTCGTGTTTTTTCATATAAATGTCTATAACTCCGAAGCAAATTGAGATTTTTGCACCAAAATCGACACATATATGTATGGGCTCACTCTGAGGACACATAAAAAAAATGGTGGGACTGAGCCTCTTGGTGGCGCTATAATAGAACAAAACATGAAATTCCCATTGACTTCAATGCAGTTTTGTGAAATAAAATGCTATACTAAACAAATGCATTGGTGTAATATTACGAAACTCAGAATGTGCCATCAGCACCATCCCCTGAAGGTACCCAAAATATTTAGAGACAGCGCCACCTAGTGGTCAAAAGTTATAACAACATTTCCAAAACTGCTAATAACTTTTGAATACATCGGCCTATGTAAATGCCACTGGTCTTAATAGATTCCTTGGGTCAAGCCGAGAACATAGATACCAAATTTTCCTTATTTGGTCAAACTTCTTGTCCGCCATCTTGATTTTCATTCAAAACCTACTTTTTCGAACTCCTCCTAGACCGTTTGTCCGATTTTCACCAAAATCGAATCGTATCATCTCCAGACCGTGCCGACTAAAAGTTATGGATTTCGTGTCGATAGACGAAACCGTTTTCGTATAGCGCAGCAGCAAAGTTGAGGCATGATGCTAATAGCATTAATTAAGGCTTTATCTCTGCAATGCCTTGACATATTGACACCAAACTTTGTATGTGTCATTGTAACTTCACTCTGACCACATCACATCAGTTTTGTAACTGCGCCACCTATTGGTCGAAAGTGATAATCCATCAAATCATATTTTTATTTATTGTTTCTATGATTTTTCAGGCATTTTGCCTAAAATCCTCTTTAAATGTCTTTAATTGCTCATTGTTGCAGTTGGTCTGACACTTTCAGACATGTCGGCATGTCTTGTCGTCTTATTCAGCTTGGCCCCGGTAATGGCTGCTTGCAGCTATATTTATTATTATTATTATTATTATTCCTTCTTCCGACTGGGAGTCTATGGCAGCCCATAGAACCGATTGCGGGAAAGTTGTTTTGGTTTGACATTCTGATAGAGGACCGTCTCAACATTAAATACACCAATTTTGGTGTTTCTAAGTCATTCCCTCTAGCGCCACCACCTGTCCAAAATTTCACTTTTATTTTGCTAATAACTTTTGAACCGTAAGGCCAATCAGCGAAATTCTTTTTTCCACTGATTCCTGAGCTCATGGCGATTCGATTGCACCCTATGACGTCATTTGCCGTCATAAAAATATGGCCGCCATCTTGAATTTTCAAAAAAAGCTACTTTTTCGAACTCGTCCTAGACGGTTTGTCCGATTTGCACGAAAATTGAACCAGATCATCTTCAGGTAGTGCTGACAAAAAGTTATGGAATTCAAATGGATTCGTCAAACCGTTTTCGATAAACGCACGAATACATTTTACGTAGCGCTAGCAAAAACAGTCGTAAGGCCGTATCTCCGCAACGGTTTATCGTATTCAGACCAAACTTGGTACTTGTACTCACAAGCATGACCTGAGGCTACATGCTGTGTTTCGGCGCAGCGCCACCTACTGGTCCGGAGATATGAAAAATGGCTATTTTTGCTTATAACTTCTGAACAGTTTGTCCAAAAATCATACAATTGGTCTCGTTAGATTCAGGGCAACATGCCGAGTCGACTGATATCCAATTTGACCATATCGGTCATTTTGGCTGTCGGCCATTTTGAATTTTGTGCTAAAATTCTGTATTTTATGAACGCATGAACGGATTGTTACGAAACGTGGTATGGGTCATCAGCACAATGCCCTGAATGAGCCTGAGAAGTTTCGAAACAGCGCCACCTAGTGGTGAATTTTTTTTTCCAAATGCTTATAACTTTGGGTGTGGTCGACTTATTTTCACGAAACTCATCTTTTTAGACTCCTGAATCATTGCCGAGTCCTACGATACCAAACATGCTAGGTTTTGCCTTACGGTTTGTGTAGCGTTGTGATTTAGCGCTTAAAAAACATTTGGCTATATCTTTGAAACCGCTAGTCCGATCGAGACGAAACCACCGTCAGAAGTTTGGAAACATAGGTCGATAGCTATACGCCAATGCCCAAATGCGAAAATATTGATGTTTAGGGGTACTAATTTCCAATCAAAGTCATGTGTCAGTCATTTTTTTCGTGTTTTTTCATATAAATGTCTATAACTCCGAAGCAAATTGAGATTTTTGCACCAAAATCGACACATATATGTATGGGCTCACTCTGAGGACACATAAAAAAAATGGTGGGACTGAGCCTCTTGGTGGCGCTATAATAGAACAAAACATGAAATTCCCATTGACTTCAATGCAGTTTTGTGAAATAAAATGCTATACTAAACAAATGCATTGGTGTAATATTACGAAACTCAGAATGTGCCATCAGCACCATCCCCTGAAGGTACCCAAAATATTTAGAGACAGCGCCACCTAGTGGTCAAAAGTTATAACAACATTTCCAAAACTGCTAATAACTTTTGAATACATCGGCCTATGTAAATACCACTGGTCTTAATAGATTCCTTGGGTCAAGCCGAGAACATAGATACCAAATTTTCCTTATTTGGTCAAACTTCTTGTCCGCCATCTTGATTTTCATTCAAAACCTACTTTTTCGAACTCCTCCTAGACCGTTTGTCCGATTTTCACCAAAATCGAATCGTATCATCTCCAGACCGTGCCGACTAAAAGTTATGGATTTCGTGTCGATAGACGAAACCGTTTTCGTATAGCGCAGCAGCAAAGTTGAGGCATGATGCTAATAGCATTAATTAAGGCTTTATCTCTGCAATGCCTTGACATATTGACACCAAACTTTGTATGTGTCATTGTAACTTCACTCTGACCACATCACATCAGTTTTGTAACTGCGCCACCTATTGGTCGAAAGTGATAATCCATCAAATCATATTTTTATTTATTGTTTCTATGATTTTTCAGGCATTTTGCCTAAAATCCTCTTTAAATGTCTTTAATTGCTCATTGTTGCAGTTGGTCTGACACTTTCAGACATGTCGGCATGTCTTGTCGTCTTATTCAGCTTGGCCCCGGTAATGGCTGCTTGCAGCTATATTTAGGGGCCAAGCACCGAAGGTGCGGAGGCACCTATTGTTTTCGTTCGCGTTCTTATTATTATTATTAGGGGCCAAGCACCGAAGGTGCGGAGGCACCTATTGTTTTCGTTCGCGTTCTTATTATTATTAGGGGCCAAGCACCGAAGGTGCGGAGGCACCTATTGTATCCGTTCGCGTTCTTATTATTATTATTATTAGGGGCCAAGCACCGAAGGTGCGGAGGCACCTATTGTATCTGTTCCGTTTCTTATTATTATTATTATTATTATTATTATTATTATTATTATTATTCTTCCGCCATGGGAGTCTATGGCAGCCCATAGAACCGATTGCGGGAAAGTTGTTTTGGTTTGACATTCTGATAGAGGACCGTCTCAACATTAAATACACCAATTTTGGTGTTTCTAAGTCATTCCCTCTAGCGCCACCACCTGTCCAAAGTTTCACTTTTATTTTGCTAATAACTTTTGAACCATAAGGCCAATCAGCGAAATTCTTTTTTCCTCTGATTCCTGAGCTCATGGCGATTCGATTGCATCCTATGACGTCATTTGCCGTCATAAAAATATGGCCGCCATCTTGAATTTTCAAAAAAAGCTACTTTTTCGAACTCGTCCTAGACGGTTTGTCCGATTTGCACGAAAATTGAACCAGATCATCTTCAGGTAGTGCTGACAAAAAGTTATGGAATTCAAATGGATTCGTCAAACCGTTTTCGATAAACGCACAAATACATTTTACGTAGCGCTAGCAAAAACAGTCGTAAGGCCGTATCTCCGCATCGGTTTATCGTATTCAGACCAAACTTGGTACTTGTTCTCACAATCATGACCTGAGGCTACATGCTGTGTTTCGGCGCAGCGCCACCTACTGGTCCGGAGATATGAAAAATGGCTATTTTTGCTTATAACTTCTGAACAGTTTGTCCAAAAATCATACAATTGGTCTCGTTAGATTCAGGGCAACATGCTGAGTCGACTGATATCCAATTTGACCATATCGGTCATTTTGGCTGTCGGCCATTTTGAATTTTGTGCTAAAATTCTGTATTTTATGAACGCATGAACGGATTGTTACGAAACGTGGTATGGGTCATCAGCACAATGCCCTGAATGAGCCTGAGAAGTTTCGAAACAGCGCCACCTAGTGGTGAATTTTTTTTTTCAAATGCTTATAACTTTGGGTGTGGTCGACTTATTTTCACGAAACTCATCTTTTTAGACTCCTGAATCGTTGCCGAGTCCTACGATACCAAACATGCTAGGTTTCGCCTTACGGTTTGTGTAGCGTTGTGATTTAGCGCTTAAAAAACATTTGGCTATATCTTTGAAACCGCTAGTCCAATCGAGACGAAACCACCGTCAGAAGTTTGGAAACATAGGTTGATAGCTATACGCCAATGCCCAAATGCGAAAATATTGATGTTTAGGGGTACTAATTTCCAATCAAAGTCATGTGTCAGTCATTTTTTTCGTGTTTTTTCATATAAATGTCTATAACTCCGAAGCGAATTGAGATATTTTCACCAAAATTGACACACATATGTATGGGCTCACTCTGAGGACACGTAAAAAAAATTGTGGGACTGAGCCTCTTGGTGGCGCTATAATTGAACAAAATATGAAATTCCCATTGACTTCAATACAGTTTTGTGAAATACAATGCTATACTAAACAAATGCATTGGTGTAATATTACGAAACTCAGATTGTGTCATCAGCACCATCCCCTGAAGGCAACCAAAATATTTCAAGACAGCGCCACCTAGTGGTCAAAAGTTATAACAAAATTTCCAAAAAGGCTAATAACTTTTGAATAAATCTGGCTATTGAAATTCCACGGTTCTTAATAGATTCCTTGGGTCAAGCCGAGAACATAGATACCAAGTTTTCCTTATTTGGCCAAACTTCCTGTCCGCCATCTTGATTTTCATTCAAAACCTACTTTTTCGAACTCCTCCTAGACCGTTTGTCCGATTTTCACCAAAATCGAATCGTATCATCTCCAGACTGTGCCGACAAAAAGTTATGGATTTCGTGTCGATTGATGAAACCGTTTTCGTATAGCACAGCAGCAAAGTTGAGGCATGATGCCAAAATGACTATTCAGGCTTTATATCTGCAATGCCTCGACATATTGACACAAAACTTTGTATGTGTCACTGTCTCCTTACTCTGACCACACCACATCAATTTCGTAACAGCGCCACCTTTTGGTCAAAAGTAACAATCCATTAAATCATATTTTGAATGACAATTTATGTGATTTTTCAGCCATTTCGCCTAAAATCCTCTTTAAATGTCTTTAATTGCTCATTGTTGCAGTTGGTCTGACACTTTCAGACATGTTGGCATGTCTTGTCGTCTTATTCTGCTTGGCCCCGGTAATTGCTGCTTGCAGCTATATTTATTCTTCTTCTTCTTCCGCTCTTGGAGTCTATGGCAGCCCATAGAACCGATTGCGGGAAAGTTGTTTTGGTTTGACATTCTGATAGAGCACAGTCCCAACATTAAATACACCAATTTTGGTGTTTCTAAGTCATTCCCTCTAGCGCCACCACCTGTCCAAAGTTTCACTTTTATTTTGCTAATAACTTTTGAACTGTAAGGCCAATCAACAAAATTATTTTTTCCTCTGATTCCTGAGCTCATGCCGATTCGATTGCATCCTATGACTTCATTTTCTGTAATAAAAATATGGCCGCCATTTTGATTCATTCGAAAAACCTACTTTTTCGAACTCGTCCTAGACGGTTTGTCCGATTTTCACGAAAATTGAACCAGATCATCTTCAGGCAGTGCTGACCAAAAGTTATGGAATTCAAATTGATTCGTCAAACCGTTTTCAATAAACGCACGAACAAATTTTACGTAGCGCCTGCAAAAACAGTCGTAAGGCTGTATCTCTGCAACGGTTTATCGTATTCAGACCAAACTTGGTACATGTCATCACAAGCATGACCTGAGGCTACATGCTGCGTTTCGGCGCAGCGCCACCTACTGGTCCGGAGATATGAAAAATGGCTATTTTTGCTTATAACTTCTGAACAGTTTGTCCAAAAATCATAAAATTGGTCTCGTTAGATTCAGGGCGACATGCCGAGTCGACTGATATCCAATTTTACCATATCAGCCATTTTGACTGTCGGCCATTTTGAATTATGTGCTAAAATGCTGTATTTTATGAACGCATGAACGGATTGTTACGAAACTTGGCATGGGTCATCAGCACGATGTCCTGAAGGAGTGTGAGAAGTTTCGAAACAGCGCCACCTAGTGGGGAATTTTTTTTTTCAAATGCTTATAACTTTGGGTGCGGTCGACTTATTTTCACGAGACTCATCTAATTAGACTCCTGAAACCTTGCCGAGTCCTACGATACCAAACATGCTAGGTTTCGCCTTACGGTTTGTGTAGCGTTGTGATTTAGCGCTTAAAAAACATTAGGCTATATCTTCGAAACCGCTTGTCCGATCGAGACGAAACCACCGTCAGAAGTTTGGAAACATAGGTCGATAGCTATACACCAATGCCCAAATGCGAAAATATTGATGTTTAGGGGTAGTAAAATTCAAACAAAGTCATGTGTCAGTCATTTTTTACGTGTTTTTTCATATAAATGTTTATAACTCTAAAGCAAATTGAGATATTTTCACCAAAACTGACACACATATGTATGGGCTCACTCTGAGGACACGTAAAAAAAAATTGTGGGACTGAGCCTCTTGGTGGCGCTATAATAGAACAAAACATGAAATTCCCATTGACTTCAATACAGTTTTGTGAGATAAAATGCTATTTTCATTCAAAACCTACTTTTTCGAACTCCTCCCACACCGTTTGTCCGATTTTCACCAAAATCGAATCGTATCATCCCCAGACTGTGCCGACTAAAAGTTATGGATTTCGTGTCAATTGACGAAACCGTTTTCGTATAGCGCAGCAGCAAATTTGAGGCATGATGCTAATAGCACTATTCAGGCTTTATCTCTGCAATGCCTTGACATATTGACACCAAACTTTGTATGTGTCATTGTCTCCTCACTCTGACCACATCACATCAGTTTTGTAACTGCGCCACCTATTTGTCGAAAGTGATAATCCATTAAATCATATTTTTAATTACTGTTTCTATGATTTTTCAGCCATTTCGTCTAAAATCCTCTTTAAATGTCTTTAATTGCTCATTGTTGCAGTTGTTCTGACACTTTCAGACATGTCGGCATGTCTTGTCGTCTTATTCTGCTTGGCCCCGGTAATTGCTGCTTGCAGCTATATTTATTATTATTATTCTTCCTTCTTCCGACTGGGAGTCTATGGCAGCCCATAGAACCGATCGCGGGAAAGTTGTAATGGTTTGACATTCTGATAGAGGACAGTCCCAACATTAAATACACTGATTTTGGTGTGTCTAAGTCATTCCCTCTAGCGCCACCACCTGTCCAAAGTTTCACTTTTATTTTGCTAATAACTTTTGAACCGTAAGGCCAATCAACAAAATTATTTTTTCCTCTGATTCCTGAGCTCATGCCGATTCGATTGCACCCTATGACGTCATTTTTTCCGTCTATAAATATGGCCGCCATTTTGAATTTTCTGTAAAAGCTACTTTTTCGAACTCGTCCTAGACGGTTTGTCCGATTTGCACGAAAATTGAACCAGATCATCTTCAGGCAGTGCTGACCAAAAGTTATGGAATTCAAATTGATTCGTCAAACCGTTTTCGATAAACGCACGAATACATTTTACGTAGCGCTAGCAAAAACAGTCGTAAGGCTGTATCTCCGCAACGGTTTATCGTATTCAGACCAAACTTGGTACATGTACTCACAAGCATGACCTGAGGCTACATGCTGCGTTTCGGCGCAGCGCCACCTACTGGTCCGGAGATATGAAAAATGGCTATTTTTGCTTATAACTTCTGAACAGTTTGTCCAAAAATCATAAAATTGGTCTTGATAGATTCAGGGCGACATGCCGAGTCGACTGATATCCAATTTTGCCATTTCGGCCATTTCGACTGTCGGCCATTTTGAATTTTGTGCTAAAATGCTGTATTTTAAGAACGCACAAACGGATTGTTACGAAACTTGGTATGGGTCATCAACACGATGTCCTAAAGGAGTGTGAGAAGTTTCGAAACAGCGCCACCTAGTGTTTTTTTTTTTTTTTAAATGCTTATAACTTTGGGTGTGATAGACTTATTTTCACGAAACTCATCTCATTAGACTCCTGAATCGTTGCCGAGTCCAACGATACCAAACATGCTAGGTTTTGCCTTACGGTTTGTGTAGCGTTGTGATTTAGCGCTTAAAAAACAGTAGGCTATATCTTCGAAACCGCTTGTCCGATCGAGACGAAACCACCTTCAGAAGTTTGGAAACATAGGTCGATAGCTATACGCCAATGCCCAAATGCGAAAATATTGATGTTTAGGGGTAGTAATATTCAATCAAAGTCATGTGTCAGTCATTTTTTACGTGTTTTTTCATATAAATGTCTATAACTCCGAAGCAAATTGAGATTTTTGCACCAAAATCGACACATATATGTATGGGCTCACTCTGAGGACACATAAAAAAAATTGTGGGACTGAGCCTCTTGGTGGCGCTATAATTGAACAAAATATGAAATTCCCATTGACTTCAATACAGTTTTGTGAAATAAAATGCTATACTAAACAAATGCAATTGTTGTAATATTACGAAACTCAGATTGTGTCATCAGCACCATCCCCTGAAGGCAACCAAAATATTTCAAGACAGCGCCACCTAGTGGTCAAAAGTTATAACAATTTCCAAAAAGGCTAATAACTTTTGAATAAATCTGGCTATTGAAATGCCATGGGTCTTAATAGATTCCTTGGGTCAAGCCGAGAACATAGATACCAAGTTTTCCTTATTTGGCCAAACTTCCTGTCCGCCATCTTGATTTTCATTCAAAACCTACTTTTTCGAACTCCTCCTAGACCGTTTGTCCGATTTTCACCAAAATTGAATCGTATCATCTCCAGACTGTGCCGACAAAAAGTTATGGATTTCGTGTCGATTGATGAAACTGTTTTCGTATAGCACAGCAGCAAAGTTGAGGCATGATGCCAAAATGACTATTCAGGCTTTATATCTGCAATGCCTCGACATATTGACACAAAACTTTGTATGTGTCACTGTCTCCTTACTCTGACCACACCACATCAATTTCGTAACAGCGCCACCTTTTGGTCAAAAGTGACAATCCATTAAATCATATTTTGAATCACTTTTTACATGATTTTTCAGCCATTTCGCCTGAAATCCTCTTTAAATGTCTTTAATTGCTCATTGTTGCAGTTGGTCTGACACTTTCAGACATGTTGGCATGTCTTGTCGTCTTATTCTGCTTGGCCCCGGTAATTGCTGCTTGCAGCTATATTTATTATTATTATTATTATTCTTCATTGTTCCGACTGGGAGTCTATGGCAGCCCATAGAACCGATTGTGGGAAAGTTGTAATGGTTTGACATTCTGATAGAGGACAGTCCCAACATTAAATATACCAATTTTGGTGTGTCTAAGTCATTCCCTCTAGCGCCACCAACTGTCCAAAATTTCACTCATGTTTCTGCTAATAACTTTTGAACCACAATGGCTAGAAACAAAATTCTTTTTTCCTCTGATTCGTGAGCTCATGGCGATTCGATTGCACCCTATGGCATCATTTTCCGTCATTATAATTTTTCCGCCATTTTGAATTTTCCGAAAAAGCTACTTTTTCGAACTCCTCCTAGGCCGTCGCTCCAATTTCCACGAAAATTGAATCAGATCATCTTCAGACCATGCCGACAAAAAGTTATGGAATTCGTGTTGATTCGTCGAACCGTTCTCGAATACCGCGCAAACAAATTTTATGTAGCGCTTGCGGAAATAGACACAAGCCAGTATCTCCTCAACACTTTATCATATTCAGACCAAACTTGGTACATGTCATCACAAGCATGACCTGAGGCTACATGCTGCGTTTCGGCGCAGCGCCACCTACTGGTCCGGAGATATGAAAAATGGCTATTTTTGCTTATAACTTCTGAACAGTTTGTCCAAAAATCATAAAAGTGGTCTCGTTAGATTCAGGGCGTCATGCTGAGTCGACTGATATCCAATTTTCCCCGATCAGCCATTTTGGCTGTCGGCCATTTTGAATTATGTGCTAAAATGCTGTATTTTAGGAATGCATGAACGTATCGTTACGAAACTCGGTATGGGTCATCAGCATGATGTCCTGAAGGAGCCTGAGAAGTTTCGAAACAGTGCCATCTAGTGGTGAATTTTTTTCCCCAAATACTTCCAAATGCTTCTAACTTTGGGTGTGGTCAACTTATTTTCACAGGACTCATCTCTTTAGACTCCTGAATCGTTGCCGAGTCCAACGATACCAAACATGTTAGGTTTTGCCTTATGGTTTGTGTAGCGTTGTGATTTAGCGCTTAAAAAACATTTGGCTATATCTTTGAAACCGCTTGTCCGATCGAGACGAAACCACCTTCAGAAGTTTGGAAACATAGGTCGATAGCTATACGCCAATGCCCAAATACGAAAATATTGATAGTAAGGGGTAGTAAAATCCAATCAAAGTCATGTGTCAGTCATTTTTTACGTGTTTTTTCATATAAATGTCTATAACTCCAAAGCGAATTGAGATATTTTCACCAAAATTGACACAAATATGCATGGGCTCACTCTGAGGACACATTAAAAAAATGGTGGGACTGAGCCTCTTGGTGGCGATATAAAAGAACAAAACATGAAATTCCCATTGACTTCAATACAGTTTTGTGAATTAAAATGCTATACTAAACAAATGCATTGGTGTAATATTACGAAACTCAGAATGTGCCATCAGCACCATCCCCTGAAGGTACCCAAAATATTTCGAGAGAGCGCCACCTAGTGATCAAATGTTATGACAAAATTTCCAAAAAGGCTAATAAATTTTGAATAAATCTGGCTTTTGAAATGCCACTGGTCTTAATAGATTCCTTCGGTCAAGCCGAGAACATAGATACCAAGTTTTCCTTATTTGGCCAAACTTCCTGTCCGCCATCTTGATTTTCAGTCAAAACCTACTTTTTCGAACTCCTCCTAGACCGTTTGTCCAATTTTCACCAAAATCGAATCGTATCATCTCCAGACTATGCTGAATAAAAGTTATGGATTTCGTGTCAATAGACGAAACCGTTTTCGTATAGCGTAGCAGCAAAGTTGAGGCATGATGCTAAAAGCACTATTCAGGCTTTATCTCTGCAATGCCTTGACATATTGACACCAAACTTTGTATGCGTCATTGTCACTTCACTCTGACCACATCACATCACTTTTGTAACTGCGCCACCTATTGGTCGAAAGTGATAATCCATTAAATCATATTTTAAATGACTTTTTATATGATTTTTCAGCCATTTCATCTAAAATCCTCTTAAAATGTATTTAACTGCTCATTGTTCCAGTTGGTCTGACACTTTCAGCCATGTTGGCATATCCTGTCGTCTGCTTGCGCTTGGCCCCGATAATTGCTGCTTGCAGCTATATTTATTATTATTATTATTCTTCATTGTTCCGACTGGGAGTCTATGGCAGCCCATAGAACCGATTGCGGGAAAGTTGTAATGGTTTGACATTCTGATAGAGGACAGTCCCAACATTAAATACACCAATTTTGGTGTGTCTAAGTCATTCCCTCTAGCGCCACCAACTGTCCAAAGTTTCACTCATGTTTCTGCTAATAACTTTTGAACCACAAGGGCTAGAAACAAAATTCTTTTTTCCTCTGATTTCTGAGCTCAGGGCGATTCGATTGCACCCTATGACGTCATTTTTCGTCATAATAATTTTTCCGCCATTTTGAATTTTCCGAAAAACCTACTTTTTCAAACTCCTCCTAGGCCGTTGCTCCAATTTCCACGAAAATTGAATCAGATCATCATCAGACCATGCCGACAAAAAGTTATGGAATTCGTGTTGATTCATCAAACCGTTCTCGAATACCGCGCAAACAAATTTTACGTAGCGCTTGCGAAAACAGACACAAGCCAGTATCTCCTCAACACTTTATCATATTAAGACCAAACTTGGTACATCTCATCACAAGCATGACCTGAGGCAACATGCTGCGTTTCGGCACAGTGCCACCTACTGGTCCGGAGATATGAAAAATGGCTATTTTTGCTTATAACTTCTGAATGGTTTGTCCAAAAATCATAAAAGTGGTCTCGTTAGATTCAGGGCATCATGCTGAGTCGACTGATATCCAATTTTCCCCGATCAGCCATTTTGGCTGTCGGCCATTTTGAATTATGTGCTAAAATGCTGTATTTTATGAACGCGTGAATGTATCGTTACAAAACTCGGAATGGATCATCAGCACGATGCCCTGAAGGAGCCTGAGAAGTTTCGAAACAGTGCCACCTAGTGGTGAATTTTTTTCCCCAAATGCTTCCAAATGCTTATAACTTTGGGTGTGGTCGACTTATTTTCACGAGACTCATCTCATTAGAGTCCTGAATCGTTGCTGAGTCCCACGATACCAAACATGCTAGGTTTTGCCTTACGGTTTGTGTAGCGTTGTGATTTAGCGCTTAAAAAACATTTGGCTATATCTTCGAAACCGCTAGTCCGATCGAGACGAAACCACCTTCAGAAGTTTGGAAACATAGGTCGATAGCTAAACGCCAATGCCCAAATGCGAAAATATTGATGTTTAGGGGTAGTAAATTCCAATCAAAGTCATGTGTCAGTCATTTTTTACGTGTTTTTTCATATAAATGTCTATAACTCCGAAGCGAATTGAGATATTTTCACCAAAATCGACACACATATGTACGAGCTCACTCTGAGGACATGTAAAAAAAATGGTGGGACTCAGCCTCTTGGTAGCGCTATAATAGAACAAAACATGAAATTCCCATTGACTTCAATACAGTTTTGTGAAATAAAATGCTATACTAAACAAATGCATTGGTGTAATATTACGAAACTCAAAATGTGCCATCAGCACCATTCCCTGAAGGTACCCAAAATATTTCAAGACAGTGCCACCTAGTGGTCAAAAGTTATAACAACATTTCCATAAAGGCTAATAACTTTTGAATAAATCTGACTACTGAAATGCCACTGGTCTTAATAGATTCCTTGGGTCAAGCCGAGAACATAGATACCAAGTTTTCCTTATTTGGCCAAACTTCCTGTCCGCCATCTTGATTTTCATTCAAAACCTACTTTTTCGAACTCCTCCTAGACCGTTTGTCCGATTTTCACCAAAATCGAATCGTATCATCTCCAGACTGTGCTGACTAAAAGTTATGGATTTCGTGTCTATAGACGAAACCGTTTTCGTATAGCGTAGCAGCAAACTTGAGGCATGATGCTAAAAGCACTATTCAGGCTTTATCTCTGCAATGCCTTGACATATTGACACCAAACTTTGTATGTGTCATTGTCACTTCACTCTGACCACATCACATCACATTTGTAACTGCGCCACCTATTGGTCGAAAGTGATAATCCATTAAATCATATTTTGAATGACTTTTTATATGATTTTTCAGCCATTTCGCCTAAAATCCTCTTTAAATGTATTTAATTGCTCATTGTTGCAGATGGTCTGACACCTTCAGCCATGTTGGCATATCCTGTCATCTGCTTGCGCTTGGCCCCGATAATTGCTGCTTGCAGCTATATTTATTATTATTATTATTATTCTTCCTTCTTCCGACTGGGAGTCTATGGCAGCCCATAGAACCGATTGCGGGAAAGTTGTTTTGGTTTGACATTCTGATAGAGGACCGTCTCAACATTAAATACACCAATTTTGGTGTTTCTAAGTCATTCCCTCTAGCGCCACCACCTGTCCAAAATTTCACTTTTATTTTGCTAATAACTTTTGAACCGTAAGGCCAATCAGCGAAATTCTTTTTTCCACTGATTCCTGAGCTCATGGCGATTCGATTGCACCCTATGACGTCATTTGCCGTCATAAAAATATGGCCGCCATCTTGAATTTTCAAAAAAAGCTACTTTTTCGAACTCGTCCTAGACGGTTTGTCCGATTTGCACGAAAATTGAACCAGATCATCTTCAGGTAGTGCTGACAAAAAGTTATGGAATTCAAATGGATTCGTCAAACCGTTTTCGATAAACGCACGAATACATTTTACGTAGCGCTAGCAAAAACAGTCGTAAGGCCGTATCTCCGCAACGGTTTATCGTATTCAGACCAAACTTGGTACTTGTACTCACAAGCATGACCTGAGGCTACATGCTGTGTTTCGGCGCAGCGCCACCTACTGGTCCGGAGATATGAAAAATGGCTATTTTTGCTTATAACTTCTGAACAGTTTGTCCAAAAATCATACAATTGGTCTCGTTAGATTCAGGGCAACATGCCGAGTCGACTGATATCCAATTTGACCATATCGGTCATTTTGGCTGTCGGCCATTTTGAATTTTTTGCTAAAATTCTGTATTTTATGAACGCATGAACGGATTGTTACGAAACGTGGTATGGGTCATCAGCACAATGCCCTGAATGAGCCTGAGAAGTTTCGAAACAGCGCCACCTAGTGGTGAATTTTTTTTTTCAAATGCTTATAACTTTGGGTGTGGTCGACTTATTTTCACGAAACTCATCTTTTTAGACTCCTGAATCATTGCCGAGTCCTACGATACCAAACATGCTAGGTTTTGCCTTACGGTTTGTGTAGCGTTGTGATTTAGCGCTTAAAAAACATTTGGCTATATCTTTGAAACCGCTAGTCCGATCGAGACGAAACCACCGTCAGAAGTTTGGAAACATAGGTCGATAGCTATATGCCAATGCCCAAATGCGAAAATATTGATGTTTAGGGGTAGTAAAATTCAAACAAAGTCATGTGTCAGTCATTTTTTACGTGTTTTTTCATATAAATGTTTATAACTCTAAAGCAAATTGAGATATTTTCACCAAAACTGACAAACATATGTATGGGCTCACTCTGAGGACACGTAAAAAAAATTGTGGGACTGAGCCTCTTGGTGGCGCTATAATAGAACAAAACATGAAATTCCCATTGACTTCAATACAGTTTTGTGAGATAAAATGCTATTTTCATTCAAAACCTACTTTTTCGAACTCCTCCCACACCGTTTGTCCGATTTTCACCAAAATCGAATCGTATCATCCCCAGACTGTGCCGACTAAAAGTTATGGATTTCGTGTCAATTGACGAAACCGTTTTCGTATAGCGCAGCAGCAAATTTGAGGCATGATGCTAATAGCACTATTCAGGCTTTATCTCTGCAATGCCTTGACATATTGACACCAAACTTTGTATGTGTCATTGTCTCCTCACTCTGACCACATCACATCAGTTTTGTAACTGCGCCACCTATTTGTCGAAAGTGATAATCCATTAAATCATATTTTTAATTACTGTTTCTATGATTTTTCAGCCATTTCGTCTAAAATCCTCTTTTTTAAGACAGCGCCACCTAGTGGTCAAAAGTTATAACAAAATTTCCAAAAAGGCTAATAACTTTTGAATAAATCTGGCTATTGAAATGCCACGGGTCTTAATAGATTCCTTGGGTCAAGCCGAGAACATAGATACCAAGTTTTCCTTATTTGGCCAAACTTCCTGTCCGCCATCTTGATTTTCATTCAAAACCTACTTTTTCGAACTCCTCCTAGACCGTTTGTCCGATTTTCACCAAAATCGAATCGTATCATCTCCAGACTGTGCCGACAAAAAGTTATGGATTTCGTGTCGATTGATGAAACCGTTTTCGTATAGCACAGCAGCAAAGTTGAGGCATGATGCCAAAATGACTATTCAGGCTTTATATCTGCAATGCCTCGACATATTGACACAAAACTTTGTATGTGTCACTGTCTCCTTACTCTGACCACACCACATCAATTTCGTAACAGCGCCACCTTTTGGTCAAAAGTGACAATCCATTAAATCATATTTTGAATCACTTTTTACATGATTTTTCAGCCATTTCGCCTAAAATCCTCTTTAAATGTCTTTAATTGCTCATTGTTGCAGTTGGTCTGACACTTTCAGACATGTTGGCATGTCTTGTCGTCTTATTCTGCTTGGCCCCGGTAATTGCTGCTTGCAGCTATATTTAGGGGCCAAGCACCGAAGGTGCGGAGGCACCTATTGTATCTGTTCCCGTTCTTATTATTATTCTTCATTTTTCCGACTGGGAGTCTATGGCAGCCCATAGAACCGATTGCGGGAAAGTTGTTTTGGTTTGACATTCTGATAGAGGACAGTGCCAACATTAAATACACCAATTTTGATGTTTCTAAGTCATTCCCTCTAGCGCCACCACCTGTCCAAAGTTTCACTTTTATTTTGCTAATAACTTTTGAACCGTAAGGCCAATCAACAAAATTCTTTTTTCCTCTGATTCCTGAGCTCATGCTGATTCGATTGCACCCTATGAAGTCATTTTCGGGCATATAAATATGGCCGCCATTTGGAATGTACTGAAAAAGCTACTTTTTCGAACTCGTCCTAGACGGTTTGTTCGATTTGCACGAAAATTGAACCAGATCATCTTCAGGTAGTGCTGACAAAAAGTTATGGAATTCAAATTGATTCGTCAAACCGTTTTCGATAAACGCACGAATACATTTTACGTAGCGCTAGCAAAAACAGTCGTAAGGCTGTATCTCCGCAACGGTTTATCGTATTCAGACCAAACTTGGTACTTGTACTCACAAGCATGACCTGAGGCTACATGCTGTGTTTCGGCGCAGCGCCACCTACTGGTCCGGAGAAATGAAAAATGGCTATTTTTGCTTATAACTTCTGAACAGTTTGTCCAAAAATCATAAAATTGGTCTCGTTAGATTCAGGGCAACATGCCGAGTCGACTGATATCCAATTTGACCATATCGGTCATTTTGGCTGTCGGCCATTTTGAATTTTGTGCTAAAATTCTGTATTTTATGAACGCATGAACGGATTGTTACGAAACGTGGTATGGGTCATCAGCACAATGCCCTGAATGAGCCTGAGAAGTTTCGAAACAGCGCCACCTAGTGATGAATTTTTTTTTTTCAAATGCTTATAACTATGGGTGTGGTCGACTTATTTTCACGAAACTCATCTTTTTAGACTCCTGAATCGTTGCCGAGTCCTACGATACCAAACATGCTAGGTTTCGCCTTACGGTTTGTGTAGCGTTGTGATTTAGCGCTTAAAAAACATTTGGCTATATCTTTGAAACCGCTAGTCCGATCGAGACGAAACCACCGTCAGAAGTTTGGAAACATAGGTCGATAGCTATACGCCAATGCCCAAATGCGAAAATATTGATGTTTAGGGGTATTAATTTCCAATCAAAGTCATGTGTCAGTCATTTTTTTCGTGTTTTTTCATATAAATGTCTATAACTCCGAAGCGAATTGAGATATTTTCACCAAAATTGACACACATATGTATGGGTTCACTCTGAGGACACGTAAAAAAAATTGTGGGACTGAGCCTCTTGGTGGCGCTATAATTGAACAAAATATGAAATTCCCATTGACTTCAATACAGTTTTGTGAAATAAAATGCTATACTAAACAAATGCATTGGTGTAATATTACGAAACTCAGATTGTGTCATCAGCACCATCCCCTGAAGGCAACCAAAATATTTCAAGACAGCGCCACCTAGTGGTCAAAAGTTATAACAAAATTTCCAAAAAGGCTAATAACTTTTGAATAAATCTGGCTATTGAAATGCCACGGGTCTTAATAGATTCCTTGGGTCAAGCCGAGAACATAGATACCAAGTTTTCCTTATTTGGCCAAACTTCCTGTCCGCCATCTTGATTTTCATTCAAAACCTACTTTTTCGAACTCCTCCTAGACCGTTTGTCCGATTTTCACCAAAATCGAATCGTATCATCTCCAGACTGTGCCGACAAAAAGTTATGGATTTCGTGTCGATTGATGAAACCGTTTTCGTATAGCACAGCAGCAAAGTTGAGGCATGATGCCAAAATGACTATTCAGGCTTTATATCTGCAATGCCTCGACATATTGACACAAAACTTTGTATGTGTCACTGTCTCCTTACTCTGACCACACCACATCAATTTCTTACAGCGCCACCTTTTGGTCAAAAGTGACAATCCATTAAATCATATTTTGAATCACTTTTTACATGATTTTTCAGCCATTTCGCCTAAAATCCTCTTTAAATGTCTTTAATTGCTCATTGTTGCAGTTGGTCTGACACATTCAGACATGTTGGCATGTCTTGTCGTCTTATTCTGCTTGGCCCCGGTAATTGCTGCTTGCAGCTATATTTATTATTATTATTCTTCCTTCTTCCGACTGGGAGTCTATGGCAGCCCATAGAACCGATCGTGGGAAAGTTATAATGATTTGACATTCTAATAGAGGATAGTCCCAACATTAAATACACCAATTTTGGTGTGTCTAAGTCTTTCCCTCTAGCGCCACCAACTGTCCAAAGTTGCACTCATGTTGATGCTAATAACTTTTGAACCACTAGGGCTAGAAACAAAATTCGTTTTTCCTCTGATTCCTGAGCTCATGACGATTCGAATGCACCATATGACGTCATTTTTCGTCATAAAAATGTTTCCGCCATTTTGAATTTTCCGAAAAACCTACTTTTTCGAACTCCTTCTAGGCCGTTGGTCCAATTTCCACGAAAATTGAATCAGATCATCTTCAGACCATGCCGACAAAAAGTTATGGAATTCGTGTTGATTCGTCAAACCGTTTTCGAATACCGCGCAAACAAATTTTATGTAGCGCTTGCGAAAACAGACACAAGCCTGTATCTCCGCAACGCTTTATCGTATTCAGACCAAACTAAGCACATATCATCACAAGCATGACCTGAGCCTACATGCTGCGTTTCGTCGCAGTGCCACCCTCTGGTCCGGAGATATGAAAAATGGCTTTTTTTGCTTATAACTTCTGAATGGTTTGTCCAAAAATCATAAAAGTGGTCTCGTTAGATTCAAGGGATCATGCTGAGTCGACTGATATCCAATTTTCCCAGATCAGCCATTTTGGCTGTCGGCCATTTTGAATTATGTGCTAAAATGCTGTATTTTAGGAATGCATGAACGTATCGTTATGAAACTCGGTATGGGTCATCAGCACGATGTCCTGAAGGAGCCTGAGAAGTTTCGAAACAGTGCCATCTAGTGGTGAATTTTTTTCCCCAAATGCTTCCAAATGCTTATAACTTTGGGTGTGGTCAACTTATTTTCACAGGACTCATCTCTTTAGACTCCTGAATCGTTGCCGAGTCCAACGATACCAAACATGTTAGGTTTCGCCTTATGGTTTGTGTAGCGTTGTGATTTAGCGCTTAAAAAACATTTGGCTATATCTTTGAAACAGCTTGTCCGATCAAGACGAAACCACCTTCAGAAGTTTGCAAACATAGGTCGATAGCTATACGCCAATGCCCAAATGTGAAAATATTGATGTTTAGGGGTAGTAATATTCAATCAAAGTCATGTGTCAGTCATTTTTTACGTGTTTTTTCATATAAATGTCTATAACTCCGAAGCAAATTGAGATTTTTGCACCAAAATCAACACATAGATGTATGGGCTCACTCTGAGGACACATAAAAAAAATGGTGGGACTGAGCCTCTTGGTGGCGCTATAATAGAACAAAACATGAAATTCCCATTGACTTCAATGCAGTTTTGTGAAATAAAATGCTATACTAAACAAATGCATTGGTGTAATATTACGAAACTCAGAATGTGCCATCAGCACCATCCCCTGAAGGTACCCAAAATATTTAGAGACAGCGCCACCTAGTGGTCAAAAGTTATAACAACATTTCCAACACTGCTAATAACTTTTGAATACATCGGCCTATGTAAATGCCACTGGTCTTAATAGATTCCTTGGGTCAAGCCGAGAACATAGATACCAAATTTTCCTTATTTGGTCAAACTTCTTGTCCGCCATCTTGATTTTCATTCAAAACCTACTTTTTCGAACTCCTCCTAGACCGTTTGTCCGATTTTCACCAAAATCGAATCGTATCATCTTCAGACTGTGCTGACTAAAAGTTATGGATTTCGTGTCTATAGACGAAACCGTTTTCGTATAGCGTAGCAGCAAACTTGAGGCATGATGCTAAAAGCACTATTCAGGCTTTATCTCTGCAATGCCTTGACATATTGACACCAAACTTTGTATGTGTCATTGTCACTTCACTCTGACCACATCACATCACATTTGTAACTGCGCCACCTATTGGTCGAAAGTGATAATCCATTAAATCATATTTTGAATGACTTTTTATATGATTTTTCAGCCATTTCGCCTAAAATCCTCTTTAAATGTATTTAATTGCTCATTGTTGCAGATGGTCTGACACCTTCAGCCATGTTGGCATATCCTGTCATCTGCTTGCGCTTGGCCCCGATTATTGCTGCTTGTTAGGGGCCAAGCACCGAAGGTGCGGAGGCACCTATTGTATCTGTTCCCGTTCTTATTATTATTATTCTTCCTTCTTCCAACTGGGAGTCTATGGCAGCCCATAGAACCGAATGCGGGAAAGTTGTTTTGGTTTGACATTCTGATAGAGGACAGTCCCAACATTAAATACACCAATTTTGGTGTGTCTAAGTCATTCCCTCTAGCGCCACCACCTGTCCAAAGTTTCACTTTTATTTTGCTAATAACTTTTGAACCGTAAGGCCAATCAACAAAATTCTTTTTCTCTCTGATTCCTGAGCTCATGGCAATTCGATTGCACCCTATGACGTCATTTCCGTCATAACAATATGGCCGCCATTATGAATTTATCTAAAAAGCTACTTTTTCGAACTCTTCCTAGACGGTTTGTCCGATTTGCACGAAAATTGAACCAGATCATCTACAGACCATGCTGACAAAAAGTTATGGAATTCAAGTTGATTCGCTTAACAGTTTTCGATAAACCCACGAATAAATTTTACGTAGCGCTTGCGAAAACAGATGTAAAGCCGTATCTCCGCAACGCTTTATCAGATTCAGACCAAAGTTGGTACATGTCATCACAAGCATGACCTGAGGCTACATGCTGTGTTTCGGCGCAGCGCCACCTACTGGTCCGGAGATATGAAAAATGGCTATTTTTGCTTATAACTTCTGAACAGTTTGTCCAAAAATCATAAAATTGGTCTCGTTAGATTCAGGGTAACATGCCGAGTCCACTGATATCCAATATTACCATATCGGCCATTTTGGCTGTCGGCCATTTTGAATTTTGTGCTAAAATGCTGTATTTTAAGAACGCATGAACGGATTGTTACGGAACTTGGTATGGGTCATCAGCCCGATGTCCTGAAGGAGCGTGAGAAGTTTCGAAACAGCGCCACCTAGTGGTGAATTTTTTTTTCCAAATGCTTATAACTTTGGGTGTGGTCAACTTATTTTCACGAAACTCATCTTTTTAGACTCCTGAATCATTGCCGAGTCCTATGATACCAAACATGCTAGGTTTTGCCTTACGGTTTGTGTAGCGTTGTGATTTAGCGCTTAAAAAACATTTGGCTATATCTTCGAAACCGCTAGTCCGATCGAGACGAAACCACCGTCAGAAGTTTGGAAACATAGGTCGATAGCTATACGCCAATGCCCAAATGCGAAAATATTGATGTCTAGAGGTAATAAATTCCAATTAAAGTCATGTGTCAGTTATTTTTTACGTGTTTTTTCATATAAATGTCTATAACTCCGAAGATAATTGAGATATTTCACCAAAATCGACACACATATGTATGGGCTCACTCTGAGGACACATAAAAAAAATGGTTGGACTGAGCCTCTTGGTGGCGCTATAATAGAACAAAACATGAAATTCCCATTGACTTCAATACAGTTTTGTGAAATAAAATGCTATACTAAACAAATGCATCGGTGTAATATTACAAAACTCAGAATGTGCCATCTGCACCATCCCCTTAAGGTACCCAACATATTTAGAAACAGCGCCACCTAGTGGTCAAAAGTTATAACAAAATTTCCAAAATTGCTAATAACTTTTGAATAAATTGGCCTATTGTAATGCAACTCATCTTAGTAGATTCCTTGGGTCAAGCTGAGAACATAGATACCAAGTTTACCTTATTTGGCCTAACTTCCTGTCCGCCATCTTGATTTTCATTCAAAACCTACTTTTTCGAACTCCTCCTAGACCAGCCTTTCTCAAACTTTTTTCAGTCAGGGCACCTTTCAAAAGTGCATAAAATCTCAAGGCACCCCAGTGTAAAATATAATTTAAAAACACTGCATAACCCAAATGTAAATGCAAATTTTATATATATATTTATCTAAAATGAATTTACAATTTTATTAATCCGTTCATATGCTTAACCCTTTCACACATAAATTTAAAATATTCTGGCTGACCCCCCAGCATGAGTTTTTCAAGGTGAGCGTTATTTAGAATGTGTCGCTTTATGGTTTCCATGGTGACGCGTCGTTGCTTGTCACGTGACACACCGCAGCAGCAACAGAGCTGAATGAATGATGATCTGCTTTTATGTCATTTTTCCTTTTTTATTCAAAATATTAACAAATTTGTTAGATATGGCATGAAATATCTGATATTCCGATTGTCAAATATATGCAAGTGGAAGTGTTTTGTTTTTTGAACACCATTATAACGATCGCGTTAGTTGAGCTGTATGCGCGATGGGCGCCGCCATGTTAGTTTGTGCCGCAGACGCAGTTCAGAGAATCGGATCTGTTGGATTTACAACAAGTGGATTCATCCACTTCTCCCGAAATACATAAAAGTAAGTGGCAGGTGAACTGGGAGAAGAATAGAGTAAACTTTAAAGTTACTTACACAATGTGTATCTGATATGAATAAAACTAATTATAATGGAAAGGATTATTATTGCCTCTTCCTGTGACAGTGTGTATTTTACAAACTCTAAATGTATTGTTTTTTTAGTACTTATGTCTGAAACCTAAAACAAACATTATGTGGATGAAAACACTGAAAAGTTGTGATATATGACCGCTGAGCGCGCCTGTCTCTGGCTCAGCTCCAGCCAACGCGCGAAAGCACATTTGAATTTGATCACGTCATGCACTGACCGTTCTAATCACACCGGTGCTCCAGGGACCAGCCTAGACTGATCACACCGGTGTGATCGTACGTGCGAAAGGGTTAAAAAGAAGAAGAATGTATTTATGTAAATTCAAATATATTTATATATGAAATGTCAGATTTTTTTTTTTTTTTTTGCGCGGCACCCCTGACACAGTCAGGGGGCACCCTAGTGTGCCGCGGCACCCACTTTGAGAAAGGCTGTCCTAGACCGTTTGTCCGATTTTCACCAAAATCGAATCGTATCATCTCAAGACCGTGCCGACTAAAAGTTATGGATTTCGTGTCGATTGACGAAACCGATTTCGTATAGCGCAGCAGCAAAGTTGAGGCATGATGCTAATAGCACTATTCAGGCTTTATCTCTGCAATTCCTTGACATATTGACACCAAACTTTGTGTGTGTCATTGTCACTTCACTCTGACCACATCACATCAGTTTTGTAACTGCGCCACCTATTGGTCAAAAGTGATAATCCATTAAATCATATTTTTATTCACTGTTTCTCTGATTTTTCAGGCATTTTACCTATAATCCTTTTTAAATGTCTTTAATTGCTCATTGTCGCAGTTGGTCTGACACTTTCAGCAATGTTGGCATGTCTTGTCATCTGATTGTGCTTGGCCCCGGTAATGGCTGCTTGCAGCTATATTTATTAGGGGCCAAGCACCGAAGGTGCGTAGGCACCTATTGTATCTGTTCCAGTTCTTATTATTCTTCTTCCTTCTTCCGACTGGGAGTCTATGGCAGCCCATAGAACCGATTGCGGGAAAGTTGTTTTGGTTTGACATTCTGATAGAGGACAGTTCCAACATTAAATACACCAATTTTGGTGTTGCTAAGTCATTCCCTCTAGCGCCACCACCTGTCCAAAGTTTCACTTTTATTTTGTTAATAACTTTTGAACCGTAAGGCCAATCAGCAAAATTCCTTTTTCCTCTGTTTCCTGAGCTCACGACGATTCGATTGAACCCTATGACGTCATTTTCCGTCATATAAATATGGCCGACATTTTGAATTTTTTAAAAAACCTACTTTTTCGAACTCGTCCTAGACGGTTTGTCCGATTTGCACGAAAATTGAACCAGATCATCTTCAGGCAGTGGTGACAAAAAGTTATGGAATTCAAATTGATTCGTCAAACCGTTTTCGATAAATGCTCGAACAAATTTTACGTAGCGCTTGCAAAAACAGTCGTAGGGCTGTATCTCCGCATCGGTTTATCGTATTCAGACCAAACTTGTTATATGTCATCACAAGCATGACCTGAGGCTACATGCTGCGTTTCGGCGCAGCGCCACCTACTGGTCCGGAGATATGAAAAATGGCTGATTTTGCTTATAACTTCTGAACAGTTTGTCCAAAAATCATAAAATTGGTCTCGTTAGATTCAGGGCCCCATGCCGAGTCGACTGATATCCAATTTTACCACATCGACCATTTTGACTGTTGGCCATTTTGAATTTTGTGCTAAAATGCTGTATTTTAAGAACGCATCAACGGATTGTTACGAAACTTGGTATGGGTCATCAGCACGATGTCCTGAAGGAGCGTGAGAAGTTTCGAAACAGCGCCACCTAGTGGTGAATTTTTTTTTTCAAACGCTTATAACTTTGGATGTGGTCGACTTATTTTCACGAGACTCATCTAATTAGACTCCTGAAACCTTGCCGAGTCCTACGATACCAAACATGCTAGGTTTCGCCTTAAGGTTTGTGTAGCGTTGTGATTTAGCGCTTAAAAAACATTTGGCTATATCTTCGAAACCGTTTGTCCGATCGAGACGAAACCACCGTCAGAAGTTTGGAAACATAGGTCGATAGCTGAATGCCAATGCCCAAATGCGAAAATATTGATGTTTAGGGGTAGTAAATTCCAATCAAAGTCATGTGTCAGTCATTTTTTACGTGTTTTTTCATATAAATGTCTATAACTCTGAAGCGAATTGAGATATTTTCACCAAAATCGACACACATATGTATGGGCTCACTTTGAGGACACATAAAAAAATGGTTGGACTGAGCCTCTTAGTGGCGCTATAATAGAACAAAACATGAAATTCCCATTGACTTCAATACAGTTTTGTGAAATAAAATGCTATACTAAACAAATGCATTGGTGTAATATTACAAAACTCAGAATGTGCCATCTGCACCATCCCCTGAAGGTACCCAACATATTTAGAAACAGCGCCACCTAGTGGTCAAAAGTTATAACAACATTTTCGAAACTGCTAATAACTTTTGAATAAATTGGCCTATTGTAATGCAACTCATCTTAGTAGATTCCTTGGGTCAAGCTGAGAACATAGATACCAAGTTTACCTTATTTGGCCTAACTTCCTGTCCGCCATCTTGATTTTCATTCAAAACCTACTTTTTCGAACTCCTCCTAGCCCGTTTGTCCGATTTTCACCAAAATCGAATCGTATCATCTCCAGACCGTGCAGACTAAAAGTTATGGATTTCGTGTCGATTGACGAAACCGTTTTCGTATACGGCAGCAGCAAATTTAAGGCATGATGCCAAAAGGACTATTCAGGCTTTATCTCTGCAATGCCTTGACATATTGACACCAAACTTTGTATGTGTTATTGTCACTTCACTCTGACCACATCACATCAGTTTTGTAACTGCGCCACCTATTGGTCGAAAGTAAAATAAAATTGGTATCGTTAGATTCAGGGCAACATGCCGATTCGTATGATATCCAGTTTTACCATATCGGCCATTTTGACTGTCGGCCATTTTGAATTTTGTGCTAAAATGCTGTATTTTAAGAACGCATGAACGAATTGTTACGAAACTTGGCATGGGTCATCAGCACGTTGTCCTGAAGGAGCGTGAGAAGTTTCGAAATAGCGCCACCTAGTGGTGAATTTTTTTTTTCAAACGCTTATAACTTTGGGTTTGGTCGACTTATTTTCACGAGACTCATCTAATTAGACTCCTGAAACCTTGCCGAGTCCTACGATACCAAACATGCTAGGTTTCACCTAACGGTTTGTGTAGCGTTATGATTTAGCGCTTAAAAAACATTTGGCTATATCTTCGAAACCGCTAGTCCGATCGAGACGAAACCACCGTCAGAAGTTTGGAAACATAGGTCGATAGTTAAATGCTAATGCCCAAATGCGAAAATATTGATGTTTAGGGGTAGTAAATTCCAAACAAAGTCATGTGTCAGTCATTTTTTACGTGTTTTTTCATATAAATGTCTATAACTCTAAAGCGAATTGAGATATTTTCACCAAAACTGACACACATATGTATGGGCTCATTCTGAGGACATGTAAAAAAAATTGTAGGACTGAGCCTCTTGGTGGCGCTACTATAGAACAAAACATGAAATTCCCATTGACTTCAATACAGTTTTGTGAAATAAAATGCTATTTTCATTCAAAACCTACTTTTTCGAACTCCTCCCACACCGTTTGTCCAATTTTCACCAAAATCGAATCATATCATCTCCAGACTGTGCCGACTAAAAGTTATGGATTTCGTGTCGATTGACGAAACCATTTTCGTATAGCGCAGCAGCAAATTTGAGGCATGATGATAAAAGCACTATTCAGGCTTTATCTCTGCAATGCCTTGACATATTGACACCAAACTTTGTATGTGTCATTGTCTCCTCACTCTGACCACATCACATCAGTTTTGTAACTGCGCCACCTATTTGTCAAAAGTGATAATCAATTAAATCATATTTTTAATTACTGTTTCTATGATTTTTCAGCCATTTCGTCTAAAATCCTCTTTAAATGTCTTTAATTGCTCATTGTTGCAGTTGGTCTGACACTTTCAGACATGTTGGCATGTCTTGTCGTCTTATTCTGCTTGGCCCCGGTAATTGCTGCTTGCAGCTATATTTCTTCTTCTTCTTCTGCTCTGGGAGTCTATGGCAGCCCATAGAACCGCTTGCAGGAAAGTTAGGAAATTTGGCACACTGATAGAGGACAGACTGAACAGTCACCATAGCAAATTTGGAGTCTCCAACTCATTCCCTCTAGCGCCACCAGCTGTCCAAATTTGCACTCATGTTTATGCTAATAACTTTTGAACCACAAGGGCTAGAAACAAATTTCCCATTTCTTCTGATTCCCTAGCTCAAGATGATTCAATTGCACCATATGACGTCATTTTCCGTCATGGAAATTTGTCCGCCATTTTGAATTTTTTGAAAAATCTACTTTTTCGAACTCCTCCTAGGCTGTTGCTCCGATTTTCACGAAAATTGAACCAGATCATCTACAGACCATGCCGACAAAAAGTTATGGAATTCAAGTTGATTCGCTTAGTGATTTTCGAAAAAACCCACAAACAAATTTTACATAGCGCTTGCGAAAACAGACGTAAGGCTGTATCTCCGCAACGCTTTATTGGATTCAGACCAAACTTGGAACATGTCATCACAAGCAGGACCTGAGGCTACATGCTGCGTTTCGGCGCAGCGCCACCTACTGGTCCGGAGATATGAAAAATGGCTATTTTTGCTTATAACTTCTGAATAGTTTGCCCAAAAATCATCAAATTGGTCTCGTTAGATTCAGACCAACATGCTGAGTCGAATGATATCCAATTTTACCATATCGGCCATTTTGGCTGTCGGCCATTTTGAATTTTGTGCTAAAATGCTGTATTTTAAGAACGCATGAATGGATTGTTACGAAACATGGTATGGGTCATCAGCACGATGCCCTGAAGGAGCGTGAGAAGTTTCGAAACAGCGCCACCTTGTGGTCAAAAGTTATAACAACCTTTCCAAAAAGGCTAATAACCTTTAAATAAATCTGCCTATTGACATGCCACTGGTCTTAATAGATTCCCTGGGTCACGCTGAGAACATAGATACCAAGTTTGCCATATTTGGCCAAACTTCCTGTCCGCCATCTTGATTTTCAGTCAAAACCTACTTTTTCGAACTCCTCCCAGACCGTTTGTCCGATTTTCACCAAAATCGAATCGTATCATCGCCACACTGTACCGACAAAAAGTTATGGAATTCGTGTTGATTCGTCAAACCGTTCTCGAATACCGCGCAAACAAATTTTACGTTGTGCTACAGCTACAGATTTAGTGCAAAAGTACTAAATCGCCAATAACTCCTAGACCGTTTGTCCTAGACTCAAGTGTCTTACACCACTGTGATCCCTGGCTCAAGGCGGACAAAATGGCTATATCCGGAAACATTTTCTGCCATGTCGAATTTGGTCCGAAACCTACTTTTGCAAACTAGTCCTAGGTTTTTCGCCCGATCGGAACCAAACCAGTATAGGACATTTCTCTGGACTCTCTAGATAAATAATTATCGAAAAAAAGTTGAACTTTTGCATTTGGGTGGCTGTAACAGGGTCATTTAGAAAAGGGGCGTGGCAAAATACACTAAAAAGCCTATAAATCCCAAATGAAAACTCAGAACTTCACCACAATTGATGAGCATGTGTGTCAGAACATGGTGAGGAAGCATGCAGAGTTTCATGGAGATCAGACCATAGGTGGCGCTATAACTGGCAAAAAGCCTTCATTCTTATTAGGGGTTCAAGCATGAAATGCTGAAACCCTATTGTAATTGTAAGGATTCGTAAAACGCATCGTGCAGGCCAAACTGTAAGGCCTAGAGACGTGAAACCTGGCCAGATGGTAGGCCTCAATTTGGGGACAACCTATCAGAGTATGACCCCGAATGGCCCATAGGTGGCGCTACAGCAACCAAAAGTTCAAAATTGCTCATAACTCTTAGACCGTTTGTCCCAGGATCAAGTGCCCCATATCGTTGGAATTCTTGGCTCAAGGCGGACAAAATGGCTATCTCCGATTTGCTCGCCCTTTGGCGCCAATTTTGAGTAAATTGCATTTTTTTGAAAAACCTATTTTTGCGAACTTCTCCTTGGTTTTTCGCCCGATCGGAACCAAACCACTGCAAGAATATTCTCTGGAGTCTGACAATCAATAATCATCCAAAAAATTCAAAATTTCAATTAACGGTCGATAAGGGGAACAAAAATCTTTGACGGCACCAGGGCCACTTTTACTAAAACGGTTATAAATTGTGAACAGAAAGAGATTTTTTTGCTAAACTTGGGACACATCTTCCTGAGCTCAATCTGAGATCACTTGAAAAAAATCACAACAATTGGCCACTAGGTGGCACTATGAAACGGTTATAACTTGTGAACGGAAAGAGATATTTTCGCAAAACTTGGGACACATGTTCATGAGCTCATTCTGAGGTCACGTGAAAAAAAAATCATGACAATTGGCCACTTGGTGGTGCTATAAATTGTTATAACTTGTGAACGGAATGAGATATTTTCACTAAACTTGGGACACGTTCATAAGCTCAATCTGAGTTGATATGAAAAAAATCTTGACAATTGGCCACTTGGTGGCGCTATAACAGTGAAAAAAATCATGAAAATTGCTATAAGCGCACCCAACCGTTAGTCTACTGAAAATTGGCACACAGTGTCTTTGTCCAGGGTGCCATGATAGTCTATGAGAACATTGGTGTATCTAAAAAAACTCAGTATACGTCATTGGCACAAAGCCTTGAAGGAGCCTTAGAAGTTTCAAGGAAGCCCGTGTTTTTTTCACAGGAGTGACCTCCTAAGAATCCTTGCCGAGTCCAACAATACCAAACATGCCAGGTTTCGCCTTATGGTTGTAACGACAATGACTATGACATCCTTAGTAAAGCCTTTGCCTCTGACTCTGATCGATTGCTGTCTGATCGATTGCTCCTGTCTGCCTCGCTGCCTGCTGTGAGTGTGTTTGTTTGATTCGGTGCGATAAGCTCCATCTTAGCCATATATTTCTTTGTTTTGAACCATCATTTTACTACCATTTCTAGTTGTTTATACTACTACATTTTACCCAACATCTCAGATTAACCTGACATCGCTAGCTTTTGTTATTTGTACTACTAGCACAAAACGCTAGTAATTCGCTAGCCTGTTAACGCGCCACCCGTGCGCTCAGCTATTTTATTTATTTATTTTTCTCTCGCGCGTCCGCGCCTTTGAGTTCATAAAAAGCTCAGGTGAGTAAGAATCACTCAACAAACACGGTGAGTAATGTCTTGTCCTGTTATTGTCACTTGCACTTCATGTCACATGTTTAGTATAGGCTTCTCTGTCGACAATATAGGATTTATATGTGATAAATGTAAGGAGACAGTTAGGTTGACAGAGAAGATTTCAGAATTAGAAACACGCATCCAAACTTTAATTGAGGATAGTAAGAGTGCTAGTGCTTTAGATGTTTTGGATGCGCATAGAATAGTGCACACTTTACATGAGTCGGTTCTGGCTGAAGTAGAGCCCGTGCAGCCGGGCAAATGGGTGACAGTGAGGGATCGCTCTAGTCGCGGATCTAAAAACCACTCTTCCGTTCCGATTACCATAACAAATCGATTTGCCCCGCTCAGTGAAACACCCACTGAGAATGATTGTGCCCTAGTTATAGGCGATTCTATTACACGGAACGTGAAAATAGAGACACCAACCACCATAGTCACATGTTTGCCGGGAGCCAGAGCGCCTGACTTCAAAGCAAATTTAAAAGTGCTGGCTAATGCTAATCGTAAATTCTCTAAGATCATTATTCATGTCGGCACTAATGATGTTCGACTCCGCCAGTCGGAGATCACCAAAATTAATATTAAAGAGGTGTGTGAACTTGCAAGTACGATGTCAAGGACTGTAATTTGCTCTGGCCCCCTTCCTGTTCGCAGGAGTGATGAGATAGTTAGTAGATTATGTTCGCTTAACGGTTGGCTGTCTCGGTGGTGTCCGCTTAATAATATAGAATTCATAGACAATTGGAAAAGTTTTTGGGGCAAACCTGACCTGTTGAAAAGAGATGGTATTCATCCCTCCTGGGATGGTGCTGCTCTTCTCTCTAGTAATATGGCTCATAGTCTTAGAGCTCAAACATGACAATCTGGGGCTCAGGTCAGGAAGCAGACAGACTGGCTTAACCGACCGTCTGCTAGCGGCCTCGCGTCACCAAGGTCAGATAAATCCCATCACATAGAGCCTCTTTCACCTAGCTATCATCATATAGAGACTGTGTCTGTTCCCCGAATTTGGAAATCCAAAAAACGTTTAAACCCAACTAAGGTTAAAAATTTAATTGATGTTCAACAAATAAAAAACAGCTATAATACAGATGAGCAAATGCTAAAGCTTGGGTTGCTGAATATTCGATCGCTTACTTCAAAAGCACTCGTTGTTAACGATATGATTTCAGATAATAACCTAGATGTGCTGTGTTTGACAGAAACCTGGCTAAAACCAAACGATTACATTACTTTAAATGAATCAACCCCGCAAGATTACTGTTATAAACATGAGCCTCGTCTGAAACGCAAAGGGGGTGGTGTTGCTGTAATCTATAGTAATAGTTTCAAAACCACTAAGAAATCAAGTTTTAAATATAATTCTTTTGAAGCATTGGTGCTTAATGTAAAAATATATAGTGTAAACGATAAATCACGTTTGAGATTTGTGCTGGCTACTGTATACAGGCCACCAGGGCACCATACAGACTTTATCAAAGAATTTGCGGACTTTCTATCAGAATTAATATTGACTGCAGATAAAGTAGTAATTGTTGGTGATTTTAATATACACATCGATAATGAAAAAGATGCATTGGGATTGGCATTTAAAGACATTGTAAATTCAATTGGAGTTAGACAACACGTGTCAGGACCTACTCATCGTCGTAATCATACTCTAGATCTAATATTATCACACGGAATAGATGTGGATGCCGTTGAAATTCTGCAGCAGAGCGATGACATCTCAGATCATTATCTAGTCTCGTGTAATTTGCATTTAGCCAAGGCTGCAAAGCCGACTCCGTGTTTCAAATATGTGAGACCTATCACTTCTGCTACTAAAGATTGCTTTATTAATAATCTTCCTAATCAGTTTCATCATCTCAGCATCTCAGATAGCTTAGAAGAACTAGATATTACAACAGAAACGTTTAACTCTCTCTTTTCCAGCACTTTAGACACAGTTGCTCCGTTGCGCTTAAAAAAGATTAAAGAAAATAGTCCAACGCCGTAGTACAGCGGGCCCTTAAGAGAGCAGCCAGAAAAATGGAGCGTAACTGGAAGAAAACAAAACTAGAGGTATTTCGCATTTCATGGAAAGAGAGCTCAATTACTTACAGAGAGGCTTTAAAAGCTGCTAGATCTGCTTATTTTTCAACCCTATTAGAAGAAAATAAACATAATCCTAGGTAGTTATTTGAAACGGTGGCTAAACTAACGAAAAATAAAGCTTCAAGCACCGAAGTTTCCAAGCAACACAGCAGTAATGACTTTATGAACTTCTTCACTTATAAGATTGATAATATCAGGGACAAAATTATAACTATGCAACCGTCTACTACAGTATCGCATCAGGCAGTGCACTGTAGTCTCCCTGAGGAAAAATTTGATTCA
Organism: Scardinius erythrophthalmus; assembly: GCF_964197995.2. Taxonomy (NCBI): domain Eukaryota; kingdom Metazoa; phylum Chordata; class Actinopteri; order Cypriniformes; family Leuciscidae; genus Scardinius; species Scardinius erythrophthalmus. Next base: position 18,442,675 of record NC_138222.1, read on the forward strand.
TTCGTTGCTATAGGAGAGGAAGAATTGTCTAAACTCATTAAATCATCTAAATCTACAACATGTATGTTAGACCCTATACCGACTAAGCTACTGAAAGAAATACTTCCAGAGGTCATAGATCCTCTTCTTAATACCATTAATTCGTCTTTGTTTCTAGGATACGTACCAAAAAACTTTAAGCTGGCTTTGATTAAACCGCTTGTTAAAAAAACGCAACTTGATCCTTCAGAATTAGTCAATTACAGGCCGATCTCGAATCTACCTTTTCTGTCAAAGATATTAGAAAAGGCAGTATCCTCACAACTGTGTTCCTTTCTTGAAAGAAATGATATCTGCGAGGATTTCCAGTCCGGATTTAGACCGTACCATAGTACCGAAACAGCTCTCGTTAGAGTCACAAATGATTTGCTCTTATCATCCGATCGTGGTTGTATCTCTCTATTAGTGTTACTCGATCTTAGTGCTGCATTTGACACCATCGACCACAACGTTCTTTTAAATAGATTAGAACATTATGTTGGCATTACGGGAAATGCACTAGCATGGTTTAAATCATACTTATCTGACCGTTATCAGTTTGTAGCAGTAAATGATGATATGTCTCATCGATCACAAGTTCAGTATGGCATACCACAAGGCTCAGTACTAGGACCGCTGCTGTTCACTCTGTACATGCTACCCTTAGGAGATATCATTAGGAAACATGGCATTGGCTTTCACTGTTATGCCGATGATACTCAGCTCTATATTTCTTCAAAACCTAACGAAACTTATCAATTCACAAAATTAACGGAATGCATAGCGGATATAAAAAATTGGATGACTTGTAATTTCCTACTTCTAAATTCTGAAAAAACAGAGTTTCTAATTATTGGACAAAAAACTTCCTCACGTAATAACCTAGAATACTGTCTAACACATGATGGCTGCTCTGTTAAGTCTTCGTCGTCGGTTAGGAACCTGGGTGTGCTCTTTGATACCAATCTTTCATTTGAAAGTCACGTGTCTAGTATCTGTAAAACTGCATTTTTCCATCTTAAAAATATATCTAAATTACGTCATATGCTCTCATTGACAAATGCGGAACAATTAGTTCATGCGTTCATGACCTCAAGGCTAGATTATTGTAATGCTCTACTGGGTGGTTGCCTTGCACGCTTAATAAACAAACTACAGCTGGTTCAAAACGCAGCAGCTCGAGTTCTTACCAGAACCAGGAAGTATGACCATATTAGCCCAGTTCTGTCAAAACTGCATTGGCTCCCTATTAAACATCGCATAAATTTTAAAATATTGCTGATTACTTACAAAGCACTGAATGGTTTAGCTCCGCAGTACTTGAGCGAGCTCTTAACGCATTATAGTCCGTCACGTCTATTGCGATCTCAAAATTCCGGCCAGTTGATTATACCTAGAATATCAAAATCCACTGCTGGCGGTAGATCCTTTTCCTATTTAGCACCAAAACTCTGGAACAGTCTTCCTACCATTGTCGGGGAAGCAGACACACTCTGTCAGTTCAAAGCCAGATTAAAGACACATCTCTTTGACCTAGCTTTCACATAATACATTATAGACTTCTATAATTTAATGTTATGCTGCATAGATTAGGTCAGCCGGAACCGGGAACACTTCCCAAAAATCCTGATGTACTCGTTACATCATGAGAAGAATGGCATCTACGCTAATTTTAGTGTCTGTGTTTATCCCAAGGTTTTTCCTGCAGCCTGCCGGATCCAGGCCGTATCCAGATCTGACGAAGGACCTTCACCTGGACCGATGACAACGCAGTGCTGAAGTGCCAACTAGTCTCTCCCTATGGAGGATCCCACTACCACTCTACAGATAAGGCGTTGTCGGGAAAATTCGTCTTGCGGTCCTACCCCAAAGCAACAAATAAAATAAAATTCCTTATCAAAATTTATAAGGAAAGACAAGTATTTTGTTTAGGCTTGGCTTGTAGGGAATTCCAAACCTGCGTATATTCTAACGCACATAACTATAGAACCCATTCTAAATGTGCATGTGACCGCCATCAGCGTTTCTCACAGGTTCGCGTTTAAAGTCTGTGTAGAGAGAATGGTGTCGTCTTAGCGGCCCCTAATTTAATAACAAATGATCATTGCGACGTAACCAAATCAATTAAAACTAAATTTAGATGGAAATAACTTAACTCTGCTGTAAAGCCGAAACAATCTCTGTTACCTTAAATTATACGCTTATCTCTGTAAAGCTGCTTTGAGACAATCTACATTGTTAAAAGCGCTATATAAATGAAGATGACTTGACTTGACTTGACTTGACTCCTGCATACATATTTACTCAATTTGATGAAACCAGAAAGCCTTAATTTACTTTAAGTCTAACATCTTAATCCCTTATTGTGTATCTATTGGCAGGACTCAGTCAGTGCACTGTGGTGATTGAAACGTCATCACCGGTGGTTTCCAGTGGGCGGGGATCATCTGTCCGGCGTTACTGACACTGCGCTCCGTCTGGTGTTGGGACCGTCGGAGGGTCTGACCGCACCCGCTGGTTTCCACCTGGATGACCTCTATTCACCCCAGGTAAACTAAAATTTGATAGAACCCATCCACTTATTATGAACCACCGAATACTAGATATTCCTCCGGTATATTTTAGGTGTTTGGCCCACCTTTTTCTCTCTAAGACACACCTTCTTCCGAGGTCCTGCCCCGATAATCCACGCATCTCCTGGCCCTATCAGGAACTCTAGCAGTGTTGATAGGCTTAGGCCTCTTTATTTATTTTTTTTTAATTTTTGTTTATATAACGCTCCCCGTGTTATTGTTTGTGACATTTCATTGCAGACCAATTCACTTCCTTGTGTTGTGTTTCCCTTCTGATCTTCCCTACCTTCAACTTTGTCTTTTTTCTCCATTCTGTTGTGATTTGTTTCTCTCATTTCACTTAGAGACAGAACCTAAGAGAGACCCCAGAAAACTAATAATAGAGTGACGATCAAAGCCAGCGTCGCTAGACGACCACCAGGCTACCGCCTGTCAAAATCTTTAGTGTGGGTTTTAGCCATACCCACGAAATTGGCTCCGCTAACTGTCGGCATCAGTTAGCCCCGAAATTCTCATAGACGGCATCGCCGTATGAGTATAGCTCATTAACCCTAAAAACAAACTTGCATTTTGTCTCTTTTTGCGTGTGCTGTGCTTCTCTCACCACAGTAAGCCGAGATGTCGAGCTCACCCAATCCCGCAGTCCGCTGGCACGACCTCGAGACATGGCTGCGAGAAATGACAACAACCGTTGTACCCCAGGATGCCGCTGACCCACAGTACCTGGACTAGTTTGAGACCTACGATCCAACCCAGAAGTACGACCTACGACCTCTTCGGAAAACTCGCACTCAACCTCGTTACCAAGGCCCGGGCCAGCGAAAGGACCAACCTCGATCTGGAGCAGAAGGCAGCCGCACTACAGCTCCAGGCCACAGAGGCCCTGAAGGACCGAGCACACACACGGAGCCGTCTAGACCAGCTACTCTTCCCGACCGAGGACGAGACAGACACAACGCTACAACAGGAAGTTGAAAGACTTCAAAATGCCCTAGACGATCTTCATCGACACACAGACCAAAGACAGCAGTCGGAGGAAAACACCCGAAAGGAACTCAACGAAAGGCTCTAACGGGCTGAAGCTCTCCTTGAGAGAGCAGAGACTGAAATCCATCAGCTCGCTCAGCAGAGACACGATCTCGAAGACGAACTTGACATTGTTCGCAGAGAACTGAGACATTCTTACAGACTTAACAGTGACCGGGAAGGGGAAGAACATCTCACACCGTTTCCCCCTTTCAGCGAGTCCGCGCCTTTCAGCCACACACCCAGAGCTGAAAAGGCGGGCGAAAGCCCACTGCACGAAACCACGCCTGTCAGCCAAACACCAAAAGCTGAAGGGGGTGGAGCTGTAAAGGGTCAGAATCCTCTCCAGATGGATTGGGCCCCCAGCCACATCTCGTCCCCTGGTGAGCCCAAGTCTTCTTACACAACAGATGAAGACAGTGCAGCCACGTCTGACACAGACACAGAAAACGAACACTGACACCTACTGCTTCAGGGTCATGACTGAACTGCAGTTGAGTAACTAGACCAATGTCTGTGCCACATACAGACAACCCACCCACCCACCCTCATGATTGCAGTGATTACTCAGCAAAACGAACTTTTCCAACAACACTGCACACCTCAAAGCCGCTTACGCTGTCCCCGCTGTGTAAAAAGAAGGTCATGCGGGCCTCTAACGAACAGACTTTTCCTATACCACCACTTACCCCCCCCCCGCCCCCTTTTCTCGTGCATCTCCACGGTCACCAACCACGCCCCGACACTCGTCTTGGCTTTCATCCTGTACCAGACTCAACGAGACGTGAGCATCCACAGCCAAGCTCACAAAGCCGTGTCTGGCGATTTCCTACGAACCCTGGAAAAAGGGGGTCCCATACCATCGACCACCTCAACCTCATTTGAGCTGAGTCATCAGCCTAGCAACCACCTGCTATTTGACAATCATGATCCACCTGCCATCCATTGTGCTAATTTGTTGTTCGATGAAGTCCATCCCGGACTTCATCTAACAAAAAGGGGGAATATGTAACGACAATGACTATGACATCCGGTCACATGATGTTCAAATTAGTGAATCATGATCTCCAAACACATCCTTCATTGTCTCCTTAGACAACAGGTCTATTCATGGCGCCTTTAAGTCTGCTCGGACTGTCAAAATTGCAACCTTGTTGCTCCCCAGAGGGACATTTGAGTCACAAAGGGAACCCTGTTTTGGAGAATCCCCTCTAAAACCCCCATGCCTTTGAATCACGTGACAAGCCTCAAAGACATTCCAGACATTCCACGCACACACACACACACACACACACACACACACACACACACACACACACACACACTTGTGGACTTTAAAACAAATCTCTTACATAACAAGCCATTACTAAATGTTGATATGTATTCCTGTGTTTCTCAAGTGTCGTCACTTGCCATAACGGAAACACTGACAATTTTATTGTGTGTTTAATCAAACTTTATTTGTGTGTAATGATGCATATGAATGTAACGTTATGTGTGTCCTATATTTACCTGTAATCCTTGGTATCTGTCTGACCGTCCTGTTTTAATTCAACCAGTCACACATAGGAGATTACAGTAAAATGTATTGTTCTGTGTGTACAATCTTAAGAGGAAATATGAACTCTTTTTCTCATTAGACATATGGTCAAGGTTGGCGTCTTCTTCACAAACAAAGAAACTTTCTTCCCGTCTTCAGATCAGAAGATCTGATTTGCCGTTGTCCCAGAAAGAGGGCGTAAACACGCGCGCGTCCCTTTTCAGCACCACACTGAAAGAGCACAGAATCTTGCAAGTATCTCTCTCTAAGTGTGAGAGAGATATGGAAGTGACACATGGAAGTGACCATGTGTTGTTGGCACATTGCGGAGATAAGGCTGTATCTCCTCAACGCTTTATCGTATTCAGACCAAACTTGGTACATGTCATCACAAGCATGACCTGAGGCTACATGCTGCGTTTCGGAGCAGCGCCACCTATTGGTCCGGAGATATGATAAATGGCTATTTTTGCTTATAACTTCTGAACAGTTTGTCCAAAATTCATAAAATTGGTCTCGTTAGATTCAGGGCAACATGCCGAGTCGACTGATATCCAATCTTACCATATCGGCCATTTTGACTGTCGGCCATTTTGAATTTTGTGCTAAAATGCTGTATTTTAAGAACGCATGAACGGATTGTTACGAAACTTGGTATGGGTCATCAGCACAATGTCCTGAAGGAGCGTGAGAAGTTTTGAAACAGCGCCACCTAGTGGTTAATTTTTTTTTTCAAATGCTTATAACTTAGGGTGTGGTCGACTTATTTTCATGAGACTCATCTAATTAGACTCCTGAATCCTTGCCGAGTCCTATGATACTAAACATGCTAGGTTTCAACTTACAGTTTGTGTAGCATTGTGATTTAGCGCTTTAAAAACATTTGGCGATATCTTCGAAACCGCTAGTCCGATCGAGACGAAACCACCGTCAGAAGTTTGGAAACATAGGTCGATAGCAATACATCAATTCCCAAATGCGAAAATATTGATAGTAAGGGGTAGTAAAATTCAATCAAAGTCATGTGTCAGTCATTTTTTACGTGTTTTTTCATAAAATGTCTATAAATCCGAAGCTAATTGAGATATCTTCACCAAAATTGACACACATATGCATGGGCTCACTCTGAGGACACATAAAAAAAATGGTGGGACTGAGCCTCTTGGTGGCGATATAACAGAACAAAACATGAAATTCCCATTGACTTCAATACAGTTTTGTGAATTAAAATGCTATAGTAAACAAATGCATTGGTGTAATATTACGAAACTCAGTGCCATCAGCACCATCCCCTGAAGGTACCCAAAATATTTCGAGACAGCGCCACATAGTGATCAAATGTTATGACAAAATTTCCAAAAAGGCTAATAAATTTTGAATAAATCTGGCTTTTGAAATGCCACTGGTCTTAATAGATTCCTTCGGTCAAGCTGAGAACATAGATACCAAGTTTACCTTATTTGGCCAAACTTCCTGTCCGCCATCTTGATTTTCAGTCAAAACCTACTTTTTCGAACTCCTCCTAGACCGTTTGTCCAATTTTCATCAAAATCGAATCGTATCATCTCCAGACTATGCTGAATAAAAGTTATGGATTTCGTGTCAATAGACGAAACCGTTTACGTATAGCGTAGCAGCAAAGTTGAGGCATGATGCTAAAAGCACTATTCAGGCTTTATCTCTGCAATGCCTTGACATATTGACACCAAACTTTGTATCTGTCATTGTCACTTCACTCTGACCACATCACATCAGTTTTGTAACTGCGCCACGTATTTGTCGAAAGTGATAATCCATTAAATCATATTTTGAATGACTTTTTATATGATTTTTCAGCCATTTCACCTAAAATCCTCTTTAAATGTTTTTAATTGCTCATTGTTGCAGTTGGTCTGACACCTTCAGCCATGTTGGCATATCCTGTCATCTGCTTGCGCTTGGCCCCGATAATTGCTGCTTGCAGCTATATTTAGGGGCCAAGCACCAAAGGTGCGTAGGCACCCATTGTATCTGTTCCGTTTCTTATTATTATTATTAGGGGCCAAGCACCGAAGGTGCGGAGGCATCTATTGTTTTTGTTCCGGTTCTTATTATTAGGGGCCAAGCACCGAAGGTGCGGAGGCACCTATTGTGTTTGTTCCGGTTCTTATTATTAGGGGCCAAGCACCGAAGGTGCGTAGGCTCCTATTGTATCTGTTCCCGTTCTTATTAGGGGCCAAGCACCGAAGGTGCGGAGGCACCTATTGTATCCGTTCGCGTTCTTTTTATTAGGGGCCAAGCACAGAATGTGCGTAGGCACCTATTGTATCTGTTGGCGTACCAAAAATAATTCTTCTTTTTTTCCGCTCTGGGAGTCTATGGCAGCCCATAGAACCGATCGCGGGAAAGTTGTAATGGTTTGACATTCTGATAGAGGACAGTCCCAACATTAAATACACCAATTTTGGTGTTTCTAAGTCATTCCCTCTAGCGCCACCAACTGTCCAAATTTTCACTCATGTTTATTCTAATAACTTTTGAACCACACGGGCTAGAAACAAAATTATTTTTTCCTCTGATTCCTGACCTCATGACGATTCGATTGCACCCTGTGACGTCATTTTCCGTCATGAAATTTTTTCCGCCATTGTGAATTTTCCAAAAAAGCTACTTTTTCGAACTCCTCCTAGGCCGTTGCTCCAATTTCCATGAAAATTGAATCAGATCATCTACAGACCATGCCGACAAAAAGTTATGGAATTCAAGTTGATTCGCTTAGCAATTTTCGAAAAAACCCACAAACAAATTTTATGTAGCGCTTGCGAAAACAGACGTAAGGCTGTATCTCCGCAACACTTTATTGGATTCAGACCAAACTTGGCACGTCATCACAAGCATGACCTGAGGCTACATGCTGCGTTTCAGCGCAGCGCCACCTACTGGTCCGGAGATATGAAAAATGGCTATTTTTGCTTATAACTTCTGAACAGTTTGCCCAAAAATCATCAAATTGGTCTCGTTAGATTCAGGCCAACATGCTGAGTCGACTGATATCCAATTTTACCATATCGGCCATTTTGGCTGTCGGCCATTTTGAATTTTGTGCTAAAATGCTGTATTTTAAGAACGCATGAATGGATTGTTACGAAACATGGTATGGGTCATCAGCACGATGCCCCGAAGGAGCGTGAGAAGTTTCGAAACTTCACCTTGTGGTCAAAAGTTATAACAACATTTCCAAAAAGGCTAATAACCTTTGAATTTTTTAATTTGGTTGGCTATAACAGGGTCATTTGGAAAATGGGCGGGGCAAAATACAGTCGAAAGCCTAGAAATCCTAAACAAAAACTCAGAACATCACAAAAATCGCTGAGCATATGTGTCATGACATGGTGAACAAGCGTGCCGAGTTTCATTCAGATCGGACCATAGGTGGCGCTATAAATGGCAAAAAATGGCAAAAAGGTTCCCCTTATTATTAGGGGCCAAGCACAGAATCTTTCTGAATCAGTTGTCCCATTTGAATGAAAACTGCCTCATATCAACAGATTCTATCACGCTTGTGTTTGAATCCTGTGGTGGGACATTCCAGGTTACTGCTTAACGCTTATTAGCCATGATAGTGCACTACAAGGTCCCTAAACCCAAAAATATTAATTACTTTTTTCATGAATTTGAAGTGTGTTCAGATTTCAGAATATGTCTATTGTAACAATGACAGTAAATAACAATGGGTTGAAATATATATCATGTTTTATTGCTAAATAACTTTGTAGTCAAGTTTACATTCATGTCAGTTGTTTGTGATATATATACAATAAAATTTAGATGAAATTATACAAGGTTACTTGACTTTTTACATCTATTCAGTTTTTGTAACATGTCCATGACAACATCTAGTGTTAAATAAGTGCATAGTGTACCAACTTTAAATGCATAAAAGAAAGTCACCGACTGTAAGACCGATAAATTTACTCTTTTAGAGATATTTAAAAAAAAAAAAAACCCTGTATTATTAATCAGAAACAATAAATGTAATACAATCTTTATCATTTGTTCAATTAACTTGGTCAGTGGAGGGAGAAGTAGATGCCATTTTCTGTGACATTCTTTTTCCCTTGTTTAGTTGTGTCCTACATCCAGGACAGTACCATTTTTTAGGTATTTTCATTATCTAAACAGTCCGCATGAAACATTTTGATAGGACATGAAACTGACATGCAGGTCAGCATAGACTCAGTGGGGGGCTCTTGACAATAACACACCTTTTCTTTATCAGTATTTTCTACCCTCTTAATTCGGCATGTAATTACCTTCGCTAAAAGATTTGGTAGAATAACAGACACATAAAAAGCCTGCAGTTCTGAAACAACATTGAGAATAAAATCATGGTCCACGTAAATTCTTTCCACAAATAAATCATTGTCATTGTCATTAGCCATGAACACAATAAAATCACAGTAATTGCTTTCTGTTGTCAACAGTTGTGTCTGAACCTGATAGTAATATTCATGCTGCCTACTTAATTGCAGGTCACCGTTTGCATCTGATGTTAAAGGGGTCATATAATGGTACATGCACTTTTACAAGTTGATTGCACTGAAATGTCTGTTGGCAGTGCCTGTACACAACCATCCTATCATGATAAAAATCCATCCAGTGGTTTTGTTTTAATCTCCTTATATGTTTGACCCTCTCTGAAATCAAGCCGTTCGATATTGTGACGTCATAATATCCAACACCCCTCCCACGGTGCTGAGTGACAGCCGTGTTTCAACACAAGACCCGCCCTGAGCGAGCTGTGACAGCTGTCGCCATAGTAGTCCGCCATTGTTGATATGCTGGAGCAGAATGGCGTCTAAGCGATTGTGGTGTTCTGTTCTTAGATGTAATAAGGAACACAGCAGTCATTTGGATGTTCCTAAATCCGAGCCGTTGAAGATGCAGTGGCTGAGTTTTGTTTTTGAAGCGATATGCCCAAAGGATTGATGCGGGGATTCCCTCACGGGGATTCCCCACGATCGTCCATGCTTTCATGTTTGCGCGAATCATTTCACACCAGACAGCTTTACAAACGAGAAAAAACGGATCGGTACCAACCTGTTACTGCTGAACCTCCAGAAGTGAGTGTAATGTTTTATTAACCTTTATATTAATATTTATATTAATCTTTGCAAAATTTGCAAACCTTGCTGCAGGCTTCACGATGAATGCGTCTAAGGTTTACACTCAGGGTACATTATGGCATGTTTTCTATGTACGAAGTTCTCAATATAATTCATAATCCCACGTTTATAATGAACAACACGTGGTTATTGTGTTAGAAACGGTGTACCCACAGAACAGAGGGGCGGGGTGAGCAAAGCTCATTATCATTTAAAGACACATGCACTGAAACGGTGTGCTGAAAACAGAGCTGTTTTTGACCAGGTAAAATGAGTGTTTTCTTACAATACTAATGAGAATTTTTAATTAAAGTATATTACAAACTTTTAATTTAGACCCTAAAGAATCATAATAGATTGTACAAAAATGGCATTATATGACCCCTTTAAGCAAAATTTGCTATCTGTGGCAGCCTCTGTGATTGTCTTGCTTTTTGCTGTAAAAGGGCATTTAATCTCACAAATACCTTCTCCACAACAGGAACATGAAACACAGGCATCGGGGGATGCACCGATAAAAGGATATTGAGGGCTAATCTGAAATCCAGCATCAGTTGTAATGAAATCATCATGGCTGGTTCTCATATTGATTATAATTCATAATTCTCATATATAATTTCCTTGCATTTTTTTCTTGATTACGTCCCCAGTTGGTTGCCTCACTTGAAAATTTTGCGGACTCAGGGTCACAAATTTTAATTGTGCTTAAAACGGCTTTGACAGAAGAAGCAGTAATACGACCTGCCCTTTGTTGGTACCAAAGCCTACAATTAGTTTGCTTCCTTGTTTCAAACTCAACAAGGTCTGACTGACTCTTAGTGATTTAAATTTTCGCAAAAACATTGTCACTTTTTGCCAGTAGTTCCTCATTTGTGAGTTTGCGATTACTTACATCAAACAGATCTGTGAGTGGTTTTGGAATATTTGAGTTGCAAATGCGTGGGACATATGAGTCAGCATAGCCTGGTATGATTGACAAAATAGCGGGCTTAACAGGTTTGGACTCAGACTTGCATGTTTCAGACAATTCATGATAAAACATTTGTTCCTCATCTGGAGAAAGAGGAGGAATATCAGACAACATATCAGGCTTGAGTCTCTTGCATTTTGTGAACTGAATATCCTTGCCTCGTTTCGGCTCAATTTTGGTGATCGACTGCACACCTGACCACTTGCACTTTTTGGAGGTGACGGAAACAGATCGTTTCATCTCAGCTTGAGCCAAAAGATGGAAGAGAGTTGCAGACACATGTGAGCAGGCTTCTCCCAATCTGGCCATGCAGTTACAGTGAGCAACTTGCACAGATCCATCTCGATTAACAGCAACCCAGGGATGCAGAGGGGGTTCATTCACTTTCATGGAGTGTTTAACCTAAAAATAAAATAAGACATATTTAATTATATGTAGTTTGCAGTAAACAGTTGCTTGGACCTGATTACCATGACTGTGCGCACTGCGCAGCATTGGGCCTAAACCCATATATGCATTCCTAGATCAGTTAATTCGTTAGGCGTATTATCACATTCAATTCTTTCGTTTTCAAATACCAAAAGCTGATTTTGTATTTTATTTGACACTTCTTATAAATCGTTAGAAACACAGGTTGAGACAACAGTTTCAATGACAGTTTATCATACAGTCATACTGTAGTATGATAGTTACAAGTATAAAAAGTATATAGGCCTAAGCATATTATTTCGTTTTTCTTGGATCAAACTAGATTCAACAAATTCATTTAAGATACACTTAATCTTGATGGTGATTTTGTTTTGTGTTTTTCCCTGTAAACGCCGTTTAAAAATTATTACAGGTAGCCTACTATAATTTGGTGATGCGGTGATGATTGAAAAATCCTTCCCCGCTGGCGTTCAAATCAAAGAGTTGCTGACCCATCCGGACTTGTGATAACGATAACCTGCTAAGCTTTTGTATGCTTTTAATGAAGCTCCGGTGTAGCGTGATGGGAAGTGAATAAGGTAGCTGTAAATGTCACCGAACTCAATGTCAGGAAGTTTTTCTACACATTTAATGCCTGTAAAAAGAACTTGTGGTGCTTCATAAGGATCTATTATTCCTAATTCCTTTATCTTACTCTTGTATTTCTTTTTGTGATGACATGACGTGAAGAGTTGCCTAGCTGACGGCCGCTGCGCTAGATAGTGGTCAGTGTTCGTCTAAACCAGTGACGGCGACGCTGAAGTGTGTGAGAACAAATGAATAACATCAGTGTGAACCACGAACATTTATTTATTTGGATGAAATATTTAAATATTAAATTTTAATCATTCTGTGTCATTTTTCAATGTAAATCTTTTCACTATTTACATGTTTATGGCCAAAATGCTATAATATTCAAAGTTGACTGTCGTTCTCCTTTACCCTGTGTGCATTAAATAGCCTAACGTTAGCCTATTTAACATCGTTACAGGCACCTCGCGAGCATTCATACCTTCAACTATTTTAAAAGACTGGAAACACCAGCACACACAAGCAATCTGTTTTTATAGTCAATTTAATTAAAAAATGTAAACCCAACAGGTATGAAATGTCAGAAAGAGAAAAAAAAACTGTTAATGGGAAGACGAGCATAGGACTGCTGCAGCTTAGTGGATAAATATATTTAGCCTATTTTTTATTCAGATTGCACAGTTGGAAAGAAAATATATTTAATTCGTAATTATAATAATAATTTGTTACATTTATATAGCGCTTTTTCTGAGACCTCAAAGCGCTTTACATAGATGGGGGAATCTCCTCAACCACCACCAATGTGCAGCATCCACTTGGATGATGCGACGGCAGCCATATTGCGCCAGAACGCCCACCACACACCAGCTTACTGGTGGAGAGGAGACAGTGATGAAGCCAATCAGTATATGGGGATGATTAGGAGGCCATGATGGACAGGGGCCAAGGGGCAAATTTGGCCAGGATGCCGGGGTTACACCCCTACTCTTTTTCGAAGGACATCCTGGGATTTTTAATGACCACAGAGAGTCAGGACCTCGGTTTAACGTCTCATCCAAAGGACGAGACGTTATTTATAGGAACATTTCAGCAGGCTCAAGATAATTAATACAGTGACCATTATTCATTATTTTAATCAATTCGCAGCCATAAAACATATGATAATCCGCATTCTCATGCATGTAGGTGCGCTGAAGTATTCCGTCAAAATGGCTGACACGCGGCTAGGGGTCACGTGACTGGGAGATCCCTATATCATAATCTGCGCGACCCTGTCGTTGACTTTCTTTGATGACGTTTGCAGGGCGTTTCAAATGAGCGGTTATTGTCAGTGAAGTCCACTTCAACTGATATACCGTGCTCAGGGAGTAGGGGAGCAGTGAACACTGCGTATGGACCCTGTCGAATGGAACGCACCTTAGATGTGTAAAAACAAGTGGAAAGCGCGGGCGCGCCGCTGTCTCCTTTCCACAAGCGCTTGCTCTCCCGTGGCGTCTGTCGTGTCGTTGCTATGCAACCATGAACTGCGCTCTCCATGATGACAAGGAAGTATCAGCAAAAGATTAATTGATTTCTAGCCCTTGCATTAGCTTTACTACTAGATATATTTATGGAGATGAAAAATAATAAGGCTCCCTGTACAGCTATGATCAGCTGTTCGGCCAAGCATTCAATGTTGTTACGCTGCAAGCTGATCAGTTGGTTCGTTGCTGCCGCGCTCTATCACTCGCACACCATAAAGAGCTAATTGTTTTTTAATGTTTCAATTTCGTGATTAAAATGACATAATTTGGAAGCGGATAATTTCTTCACAAACAGCTCATTATGACTCAATGTTAGAATGCTGCACCTACACTCGATAGTGTGAATAAGATCAGCGCAACGCAGACCACTGCATTGACAGCGTGAAACATATGATCTGTCTACGGCCAGGGCTCAGCGGAAGACAGAAAATGCCGGTCCAGCGTTGATTGAGGAATTAAATTCGAAAATAAAAGACAGTTTGACATCTTTTTTCTCGCATCTGTGAATTTATTTTTTAATCATTTGTTCTGAGACGAAGCGAATATATTTGTGCGGGAATTTCTCGCACTATAAAAGCTAACCTTGCGGGAATGGTTTAAATTATGTGCAATCCCCACATTCCCGCACCGAAATCCAAGCCCTGAAATGGCAGCGGGATGTGTAACTCTAGCATATGGCACATATGTCATATAAAGTTAGGCAAGGCCAAACAGCGTTATCCATGTTGTTGCGATTGCATTGCTAGAGTAAGCTAATAGTGAAACTGACTTTCATTTAATTACAATATGAGGACTGACGGTAGGCTATAAAAATCAGCGTTTCTGTGTAGGTGATGACAACCATCTTGACAGCAGCAATCAAAGCATCGCTAATTTCGGTAGACCTTAATTTGAGATAGTAAATTTGTTCCTAATCAAAGGGAACACTCAACCACAGAACAGCTAGGTGAGTTTTGTATTGGCTTAATGGATACAGTAAATTAAGACTGTCAACTTCTTTTCAATAGGCTACTATTTCATCACCCAAAACACTCCCACTCTCTGCTGTATATTCATAACCAATTATTTCAAAACCAACAACCAAGCCACATAAACAATGTCATTGGCACTAGTCTACATTGCAGACATGTCTCTTAATGCACATAACTTTTCACCTTTTTGCACAATCTTGAAAAAAGTACTATTATTGAAATTCTCAGATCAAGCAAACTTCAACGCACCCTTATCCACTACCTGCTAACGTTAGTGAACCGCACCCGAGCAAGCACACTTCGCAGTTCCTCCGGAAATGCATTCTAGTTATTAATGCTAATCAAACAATAAAAAGAGAGAAAATCCACAATCCATAAAACACCACAATCTCTTCAGTGATGCTGAACTGTTTTTGACTTCAGGATCTATTGTTTGTTTGATACAAACAACTGAGGATTCTATTGATATTTTTATACAAAATAAATAAAAAAGTCACAGCAAAAAAACAAAACAAAAACCAACTATTTTCAAAGATAATACTGCTGTTTACGTTAAGTTTGTTTAGTTATTTTGTGTTCACATTTGTGATCAGGTGAGATGCATCACATTTACATGTTAATTTTTTTTATGGTAGATTTTATATTTAATAAAAAATACCCCACAGCAAAAAAAAAAAAAAAAAAAAAAAATACTATACATCTGAAAAAAAAAAAAAAAAACATGTACGAAATTATAAGAATGTGCTAATAATGTGAACCTGCTGCACATCGCGATTCCAAATGAATGTAAAAATTAAATGGAGACCCAAACTCACAGCAAATGCAGAAAAGCTGAAACTGTGTATCAGTCCAACCCTGAATATGATGTCAGACAATTAGATTAAACCAGCATCTCATTTATAACATGTCTTTATTACATGGTTTCTCTTCTTCAATTCTCTTCCCTCAGCTGATGAAATGTAGTCTGTTTGCTCTCATCTTTCTGTTGGCCTATTTTCTTACTCTCTTCTGCTCCGTTTATAAATAAGATCTTGGTTTGCTCATCCGGGAGGGAATCTAATGACTGTTGAAGTGTAATCCAGTGAGCAGCAGTAAATCTGAGCTGTTTACTGCGCACTCAGGGTAAATTACTGCTATGTAAATCTGCTCAAGTACCGCGCAACTGGAGAATCTCCGATTGAAGCGGCTGGAGGAAACACTAAGTGGACAGAAAGCCAATACTCTTTAACTGAGAGAGAGAGAGAGAGGCTCTCAGCGATCTATCACTGCCTGCGCTTAGCCAGCGACAAGCCATTTATCAGAGAAACCTGGAGATGGAGACAGAGCGAGAGAAAGTTAGACAGAGAGAGAGAGAGACTGTTAATGAATGCCATACTGATATGCCCCTGATTCAGATGGTCCAGAAGCTGCAAAACAAACTAACACATCTAATATAACTAACAACAGCAAGCGTCAGGACACGACATGCTGATCCACAAAATTCTGCCCAACCAAATTCTAAAAGTACAAAAAGAAAATGTTTAGGCTCCAGTTGATCTTTGCTGATGTGGTCTTGATGAGAGAGTTTGCAGATGTTTGCAGAGTTTACTAAAAGAGTTTGCAGATTTTCTCTCAGACCTATTAGTCAATGTCGATAAAGCATTAATTGTTGGAGATTTTAACATACACGTAGATAATCCAAATGATGCGTTAGGGGCTGCGTTTACAGATTTATTTAACTCCTTTGGGGTCAAGCAAAATGTTACCGGACCAACTCATCGATTTAATTATATCACATGGAACCGATCCAACCAATATAGATATCATTCCACAAAGTGATGATGTCACTGATCATTACATGGTAACTTGGTACATGGTATTACGTACTCCTGTAATATATCATGCTGCGCCGCATTATCGATCAGGCAGAACAATCCTTCCATCCACCATAGATAATTTTTTAAATTGCGTATCTGATCTGTCTCAGCTGCTCAGTGAACCCAAACAAACAGATGAACTAGAGGAATTAACTAGCACTATGAGCACCATTCTCACTGGAAAATTGGATATTGTTGCACCCATTAGATTAAAAAAGGTCAGAGAGAAAAGTAAAGCACCATGGTACAACAATACTACGCATGTTCTAAAGAGAGAAACCCGTAATTTAGAGCGTAAATGGAAACAAACTAATTTAGAGGTCTTTAGAATCGCATGGAAAGACAGTATGTCACGTTATAAAAAAGGCCCTAAAAGCAGCCAAGGCTGAGCACCTCCGCAAACTAATAGAAAACAACCAAAACAATCCTAGGTTTTTATTTAACACCGTGGCTAGACTAACAAATAAACAGACGTCACCTGAACAAAATATCCCGTTACAGCTTAGTAGTAATGATTTCATGAACTTCTTCACTGAGAAAATAGAAAGCAACAGAACCACAATTGTAAACGTTCAATCATCAATCGCGCCTTATAATTCAGCCTCAATTATCACCCTGCAAGAACAATTACAGTGCTTTACAACTATAGAACAAAAAGAGTTAAATAAACTTATCACCTCATCTAAAACAACAACATGTTTATTAGATCCTATACCAACTAAACTACTGAAAGAAGTGTTACCTGTAGTGGAAGAGCCTCTCCTCAATATTATTAACTCATCTTTAACTTTAGGTCATGTTCCAAGAACATTTAAACTGGCAGTTATAAAACCTCTCATTAAGAAACCACAATTAGACCCACATAATCTAGCAAATTATAGACCCATTTCAAATCTTCCTTTTATGTCTAAAATACTAGAAAAAGTTGTATCCGCCCAACTGGGCTCTTTCTTGCAAGAAAATTACATCTTTGAAAAGTTTCAGTCTGGATTCAGACCGCATCATAGCACTGAAACTGCGCTCGTTAAAATCACAAATGATTTACTATTAGCTTCTGACCAAGGCTGTATCTCAATACTAGTTCTCTTACGAGAGGTTCTCTCGTATTGCGTAAGAAGCTTACGCATCGGGAAAGTCTTCTTTCTTCGAGATCTGAAGCCAAAAAATTATCCTTAATTTTGTATTCATTGTCAACGCAGTGCAGCAGCCGACAGACCTAGGCAGGCTGTATAAGCGTGCTCATTGGCTGCTCAGCGGCAACTGCTTAAGCCTATCAGTGAGCGCTCTGAACGCGGCAACCAATCCCTTCGCGCCCTCCACACCCTTCTAACCGTCAGAATGGGTGTGGCCAGCGTGTATATATTCAGTGCTCACAGGCTAAAATTCTGATTTTCTTGTCTTCAGCGAAGCTCTTCGCATCGCTGGATCTTGAGAGCCGCCGCCGTTGAAACCAGCGACCAGCAAGCTTAGGACAGCGCCTGAGGAAGCCGGCCGTCTTCGCCGCCTTCAGCCATCCGTGCCTGCTACGCTATCCGGCGACATATCCTTTACATTATTACTGTTACTGTGTGTATTCTAAAAGAGCACACAGCTCTTTTTTTCCCCTCTTCTGCGCTCTCCGCCTGGGCCGCGGGCTCGCCGCCACCGCACTCTCTACGGGCGGCTGCCCCGAGTGCGAAGAGCTTTCAATGTCAACCCTGCGGGTGTTGAAGATTTTATTATTTAGAAAATAAGTACTTTAACTGTATTTTTGTACACTATTATCTCCTTTCTGTGTGTCTTTTGACTTTGAATTGACTTTGGAAGCCTGAGAGTTGTGCTGTTGCAGCAGAGAATTCTATTTCAGTAATGTCACATGGTACAAAACTATTTCTCAAAATACCTATAGAATGTATTACCATCATGTATTACCATCTTTTGAGCAAGGAAAAGGTATATACGTTAGAGCAGAACACTGCTTGGGAGCGTCTTTCTGCAGAAGGGCGTTCAGACTTTGCTTGTGAAATAAAGTCTAATCTTTCTGGCATCTGAGATCTTTGAGAAGTCATTTCCTCGATTGGCACCCCAACATTAAACTACGACTACAACATTTTTGGCGACCCCGGCAGGACGAATTAGGAGCTGGTGACGAATCGTGGCGGGCTGTGTTGGGACGAGCGGCACAAACTCTATTCTTGGCCAAGGTAAGCAGTTTTTGCTTAAGTTTGTGTGGTTCGCCCAGACATTTGTCCGTTACGGTGAGGCACTTTAAAAAGCTTCTTTAAATTTAACGAACTAAAAAAGAACATTTTTTGAATGAAAAACTCAGATTCCAGAAATTATGCATGTAGTGTGAATTCTAATAAGAAGGCCTTGAGGATATCAAAAGATATGGTAAAAGCGCAGGGGAGCTCCAAAAGTCTTTACTAGTACTTAAATAATTCTATGTGGATTGTTTGAGATACTGGTATTGCTGATTTAGCGCGAAGGTTTTGTCGTACGTACGCAAGGATTTGTATTTACTGATAAAGGATATCAGTGGTTTATCTGTGTTTACTTTGAGAAGTATAGCATGTGCACAGATGGTTAGCTCACGGTTACCGCTTTGTTAAACAAAGTTTTAACGAAGGACTGCTACGGGTGAAGCTGGAAAAATAGAGGTTTTAAAAGTGTATAGGTTTAGAGTAACGGTTACCGCCTCGAATGCATAAACGAGGGACTGCTCAGGTTACTCAATCCTATGGAATAGTATAGTTTTGAAAAAAGTATTACTGTATCAAAGGAATGAATCTTATAGTGTATTGTTTTTCACTGTTTTGAGGAAGCTGACAAGGAGTAAATATTTGTGTGTGAGTGGGCTCAGGGTGCATGAGGTTAAAAATAAGCTCTGCTTCTTGTGGATTTCGACCCCTTGCTGACCTCACAGACTGTGGTCTGGTGGCGGGGGTTGTCCACTCGAAAAGAGATAAAGGCATGAGAGTATGAGTCCAGGGGATAAAACATCAATAAGCCCCGGGAACAAGAGTGAATGAATAAAAATTGTCCCCATTCAATAAAGGACTTTTGTGAATAAATGAATGTTGAATGACTGTGAATGTGAGAGAAATTAAGTTAGAAAATTAGCTTTGCAAAAATAGATTAATATAATAAAGTATATGAGATATCCAAATCAGTGGTGCTAAATAATTAGTTGTTCTGTTTATGCAAAGTGTAATAGATGATAATAGATAAATACTATAATCTAAATAAAAAAGTGGCTGTTATCAATGATTGGTGATATTTGAATAAGAATTAAAGAAATAGAGAAAAATTTGTATATGAGTAAACATTCAAATACAAGTTATAAGAAAAGGATAGAGGAAAATTAAATTAAATAGTATATTGAGTTTCCGTTGAAAGAAAGATTTGGAACTTAGAGTTTGCTTCTTAAAATAAATTGACTAGAGGAGAATTATGGCCTCTCCAGTGGAAATGCTGGGGTTAAAATACCCTTTGTGTAAGGAATTAATTGATAAAATGTCAATCAAATGGCAAAAGAGAACTCAAGATATGATGACAAAATGGCCAAAAGAAGGAACATTTGATGTAACATTATGCGAAGAAATGGAAACTTTGATAAAAAATCATAAGATAAAGAATAAAAGCCTAAAAAGAAAAAATAGAGAAGCTAAACGAGAAAAAGAACAGGCAGTGCTGGCATTGTTCAAACAAGAGGGAGAAGATTTATTGAAAAGCATAAAGCAAGCAAGGAAAATAATAAAAGAGACAGACAAAGAAACAAAGAAACAAAGAAAAAAGAGGAAATCTTTGCCAAACCATCTTCAAAATTAATACCAGGAGGTCAATTTCCAATACTTAAGGGGATAGTAGAAGTATTAGGAGAAATGAAAATGGAGGGAAAAGTGGAATTAGAAAAAGAAAAACAAACAAAACAAGATGTAAGACAAAAAATTACTCAAAATAAAGCATCTAAGCAAAGCTTGCCCTTAGATTGCTATAAACAGGCACGGACAGCATTAGAAAAAATAAAAACACAATATGAGGGAAAGCAGATAGAAAAGGAAGAGGAGGAGATTGATGCGGTGGCACAAATAATTGAGGATGAAATAGATGAAAGAATTAAAGAAACAGAACAATTAATAGATGATACAGATAAATTAGTCAAAAGTAGAAGTAAACTATTGGACAGTTTAAATTAAGGAATTGAACAGGAGTTATCATTTGATGAGGAAAGGTGGACACAGGGAAGAGAAAAAGGAAGGCTTAGACCGATGGCTAAACAACTCCCAATTCTAATTAAGGGTACAGAGGGTCAATATGTGCCCTGGGCCTCACAGGACCTTGAGGGGTTAGTCACTCGCCTCCCAAACATTCATGAAGGAGCTGGAAAGTGGATTAGAGTGTTAGAAGAAGAAACAATGGGCAAATTGTTATCTGTGGGGGACATTAAAGCACTTCTGGCAAAAATTATAGGAGGATCAAAAATGGAAGAAATCCTCCAAGCATCTGATTTAGACAGAGCTGTTGACTCTTATTACATGGATGGGACTGTTTTTGATGCATTCCGTCCAGCAGTATGGCAGGCGCTGCGTGACGAGTATCCTACCAGAATAGACCCTAAATCATTAAAGGGGGAACAACTGGGAGATACAGAAAGCCCAATTGAATATATACAGAGACAATTAAAAAGATGGAAGCAAGAGACTGAAGGGAATCCAGAAGGAGACCCATTAATGGCTACACTTTTCAGAAATGCTGTGGTAGATGCTATGCCGCAAACAGTAAAGAGCAAGCTGGAGGATGTGGTCGGTCCAAACTCCAAAACACACAAGGAGTTTTGTGATCATGTGACTCATGCTGTAGAGCAATACAGAAAAAATGAACAAAAACTAAAGATTCAAGAAAAAGAGCTACAAAGAAAACTGACTCAGTTACAGCTTGAGCAACTGACAAGCAATAATAAGAAAAAGATTCAAGCTACTGTAAAAAGAGAAGAGTCAGATCAAATGACAGTAATGGCTCCTATGGCTCCACAGACAGCTATGCAGCTACCCCCGCCTGTAGCAATACCTCCAAATGTACAACAGATCCCTGCACCCACTGTCAATGTCTATGCTCCGCAGCAGCAGCCAATGGGATGGACAAGATATCCACCACAAGGGACACAAAGAGGAAAAGGCAAGCCTAATAATATCCCTCTAAACGTGTGCTGGAGGTGTGGACAGCCTGGACATTATAAAATCAACTGCCCCATCACTCCATGGCCACAGTCCCCGAGGGGTGGGAGGGGGGGGGAGTTGGCAGCGCCCTTATCGGGGTCCGAGTCAAGGCCCAGTAAACCCATGGGGAGGTCCAAATCAGGGATATTAGGGGTGCCCAGAGAATCCTATAGGGGATAATCAGCTGCCAATTTTGACAACTAATGCTGATCAAGAACCAATGTTGAAAATTAAAATAGAAGGTAAAACTACACCCATGTTAGTAGATACAGGAGCAGTTTATACATGTGTAAATTCAAATTATGCCTCACATCTCCCCTTGTCTGGAAAATTTGCGAAGACAATAGGATTCTCGGGACAAATGCAGCTAATTCCTATGACTGCTCCAGTTTGCCTACAAACTAAAAATAAAAGTGTGACACTACCTGTCCTCGTATCAAATCAGACTCCTGTTAATTTGTTAGGAAGAGATGCATTATGTGAATTAGGGCTACAAATTTGGTGTTCTCCAGAAGGAGTGTATATAGACCTGCAGGGAATAAAAACTCAAATGATGATCTCTGAACCAAAAGCAAATGTATACTGGATAGGACAATTAGAAGATGAGGTGAGACAAATAATTAATACATGGGGAAAGTTCATTGAAGCACAAATTTTTGAAGCACAGTTTCCAAAATCAGAATTTCATTGCACTATGATATATGACCCCAAAAGAGATGAAAAGATAGAAAAAGCATGGCAAGAGAAAACTGAAAAACAAAAAATTGAACTAAACGTAAAAGACATTATAATTGGTAAACAGGGAGCAGCAATGAGTATAACAGAAAATGAATTTATAAAAAATTGGTTTAATGTACCAGATTCTGTACCACATGTGTCCTTGTATGCAGGAAAAAATTGGGAGACAAAAGATTTAGGACCAATGATGAAAAAAGCAGAACAATGCCAGTGGGAGCCAACAATAAATCCGTCAATTTTTCATTCTGTCGACAAGAATTTCATTAAAATTTTGTATACAACCAAATTAATGGGGTCTCCACAGGAGATTGTCATTAATCAAAAAATACAAAAACAAATGATAACAACCAACAAATCGATAGAGACTATTGATGAGGAACTATTTAAGGAAGTTGAGCAACAAGTACCAACTGAGTTATGGTCTCAACATGACACTGATGTGGGATTGGTAAAGTCAGCTAGCCCAATAACAATACAACTCAAGCCAGGTGTACACCTGCCACGTAAATCACAGTACCCTTTAAAGCCTGAAGCTGAAGCAGGCATTAAAGATACAATTGAAGGTTTGGTAAAAGCAGGAGTGCTAATAGAAACAAATAGTTACTGTAACACTCCAATTTTGCCTGTAATTAAAGCAAACAAATCAAAATGGCGTCTTGTTCATGATTTGCGAGCAATAAATTAAATAGCAGAAGATTGGCCAGCTGATGTTCCAAACCCACATACGCTGTTAACAAATGTACCTCCTGATGCAAAATATTTCACAGTAATTGATTTATGTAATGCCTTCTTTAGTATACCCTTGGATGAAAAAAGTAGACATTTATTTGCATTTTTATATGCCGAAAAAAAATATACTTACACGAGAATGCCTCAGGGATATAAACACTCTCAACATATTTTTAATCAAGTTCTTAAAGCTGATTTGGAAGACCTTATGATAGACAGCACTTTGCTGCAATATGTAGATGATTTAATGATTTGTTCAACAACACGAGAACAATGTCATAAAGATTCTATAAAAGTACTTACAAAATTAGCCCAAGGAGGTCACAAAGCATCTAAAACTAAGCTACAATATTGTCAGCCACAGGTTGAATATTTGGGTAGGTTAATTTCATATGGAACAAAAGCGATAGCTCCAAATCATTTGGAAGGCATAAGTAAAGCACCATTGCCACAAACAGTAAAACAAATGATGACTTTTCTAGGAATGACTGGCTTCAGTGCAGATTGGATAGAAGATTATGCAATAAAAACAGCTCCATTGAGAGAAATCATGAAACAAGGAGGACTACAAAATTTAAATAATTCATTGAAATGGAATACAGATGCTATGATAGCATTTGAATCTATAAAAAAGGAATTGCAAAGGGCACCTGTAATTGCTAATCCCGATTATTCTAGAAATTTTCATTTATATGTATCAAACAGGACTGATGGCTATGCCTCAGCTGTTCTGATGCAAGAGACTTGCAGTGGCAGGAAAAAACAGCCCATAGCTTATTATAGCACCAAGCTGGACAATGTAGCTCAAGGCTTCCCACCATGCTACCAACAAGGCCTTGCAGCAGTTTACTATGCATATGAAAAAGCATCTACAATAACTATGGGGTACCCTGTAACTATTTATGCGCACCATAAGATTGTAGAATTGATTGAACAAGGAAAATTTGTGTTAACTCAAGCTCGTATTCTAGCATATTCATCACTGCTTACGTATCCAGACATTACCATTAAACGATGTGATACAGTGAATCCAGCAGAGTTAATTCCTTTAGACTATGAAGGAGAGCAACATGATTGTGTGGCCAATTCATTGGCATTCACCAGATTAAGACCAGATCTTGAATCTACACCAATAACTGAAGTAGAAGTAATTTACTTTGTAGATGGTTCTAGTTTTAAAGATTATCAGGGAAATCATACAGGATATTCAGTGGTAAGAAAAGACAAAGATGAATTTGTACCAGTAACATCCCAACATTGTGTACAGCCTTGTTCTGCTCAGTTAGCAGAATTAAAAGCTCTCACAACTGCGTGTCAATTAGCAAAAGGACTAACAGCAAATATTTTTACAGATTCTGCATATGCTCATGGTGTATGCCATTTGTTTGGTGCAGTATGGAAACAGAGAGGTTTCAAAAAGAGTGATGGATCTCCAATCCAACATGCAGAACAAATAGGTCAACTAATTTCTGCTATGATGTTACCAAAACGATTGGCAATCATCAAATGCCAGGCTCATAAAAAAGGAAATGACTTTGTCATTAAAGGTAACAACATAGCAGATTTAGAAGCTAAAAAAGCATCAGGATGTCAAGTAGCAATATTAAATCCAGTAGTTCTTATAGAACCACAACCTCAACTGGAAGATATTGTTCGAATTCAACAAGAAGCAGGCCCTTATGAACATTCAATGTGGCATCAGAGAGGGGCCAAAAAAGATGCACAAGATATTTGGCGTTCACATGAAGGACAAATTGTGGCACCAACTGCATTTTTAAATATTCTTATGGCAGATTCACATGGTTTTGACCATTGCGCGAGAGGGGAAGTAATTAGGAAGATTAAACAGCAGGGATATTGGTCTCCATATTTGTATGCAATGGTAGACAATTTTCTGTCCACATGTGAAATTTGTGCCAAAAACAATGTTAGGAAAGGAACAGCGACACCAATAGGCCACATACCAGTACCAGAAGGACCATTCAGACACTTGGTAATGGATTATGTGGACATGATAAAGCGAGTACAAGGCAAACGGTACATGCTTGTAATAATAGATCGATTTAGCAGATGGGTAGAGGCAGTACCATCAGCGGATGAGGGATCCGGAACAGTGATTAAATTTTTGACAAGAGAAGTAATCCCAAGATTTGGAATACCATCAGAAATAAGTTCTGATAATGGGTCAGCATTCATTCAAAAGACTGTAAAACAAGTATTGCAGCAATTAAGAATAAAACAAAGATTAGGCTGCATTTATAGACCTCAATCGCAAGGTATAGTTGAACGGATTAACAATACCCTCAAGACCAAACTCAATAAAATATGTGAAAGTACTAAACTTAATTGGGTTGATGCTTTACCAATTGCACTAATGAGCTATCGCATGCAAACCAATAGAATCACTCATCTAACACCGCATGAGATGCTTACGGGTCGACCCATGCCTGTGCCGTATTGCAGAGGTCCCTACAAAGGACCGCCGTTGGAACAATTGCAACTGGAATTAAGATCATATATGAAAAAACTAACTGCAATACATAAAGCTATATATTTACAGGAATCGAGAAAACAGCCCAGTGAGGAGACAGAGACACCTTGTCCGGTGGTTCCAGGTGATCTAGTATATCTGAGGGTGTTCAGGAGGAAGTGGAACGAGCCCAGGAGAGAGGGTCCCTATAAAGTAGTGACAGCTACTCCGACAGCAGTCCAGGTGGAAGGAAAGACCACCTGGTATCATCTAAACCACTGCACAAGAGTTCCAAAACAAAGACAGGAAAGAGAAGAAAATACATGTGAAACAGAGAGACAAGACGAAAGGGTGCAGAATATTGAAAGCCCAGAACAACAAGTCGGTGAGCAAGGCAGAAAAAATCATCAGACTGAAAGAAATGAGTCCGATAATGCGTCTGATAATGATCCTCACATGCTTACTGTATCTGATACTGCAAGTTCAAGCTTTAAGCATCAGCACCCAAACCTCTTTTCCAGTTCAAACTATAGACAACACCACCCAGATTTCCCTACAATTGATTTCTCAGCCCTCAACAATCATCGACAACTTAACAACTAGTGACAACTTAACAATAACCTCAACAGAACAAGCAGTGACTGAAGAGCAAAAGCTATCAAAACAACGTAGAAATATTGACGATGAAAACATTGAGGGAGGTAATGAAGGAGATATTTTATGGGAAACAGCGCGAAATAATGATTGGTATAAATGGGCAACATTTACAGCAAAAGAAATAGGCATGAGCAATTGCTTAATGTGCTCTAAATCCCCCTTGAATAAGGTAATAGTAGTTCCAAATCCACATGACTATGTAAAATGTGCTGAGTTTAATAGTCACTTTTGTCATACAAATGACTATTTTAGACCTTACTGCTCAGCTGAGTGTTTAGCTTTTTCAGGAAATTCTGAATTGCATGAACGATTTAATAGACCACATTGGGGAACCTGGTGTCAATATTGGGATGTAAATTCAAATATTAAAATAGAAAAAGGAAAAGTAGAAATCCCAAAATGGTACAGTATAGACTACAGCCAAGAATATGAGTGCTTTAATAAATCTACAGGAATTCATAATTTAGGAGAATTTGATGGAAAGTGTGATACGATATGGAACCTAGACAGAACAAATGCTTGGCATTCAAATATACCTGTAAGAGCACCAGAACTCCAAGCGCTAGGAACAAGAAAAGGGAAAAAGATAAATCCAGAGCAAGAATGTAAAAACCAAACTATAGCATTACCATCAATAGAGCTATATGAAGATCAAACATTGGTAGTAGCAGATTTCTTTTGGGCTTGTGGAAAAGGACGGCTTCTAGCATCCTTGCCGCTTAAATGGAAAGGAATATGTGCTAGGGTAAGATTAATTCAAGAAATTACTATTGCACAGTGGGAAACAGAAAATATAAAGGAAGACAAGAACAGAAGAAAGAGAGCTTATCAACCAGATCCTAATGTAAGTTTAGATTCAATAGGTCAACCTAGAGGTATCCCTAATGAATTTAAAGCTAGAGATGAAGTTAAATCAGGGTTTGAATCAATATTTATATGGATCACGCAAAACAAAAATGTCGAATGGATCAATTATATTTACTATAATCAGCAGAGATTTATTAATTACACCGATGATGCATTATCTGCATTAGGAGAACAACTGCGTGAAACAAGTAAAATGACATGGCAAAACAGACAAGCCCTTAATTGGTTATTGGCAGACAAAGGCGGAGTATGCGTTATGTTTGGAGATCAGTGCTGTACTTTTATACCAAATAATACCGCTCCAGGAGGAAAATTTACTGAAGCTATGCTTAAGATAAAAGGATTAAGGGCAGAAGTTAAAGCAAATGCAGGAAGAGATAGCCAAATGTGGGACTGGTTTGATTTAAGCTTTGGTGCAATAGGAGCATGGTTTGCAAAATTAGGAATGTTTTTAGGTGTTGCAATATTAATAGGAGGATTATTATTCTGTTGTGTACTTCCAATATTACGATCACTTGTAGTTAAAACCACGGTTAAACAAATGGAGGTGCTAAAGTGTCAGGATTGCCCTGAAAAAACAGATTGGATTTTACAAGCATTGGACAATGATTCAAGTACCTCAAATGAGGAAGAAGAAGATGATTGATGAGCCAGACCCTGGGTGTATGTGCTAGCCTAACCTCTGGCCCAAAAAGGGTGACCCTCTACGATGCGCAAAGTGTCTGGGTCGAAGAGAAAGTCTACACCTCAAGGAAAAACTTTGGATAGTATAATGCATGGTTTTATGTTTGATGTGTTCTACATAACTGTGACAACCACAGGCAAGGCTGAACAAAATACACGCTCACGCTTATAACAATGTTTGATGTTTAATTAGGGAGGATTCGAGTCTTTTACTTTCTCCAGTGAAAGAAAAAGAAAGAGAAACAACTGAAAGAAAGAAAATGTATGGAGAAAGATGTTTGGCTCGATTGCTCCTCGGAGTGTGGTGGCATAATTTCAGTCATTGGAAATAAGAATGGGTGACTTAATTTAGTCACTAGGTAGTATAACTGAGGGGACTGGATTTTGAAACTACACTCTGGAAAAGGGAAATGAAAGTGGGGCTTCAGTAAGCCCCAGAGAGGGGAATGTTGAAGATTTTATTATTTAGAAAATAAGTACTTTAACTGTATTTTTGTACACTATTATCTCCTTTCTGTGTGTCTTTTGACTTTGAATTGACTTTGGAAGCCTGAGAGTTGTGCTGTTGCAGCAGAGAATTCTATTTCAGTAATGTCACATGGTACAAAACTATTTCTCAAAATACCTATAGAATGTATTACCATCATGTATTACCATCTTTGGAGCAAGGAAAAGGTATATACGTTAGAGCAGAACACTGCTTGGGAGCGTCTTTCTGCAGAAGGGCGTTCAGACTTTGCTTGTGAAATAAAGTCTAATCTTTCTGGCATCTGAGATCTTTGAGAAGTCATTTCCTCGATTGGCACCCCAACATTAAACTACGACTACAACACGGGCTCGACTTGAAGCTTTCGACCAAGCTGTCGCTCCGCCTGTCCCTGCCGGGCCGCGCAATAAGAAGCGCCGCTCGCAGCGACCACCGGAGAATGTTGTGACTGAGGAGCTCGCCGGAACCTCTCCCTCGAGCTCTCTCTCGCCCTCTCCCTCCCGGCCGCTCAACCGCCGGCTCTCGCCCGTGCCGCCGCCGCGTCAGGAGATGAGGCGAATGTGATAGATACCCGTACTCTCCCTCTGTTCGAGCCGTGCAACTGCGTCGCTCACAAGGGATGGCAGAAGCGGACGGTCTCGGAGCGAGTTTCCTCTCCCTCTGTTCGAGCAGCGCAAACTGCGCCGCTCACAAGGGATGGCAGGAGCGGACGGTCTCGGAGCGAGTTTCCTCTCCCTCTGTTCGAGCCGCGCAAACTTCGCCGCTCAAAAGGGATGGCAGGAGCGGACGGTCTTGGCTCTCTTTACGTTACAAGAAAGCTACTCCGTCCTCGCTCGTGACTCACCGGTGAAAGGGGAACAGAGTGTTTTCGTCCTGCCGTGGCCGGACTATAACCTCCATTTCTCACACATTTCTCAGTCCCCTCTTAAGTTCAGGCGACTGGAATTGTTACTATTGCAGTATACGAGCCTGTTATAAATACACGCTCGCCTGCAAGCAAACGCCGTCACAAGACATGATGACGCTAACCGAAACTAATGTATTCTCCCCTGTGGCGGAATCTTAGACTGTCATGCTAGAGACCCGAGTTCGATCCCGGCTCTCGCGGCAGTTAAAATTTATGCTGTTCGCTTCTCCGAGCTCGCGGCCAGTTTTTCTTACATACAGAAAGCAAGCCCGCTCTCTCCCTCGTTGGGCCGCGCAGATTGCGCCGTTCAAGGGATGACAAAGCGGACGGTCACGAGCAACGTTCAGCGTGCGCGCCTCACTCACCGGCGAAAAGAGAAGACAGTGTGTTAGTCCCGCTACGGCTGGACAACCGCCAATTCTCACACATTTCTCAGTCCCCTCTTAAGTTCAGGCGACTGGAAATATTACTATTGCAGTAAACGAGCCTGTTTTAAATACACGCTCACACATACTAACGAACATTTTCGCCCCGACGCCGCCATCGCGCGTCGCGCCTCACACTATATGTTCCCCGTCCAAAGCCACCGGGACACTGTGTGTAAAACGGCCAGCAATCGCTGCGTGCGATCCGCCGTATCTAAGCACCAAGAGCGCGCGCGCCGCGCCCGCCCCTCCGTTTCGAGCTCTCGAGCCCGCGATGCGCGGCGATCGGAGCCCGGAGGCCATTCTGCCCCTGGCTGCACACGCAAAAGCGTGGGAAGCTATTCCAGGCGCATCAGAACGGGTGCTAAGCACAGTAAAACAGGGCTATACTCTGCAGTTGGCTCGCCGCCCTCCGCGCTTTCAAGCGCGTATCGAGACCAGAGTGAATAGGGAAGTAGCACATCTACTTCGAGCAGAAATAGCTACACTTCTGTGCAAAAGGGCTATAGAACCGGTTTCCCCTTCCATGAGCGAGTTGGGCTTTTACAGCCGTTATTCCTCGTTCCCAAGAAGGACGGAGCTCTCAGACCAATTTTGGATCTGAGACGTTTGAACAAGGCTCTTATGAGAAGACCGTTCAAAATGCTCACAACCAGACAAATTCTCGCCCGAGTGCCTCACAGAGCATGGGCTTCCGGCGGTATCCGCATCAGAGTGACTCAGAGCTGCGTTTCAGCACTGAAGCCCTGGTTAGCGGCCGACTGGTACCAGCGGGGAGTGACAATGGGAGCTATCTCACACCGCAAAGTTATCTCGACGGACGCTTCCACCTCAGGCTGGGGCGCTCTGTTCGAGGGCAAGCCGGTTTTTGGCCTATGGTCAGACCAGGAAAAATGCCTCCACATAAACTGTTTGGAGATGATAGCGGTCGAGAACGCGCTCAGGCGCTTCCTCCCATTCATACGGGATCACCATGTGCTAGTCCGCTCGGACAACATGTCCGTGGTATCCTATGTGAACCGACAGGGCGGTGTCAGATCCAGGAATCTGTGCAGGCTGACAGAACGCCTTCTCGTGTGGGCTTACCGCTCGCTGCGCTCGCTGAGAGCCGCGCACGTGCCGGGCCACCTGAATGTCGGTCCAGACAGACTGTCCAGGGACAACATTCCCCCGGGAGAATGGTCCCTGCACCCCCAGACAGTCCAGTTTCTCTGGCGCCTATTCGGCAGAGCGGAAATCGACCTCTTTGCGTCAAAAGACAATGCTCAATGCCCGAAGTTTTATTCGAAGAGCGAGGACGCGCTGTCCCAGACATGGCCCAGCCTCCCGCTGTATGCTTTTCCTCCGATCTCCCTGTTGCCACAGGTCATTTCGAGGATCAGAGAAACGCACCACTCAGTGCTTCTTATAGCCCCGCGATGGGAAAACCAAACTTGGTACCCAGAGCTAGTGAGGCTGTCGCACTCACCCCCATGGCCGATCCCGGTGAGAAAGGATCTCCTCTCCCAAGCCGGTGGATTGATCTGGCATCCCCATCCAGAGCGCTGGTCGCTGCATGCATGGGTGATCAACGGATACCCGTTGACCTGTCAGAAGGGGTCGTGAACACGATCACACAGTCTAGAGCCCCCTCCACGAGACGGCTCTACGCGTCTAAATGGTCGGTGTTTTCTAAATGGTGCGCTACTAAAAGCTTGGATCCGCGCGCATGCGGGGTCCCGCGGGTGCTCTCCTTCTTACAAGAGCTGTTGGAAAAGGGCAGATCCCCTTCCACGCTCAAAGTATATGTGGCCGCTATTGCAGCGTTCGCTGAGACGACGCGCGGCCGGGCAATGGGAAGGAATGAGCTCATTATCCGCTTCCTCAGAGGAGCTAGACGGATGAATCCCCCGCGGCCCCCCTCGGTTCCTTCGTGGGATCTGTCCTTGGTCCTGGCGGCCCTAAAGGCTTTTCCCTTTGAACCGCTTGAATCCGTGGATCTAAAGTATCTGTCGCTTAAAACGTTTTTTCTGATAGCTCTGTCTTCATTCAAACGAGTGGGTGAGCTGTTAGCCCTGCATGTCTTGAGTTCGGGCCGAATGACTCGAAAGTCATTCTCAGACCGAGACACGGTTACATCCCCAAAGCGATTGGAACCCCGTTTAGGGCACAAGTTATTTCCCTTTCGGCTCTGCCAGCATCCGATAGTGGGGACAGTGATAACCTCCTATGCCCTGTCCGGGCGCTGAGAGTTTACATCACGCACTCCGCCGCTTTCAGGCGTTCAGAGCAGCTCTTTGTTTCCTTCGGCGGACGCACCAAGGGTCTTGCCGTCTCGAAGCAGAGCTTGTCCAGGTGGATAGTGGACGCGATAGCAGCAGCTTATGCCTCCAAACACCTGCAGTGCCCTCTGGGCATCAGAGCCCACTC
This sequence comes from Scardinius erythrophthalmus, assembly GCF_964197995.2. Classification (NCBI taxonomy): domain Eukaryota; kingdom Metazoa; phylum Chordata; class Actinopteri; order Cypriniformes; family Leuciscidae; genus Scardinius; species Scardinius erythrophthalmus. Next base: position 18,474,866 of record NC_138222.1, read on the forward strand.
ACTCCACTAGAGGCATGGCCTCGTCGTGCAGACTACGTTCATATGCTGGCGCTATTCTGGTACTTTACTCAGGGTGAAGTGTTTGACTCAGACCGGCTGATCCGCTCTGTTTCCTATTTCCCGTTACGCGGTGTTATCGGTGCTGGCCCGCGCTGCTGGCCGCCCGTATTCCTCTCTGTCGCGCGGGAATTTTTCTCTTCATGTGAGACCGACTATGTCGTTCTTCTCCTACCCTTATGAGTGCTTATGTACTGTATGGGCTCGCTCTGCCGGCCCTACTGTTTGTACTGTTATATGCTTATAGACCGGCCGCGCCGCTCTATTTCATATGCTGCATGAAGTGCTTGTACTGCGCTGGCCCGTCTCTCCGACCGGCCACATTTCCCAGCAGAGTGTTTTCCCCGGTTTCCCTGGGATTCATGTGCTGGATGCTCGGCACACACGGCGTTGACAAGGGGTTCCCAATGCGTAAGCTTCTTACGCAATACGAGAGAACCTCTCGTAAGAGAACGTACTCGGTTACTAATGTAACCTCGGTTCTCTCTAGAAGAGGGAACGAGTATTGCATAACCTGCCGTGTCGCGCCACGAGCTTTTGCGCTTCAGACTGCGAAAACCAGAATTTTAGCCTGTGAGCACTGAATATATACACGCTGGCCACACCCATTCTGACGGTTAGAAGGGTGTGGAGGGGCTCACTGATAGGCTTAAGCAGTTGCCGCCGAGCAGCCAATGAGCACGCTTATACAGCCTGCCTAGATCTGTCGGCTGCTGCACTGCGTTGACAATGAATACAAAATTTAGGATAATTTTTTGGCTTCAGATCTCGAAGAAAGAAGACTTTCCTGATGCGTAAGCTTCTTACGCAATACTCGTTCCCTCTTCTAGAGAGAACCGAGGTTACATTGGTAACCGAGTACGTTTTACTTGATCTTAGTGCTGCGTTCGATACTATAGATCACACAATACTCTTAGATCGACTACAAAATTATATTGGTGTTCAAGGACAAGCATTAAGCTGGTTCAGATCATACTTATCTGAACGCTACCATTTTGTCTATTTAAATGGAGAAAAATCGATCATAACTCCAGTAAACTATGGAGTGCCGCAGGGATCCGTGTTAGGCCCTCTGTTATTCTCAATATATATGCTGCCACTTGGAAATATTATAAGGAAGCATGGAATTAGTTTCCATTGTTATGCTGATGACACTCAAATCTATATTTCATCACGGCCAGATGAAAATGCTACATTATCCAAATTGACAGAGTGTGTTAAAGATATAAAAGATTGGATGACGCATAATTTTCTTTTATTAAATCCAGACAAGACAGAGGTACTACTTATCGGTTCAAAAAACCACCCACAAAACCTCTCACAATACAACTTTAACATAGTAGGATGTCCTGTTACTTCATCCTCTACAGTAAAAGACCTGGGTGTTATATTAGACTGCAACCTGTCTTTTGAAAATCATATTTCATATGTTACAAGAACAGCCTTTTTCCACCTTAGAAACATTGCTAAGCTACGTAATATGCTATCAGTTTCTGACGCAGAAAAGTTAGTTCATGCATTCATGACCTCGAGACTAGATTACTGTAATGCGTTATTAGCCGGTTGTCCTGCATCCTCAATAAACAAGCTACAGTTAGTCCAAAATGCCGCCGCTAGAGTTCTAACTAGATCAAGAAAATATGATCATATAACACCGATTTTATCATCCCTACATTGGTTACCTATAAAGTCCCGTATTAATTACAAGGTATTGCTACTGACTTATAAAGCCCTAAACGGCTTAGCTCCAGTCTATTTAACAGATCTTCTATCGCCCTATAATCCATCGCGCTCTTTAAGGTCACTAAATTCAAGGCTTTTGGTCATACCTAGGATATCTAGGTCCACCAAAGGAGGGAGAGCATTTTCACATTTAGCACCAAAACTCTGGAATAGTCTTCCGGATACTGTTCGTTGCTCAGACTCGCTCTCCCAGTTTAAAACTAGATTAAAGACGCATCTCTTCAGCCAGGCATTCATATAATACTTTTAATCCTACAGTTAAATCCGACCTCTAGTTCATAAACGCCAGAGGAGAACTGGCCCCCGACTGAGCCCGGGTTCTCCCAAGGTTTTTTTTTTCTCCATTAGGTCACCTGATGGAGTTTTTCGGTTCCTTGCCACTGTTGCCTTTGGCTTGCTCAGTTGGGGATATTTGGGGATATTTAATTTAATTAATCAATCAACGATACTATTGATCAGCATTACCGAACGTAGACGTTCCACTAGAAACAAACATTGATGTATTGTTCTAATTTATTACTGTGAAGCTGCTTTGATACAACCTGTGTTGTGAAAAGCGCTATATAAATAAACTTGACTTGACTTGACTTGACTATTAGCTTCATCCTTTTTTATCAACACTTAAATGTCAGTAAGTTTCATAAAGAAAGGGAACATTTTGTTAAAATGTTGAGAAAATAGTTGAGAAAAATCACATTTTTGTCAAAGACTACGCCTTGATCAGATCAAGAACGATGATCAAAACACAGGTGGAGTAGATCGAGTCCAACACCCCCAAAGCTTCACAGTCGTTTTCTCTTCATGGGTTAGGCCTACACTTCATTTCATTTGGAAACATTAAGCAGTTTTGATTTACAAGCTGTTTAATGTTTGATGTCACATTATTTTACATTTGAGTGAGCAATCTTCTATCACATGTTTCAGCTTCTTCTTCTCCTGTGTTTTGATCCAGAGATTCTGTTTTATGTTTTACATATCTGTTTTATAGCAACACTTTAATCAATATTTTCAAACAAAGTTTCATAAGACTGTATATGAAAAACGATGTAAAAAAAGTATATTTAATAGGCTACTCGATCAAAAGAGTTAACACAACTACAAGCCAAGTATACTTTGAATAATAAAAATTTTAAGTATATCTTGATCAAAAGATTGAGTACAAGTATAGGCTAAATATACTTGGACTTTTCTCTCAGTATAAGTCAAGTACACTTAAGTGTATTTAAGTATATTTTTGAGAAGTATGTAAAATGTAGACTAAAAGTATGCTTTCTTCTTTTTAGTTTAAAAGAAGTATACTAACACTTGAATAAACTTATTTTCCATGCTCATTTTATTTACTCTATAAGCTATTCCACCCGAAACTTTGTTACTATATAAAGCTGAACATGTTAGTTTATAAGACGGTGTGTAATATTATGTTTTTAAAAAAGTATTTAATAAGCTCCTCATTAAAAATAGTAAACACAAGTACAAGCCAAAAATACTTAGAATACTTAATTATACTTTTAAGTATATCTTGATCAACAAGTATAGGCTAAATATACTTAGACTTTTCTGTCAGTATAAGTCAAGTATACTTAAGTGCAATTTGAAGTATATTTCTGAGAAGAACATAAAGTATATTTCTGAGAAGTATATAAAAAGTAGACTGAAAGTATACTTTCTTATTTTTAGTTTAAAAGAAGTATGCTAATAGAACACTTGAATAAACTTCTTTTTCGTAAGGGTCCCCCCATGTACTTATTGTACTGTTGAACTGCTGTTGGCCTGGGAACAGGGACCCTGTTTTTGCCTGTCCTCTGTTGTCTGCCACCTCAGCACTGTCTCCCCACTGTACACTGTGTGGACAGTTGTGCACATGGAGACCTCCCTTGTGTCCATCCACTTCACAAACAAAAGGTTATCATCTCTGATCCAGTGAATGGAGCCTCTTGGTGACCTTTTGTTCAAGGCATTTTGTTCGATGAAAGGAACACCAACTCTTCCTTCTCGATAAGTGCCACATGCACCAAATCCCTGCTGATGCAGGTGTCGAAAGAGGAGAGGGCTTGTGTAGAAATTGTCACAGTAAACTACATAGCCTGACCCCAGGTAGTCTCGGTTCACCAGTGATGCAACAACATCAAAAGACAGGCCTTTCCCAGATTAAATTTTTGACTTATGGTGCAAATTTTGAAGTCAATGGTGTAACCGTTGACATCTTCCATCACAAAAAGTTTTACACCCCACTTAGTGGGCTTGGCCCTCATATATTGTTTGAAGGATATCCTGGCTTTATGGTGTAAGAATTGAGAAATTACAAAATGCCGGACAGTCTGTTTCAAGAGCGACCAGACCCTGAGAGGACAAAAGGACCTCTCTGGAAATTACCATTTGAACGAGCTCTCGTGCACCATCGAGACTAAAGTCTCACCTCCGAGTCATCATAATCTACATCTCCTTCCCTCTCCCCTCACCCCCTCTCTCTCATGCTCAGATGATCACCTGAATTCAAGACAATGTATAGTTTAATGTGAATGATTATCACAGAGTATTTTTCATGTTTGGTATCATTTAAAATGTCACAGTACGACTGGTACAAATGTCTCATTTCTAAATAAGTAAAACAAAAGGTAATAAGGTTTTTAAGAGTTTAAAGAAAACTGACCTACAAAGGAAGGTGGTCTCTCAAGACAAATGGTCACACACCCCCAAAAGGTGTAACCTCTGAATGCAAATTTCTTTTGTTAGCACGTTTCCATGTGAAAGGTTTGTCTATATAATGAAATGCAGCAGGGAGTTCAGGGCCTTTTCTGTACTTCAGACTGGTCCGTGAGGCTGAGAGAGAGATCTCTCAGCCTCATGTATTTCTTAATGTTGGGTTTGCATCTCTTCTCTCTATTCAAGAGCAATTGATGTTTTGTATCGATTATCTTTGAATTGATTATGAAATTGGCATGATACATTTTCCCGACATAATAAATTGTTACATTTGATTATTCTAACTGACTTTGACATTATTTTCATTGAAGAGTTAAACGGAATAGTCAATAATTCGCTCATAATTAATGATCCACTGATATCATTAAAACATTTTCATTCATGGAGTCAGATGAAATAACGAGAGAATACATATTCAAATGTATTGCATTTAATCAAAAAATACTTTGCCTCGAGAAAAGGACAGTAACACGTTAAGACCTTCCGCGCTGCTCGGATGCTGGACTTTGGGCCGATTTAGCGCGAGCTTACAACCATCCTTTAGGGTGGTAAATGGACATGCACCTGTTCCTCATAATGTCCAAGAGTGGTTGTACTCTGTGGAGACAGTTGTATGCCTCTGTGCCCCGTTTCTTGTAATTCTCTGCATCTTCCATTGGATCGCTGATATGCAGATTGCAGGAGATTGTTAGAAAACGATCTCTAGACATCACAGTAGCAGGAAAGGGAACATGAAACAAAGTCTTCTTCTTCCAGAAGTCCCTCACTTTGGGCAGATCCATTACACCCATGTAGAGAAGCAGAACTATGTACTTGTTCATTTCTTCAGGGCATATATCAGTCTATGTGAATTTCCTACCCCTCTCCAGATTTCTCACCGCATTCTTGTTAGTGTTTTCACACAAGACCTTCATAACCTCTTCATCCAAATATTGACTAAAAATGTCAAGTGGAGACATTTTTTTTTTTAAATATGAGTAGAAGATGCACTCCAGGTGTTCTTTTGGGAATAAACCATGGGATATTGAGCACTATATCAGGGTCATCCGTCTTCCATCTTTCACCTTGCGTCACTGGTGAGAGGCTACGCGATCCCTCACGGCAACGACTGCAACCGCGGCCATGGCTAGGACGACTGTGACCACGGCTACGACTGTGACCACGGCCCTCTGAGGTGGTGTTGTGGATGGCCCATTTGCTTCTTCAGAAGTAGAAGCCACACTGAAAAAAAATACAAGTGTAATGAGGTTCAAACTTCACAGGCACTTCCAGGTCAAGGGGGTCTTTTGGCCCCCTCGTTATCCTTGATTAGTCATTATTGTTTCACCGTTATCACCTGTTGCCCTCTTCATTTGCTCCCTATTTAATCCCCTCATTTTTTCTGTCCTGTGTCGGTTCATTGTCAATCAATGTGTAACCTGCCTGTGTTTGTACCATTGCTGAGAGCTCCTTGTCAAGTAAGAGTTATTGTCTGAAGAGTTGTATGTAGTATATCCCAGTTCTTAGTCTAGTTATTGACTTGCTTGTTAGTCAAACATCCTTACCTCTGTTTTACCCCCTCGTGGGCTTTGTTTTCCCTGTTTTCTGTTATCATAAACCTTGTGTGTTTGCATATTGTCTGCAATTGGGTTCATCCTTCCACCTCATGACAGGAAGAGGTGTAATGACTGAGACAATCAGACACATAACTATTTGTTACATTTAACAAATAAGCTTCAAAGCCCACTTTTAGGAATGAAACATCCCCCCCCCAAAAGAGACAAGAGAGCAGGAAAGGTTTCAGTCGCCGGGGCGACGATCAGATAAGATGTCTTTATTGCTATGAAAAATTACATTTTTCATTAAAACAGACTTTTGAAACAATTGTGAAAATTTATCATAAGTTGTTTTTATTAGGCCAAGTTTGCTTGGTGTTTATGTCTATAAAAATCTCATACAGCAATCATCAGAACAGCAACATGAAATGGATCGCTGGGTCCTACCACCTTGGTGAGAACTTGCTGGGACCTGAGGGGTACATATGCCTCTTGCAAAAGCTTCAGCAGATACCATTGGGGAACAGGCTTTGACCCCTTAGGTGATATCTTTTCCCTTCAAGGTTTAGTCACATAACGTCACTGGAACAGAACAATACATCCACACAGAGCAAACTTGAACTAATATAAACTTCTTCTTATGATTAATTTTCACACTTTTATCATAGTAGGAGTAAGTTCCGAGAAAGAACTAATATCACCAACAGGGAGCCAGGTCTCCGTCACAAATAAGAAGTCAATGTTGCCGGCGGTAATAATGTAATTCAGAATAAATGTCTTATTTCCCAACGATCTGGAATTTACTAAAGCCATCTTAATTAATACAGAATCACTGGGACTTCCGGTGGCGCGTGCTGCAAGATGGCTGCACAGCACTAGGCTCCTGACTAAAACCTCCTAATTGAACGTTGTTTCTTCACGCTGAGGAAAATATCACGTTATCACAGCTGTACAAGTTTTATTTCAAGTATGGCAACTAAGAAATCGAGTTCACCACAGAAATCGGCAGCGGGCTGCAAACGATTTAAAACACTCGAGGACGACGTAGCCTAAATTGTTAACCATGCAATTGAAGCACAACAGGAGGCCATGCGCGAAATGGTTTCCCGCATGTTGACAGAGGCAATACAATCGGCCCTTAAGCCATTCAAGGACTTTATCGACGAAAACAACGCTGCTCTTCGTTCGATGAAAGAGGAAATGGATTTCTTGAGTAAAAATGTGGCATCAATCACAACCAAAGTGGATAATCTTCAAGGCAGTTTATGCAGCACTAAAAAGAATGCGAACCTCTGCCTATCTCAGCTTGAACAGATGCAACGAAAATGCAATGACCTCGAAGATCGGTCACGTCGCAACAACGTCCGCCTGGTCAATCTACCAACTGGAATGGAAGGGGACGATCCGGTCGGTTTTCTACAGAAAATGCTACCTAAATGGATCCCCGACCTTTCGGCGCGCTCAAGTCCGATTGAGATTGATAGAGCTCACCGAGTGTATTCGAGTTCCAACTCACCAAAACCACGATCGTTGATATTCCGGCTCCTCCGTTATCCTGACAGGCAAGCCATCCTTCAGGGAGCCCGGAAAACAAAACCCACTTTGCCCGGAGGAGCGCGCCTGGAATTCTACGCGGACTACAGTCACGAGACAGCTCAAAAGAGGAAAGCTTTTTCGACCGTAAGATTCAAGCTTCATCAGAAAGGCGCAGAAACTTTCCTAATCTACCCAGCATCGCTGAGAGTCTCCCACAAGGGTCAGAAATACTCGTTTGAATCACCGGAGAGTGCTGAAAAATATCTCGAGAGTCTTGATGTCGACGCGTCAGTATCCACTGTTCGTAGATCCTTAAACTTCCCGCTACCGGAGGAAATGGAGGGGTAGACCTGACCATAAGGTGACATCGTTTGAGTTTTTTGCTGAATAACAATACATGGACCAATTCTCTATCAGCTTATTCGGACTTTAGTTCACCAAAGTGAAATGGTAAATTATTTTATTTACAAATATTTGCATTGTGTCAAACTATTTTCAGTTTTCAAAACTCATTTTTCAATTTTCAAATTGTGCTGGTTGTAGATAGTTAATTATGAAGGTCTGGTTCTACTCAGAAAATGCGGACTAAATTACAGTCCTTAGCTTAGTTAAATCTGGTTGCTGTAATTATAGTTATGAGAATAGTGTATGTTTTACAGTTATTCTGATTTTGGAATATTTGTTCTTTTATTTTAACCTCCCCATCTGTCAAATTCATAGGGGGCTAAGAAGGTTAATAGTGTTCAGACATTGCCTCGCGATCGCCACAGACGTTTGCTAAAAAGGGAAGGGGGGAGAGGGAGGGGACGATTAGGCGCGTAAAGCACTCGGGACCTTTTCTGTTTTTGTTTTTGCTCATTACGGTTGGAACTTTAATGGTACACTCAATAACTTGCCCTAACCATTACATGCTAATTTGTGAATGTCTGGTTACTACAGACCATGGTTAAAATAAACACGCTATCTTTAAACGTCAGGGGGTTAAACTCTCCTATTAAACGTACACGAGTGTTAGATCTTTTACACAGGAAAAAGGTTGATGTAGCGTTTCTTCAGGAAACCCACCTGACTGCCATGGATGCTAAAAGAATGCAAAATAGGTGTTATATCCCCATAGTATCATCTAGCTGTAAATCTAAGAAGAAGGGAGTGACAATTTTATTTAAACGTAATTCTAACTTTATTATTGAGCACACAGGTTCCGATGAAAATGGTAGAATTGCATATTGCTGTACGTTAATAGAAGGAAAGAAGTTAGCATTTGTTAATATTTATGCTCCGAACTCTTATGACGCCTCCTTCTTTCCAAATGTTTCCAAAATCATACTATCTCTCCAAGGCTATTCAATTATCATTGGATCTGATATGAATGCCGTGCTCGACACAGTTTTGGACCGTTCCAATCCTTCAGTTTCAGTAGCACAAACTCAGTCTTCTACAGCACTGAGATCGCTCATTAAAGATATAGATGTATGTGATGCTTGGCGTATTCATAATCCAACAGCCAAAGAATACACCTATTTCTCCCCAAGTCATAAATCATTTTCAAGAATTGATTATATTTTACTCTCATCTTCGTTACTTTCAGGGCTTATCAATATTGAATTTCTACCACAAAGCGTTTCCGATCATAATGCTGTACTAGCACATCTTCAGATTAATACATCTTGTAAACCATCCCGATGGAGATTTAATAATTTTTTACTGCAAAATGAAGACTTTCTTTCTCAACTGAGAGCAGAACTGAGAGTCCTTGTTTAATTTATCAATATTTTATCAATATAAACAATTTAATTTATCAATATAAACAAGGACTCTGTTGATAATCAGGAAATGCTATGGGCTTCCATCAAAGGGTTTTTAAGGAACAATGCTATCTCCTTTTCGGCTAAGCTTAAAAAAATTCATCTTGAACAAATATCAATGTTAGAGAAAAGATGTGGGGAATTAGAAAAGGAATTAAGCAATCAGTTTTCCAATGATACACAACAAAAATTACATTTAGAGAGGGTCTAAAGAGGGTCTTGCTATCTATGGTATACATTGAAGAAGTTCAATTTTGGTGACCATTTTATTAGAATGATTCAAACTCTATACGCAAATCCCATGGCCAGGGTTTCTACTGGTGGACTCATTTCAGATTCTTTTACTATTTGCCGAGGCACAAGACAGGGGTGTCCGCTTTCTCCTTTTATGTTCAACTTATCGTTAGAACCTTTGGCACAGTATATTAGACAATGTAAACGTATTACCCCAATTCAGTTAGGCTCATCAACCCATCATATTTCTTTATATGCTGACGATACTCTGCTATTTTTATCTGATCTACAACGCTCACTTCCTAACGCCCTTCAAATTATGGTCGAATTTGGTATATTTTCGGGGTTTAAAATTAATCATCCTAAAACTATTTTAATGCCTCTTAATTCAGACGGTTTTAATTTTCCTATTCCAGGTAATATTCAGATTTCAACACAAGTCAAATATTTAGGGATTCAGTTGAGACCTACTTTGTCCCTTATTTCCAAAGTTAACTATACGTCAATTTATGGGGGAGTTGAGTCAGATATTCAAAGATGGATGTGTCTGCCTTCATCTCCATCCGCCCGAATGTCAACATTAAAAATTAATATTTTGCCCCGCATCAATTTTATTAGCTCTATGCTTCCTCTCCCCCCACCAGTGAATTATTGGAAAAAGTTGGACTCTTTACTGATAAAATATATATGGAATGGAAAGCGTCCTCGTATTAAGTGGTCTACACTTCAAAAAAGTAAAATAAAAGGTGGAATGGGCTGCCCTAATTTTAAATGGTATCACTGGTCTTTTATTCTGCTCTCAGTTTTGAAATGGTTTGATTCGAGCTCACAGTCTTCATGGAAACAACTAGAAAAAGATCGTATTTCACCAATTCGTTTGCAAGATTTTTTATTTTCAGGCCTTTCGCACAAGAAATGCTCACTGTATTATGGTCCTATAATTTCCTACACTCTTCAAATATTCAAAAAGATTGAAGCCTGTTTTGCATCTAAAACTTTATGGCACACTCATACCCCGATTTGGCACAACCTGAACTTACTGTCTGGCGGTCAACCTTTCGTTCAGCCTTCCTGGTCTACAAAAGGCATTCTAACGTTAAACGACATAAAAGGAAAAGATTCAATTTTGGATTTTCGTGACTTAATAGGAAGATTTAATATCTCGTCTAACACTATATTTTATATTTCAAATTACGTGCCGTGCTAAAGGCCCATAAGGTACCTTGGGGTGCAAATCTTCATACTCACCCAGTGGTGAACTGGATCTCAAACGCTCCAAGCACAGGAATTGTGTCATATTTTTATCTCTGCTTTCAAAATCTTAATACAGATAACTTTTCTAAAGCTAGAGCTTGGATAATAGATCTGAAAGTTTCTAACAGGACAATTGAATGGGATACAGTGTGGGATAATACATTCCATGCATCCACAAACCCAAATCACCAATTCATTCATCTTAAAGTTATTCATAGGGCATATCTAACCACACGCATACGATATGTAATGGGTCTATCACCCCACCCATTTTGTTATTTCTGTGGACCGGGTTGTGTGGACACTTTGGTACATATGCTGTGGGACTGTCCAGATGTGCAAAAATTCTGGGATAGGGTGCTTGATGTTTTGTACAAGGTGTCGGGGATTTGTATCCCCAAAGATCCTGTTATTTTATTGTTGAATGACAATTCTCAATTTCCTCTATGTGAGAAGGTACGGAAATTCTGGTTAGCCGCCATGACCGCCACAAAAAAGTTTCTTGTTCAACGATGGAAACCTCCCCATGACCTTTCTATTAAACATTGGCTTCACTCCTTACTGGAAATATTATACCTGGAGCTGTCATCTGCACGGACCAATCACGCTAATCCTAGGACTGTTTTGATGTGGGAGAACTGGATATCTACAGTCAAGACATTTCTGGCTAATTAATCTGCAGCTACGTATGGGTGTTATCATTAGCATTATTTTATTTGTCTTTCTCTGTATGAATTTTATTTTATCCCTTGTTATTCAAATACTGCTCAATGTCCCGAAGTGCAATGGGGCTTTATAGGTAAATTAGTAGTCGTATAAGTTTTCTTTACTTTATTGCAAATATTTTGTAAACTTTTTCAAAATAAATAAAAACACTAAATTACAAAAAAAATACAGAATCACTGACCGGCTGCGATGCTTGCAGAGGTACCTGTTCCAGTGAGCGAAGGTGCCGCTAATCCACTCCACCACGCCGTAAGTAAGGGACGCGCCGCCGTAGAGGCTGCACTGACGAGTCCCCAGTTAGATGACAGATCCATTGATAAGGCGTCTCCCAAGAACACCTTGCAATGTAAAAGCCACAATCCTTGTCATGTACATAAGCGTCCCGGTGAGGCCGACCAATCAGTCCAGACACCAGTCACCAATTTCAGCCTGACAGCCATACCACCCCTTTTTCCTCTCCTCCTATGCCACTTCCTCCAAGGAAGTGCAGACGGCACACGGCGCAACCACACAGGTAGAGTCCTCAAGAAAGGAGGCGGCAGAAAGCTGGAGCACGCGGCCGGCACGTCTTTGTTGCAGTAGAACTCCATTGTTGTTCTAATGTTAAGTAACATCTGGCGGTCGTACATAGGTGGTGTAATGACATGATAGGCAACATTTAGATTTATCAAAGGAACACTCCACCCATTTGCATTAAGCTTTGCATTGTTAGAAACCCAGTCATACTATTGAATGGTCGTGCAACACTCTCTCATTTTCCCCTGAGACGGGAGAGATCCGTATTTACCTCTTACACTTCCTCCCACAATGACACAAAAATTGTCATTTTGTGTCATTGTCGGAGGAAGTGTAAGAGGGGCGGATTTCTGTTGAGACTACAAGCACTAGTTCCCACCCTTTCAAACCCGCTTATAGGGGGTTGGACCTAATGCACTAACAGACCTATCACAGATCAGTGCCAGTGCGTTTGATTTCCAATGCCATCCTCTTTTTCCCGGACATGTCCAGCCGTCGAGATCGTCCAAAATGTCCGGGATTCGGCTTTTGCTTTCTGCGGTCGCCATTCATTGTTTACATGCACACCTTTTGTTTCAATCTAGCTGAATTAAATTTGATTGGTGAATCTGAATGTAGTGTTTACATGAACGCTAAACAAGTGATCGGTTGATGTGCGTTTTAACATTGCTAAGAAAATTCCCGCTCCTCCGTGAGAGATGCGAGACCAGTGCGTCTCAGTAATGACGCCACCGGCCTCGCGCCGTTCTCCCGCGCCCCTCAGCCTCGTCCTGCTCGCCACAGTAAACATGATGAATGGCGACTGTAGAACGCAAAAGCCGAATCCCGGACATTTTGGGCGATCTCGAAATCCAGGGCAAACTCATCACGGAGACTCGCTAGTAGCTTAGCTTTGTTGTTTTCAACTGCTCTCTCTTACCAGTAGGCGTGGCTTGGGAGTGGCCTCCTAGGGCAGCGAAGCAAGTGCATTCTGGGAGTTGTTGTCTTTCATCCACATAAGCCAAAAATACATTTTCTGGCTTTTCTTAGTCTAGAAAGCTCCAAATTCAAAAATAATTTCACATTTCTTCTAAATGACCTATTTTAAATACACATTCATCTTTCCAGAGGTGGAGTATCCCTTTAAGGAAAGGAAATATACGACTGCAGACAAGCAAAAAGAAATCCAGAGAGACAGACGGCCAGCCAGAGACAACGTTGCCATCTTCATTCCAATTTTATTATCACGCCTTGAAAAGTTTGTGGGCATCCAAGGAAATGCTCTTAACTGGTTTAAGTCTTATCTTACAAACAGACCTTTTCAGTTGGCATTGGAGGTTCTGTTTCATCTGTAGCTCCTCTTACCTGTGGCGTTCCACAAGGCTCCATTTTGGCCCCTACTCTGTTTTCATTATACATATTACCGTTAGGAACAATTTTTAGGAGGCACGGAGTGTCTTTTCACTTATATGCAGACGATACTCAAATCTATCCGCCTTTCAAGCGCACTGACACTAAAGGCCTAGAAACCCTATTTGCTTGTTTAAACGACATAAAATCCTGGATGTCCTCATTTTCTTTACATTTAAATGCAAGCAAAACTGAGGCTATTGTGTTCGGGCCCTCTGTAGGAAATGGGAAAAATAATTTTACTGTTGCAAACCTGTACCCTGACATCACACCCACAGTTAAAAGTCTGGGAGTTACTTTGGACTCCTCCCTCAAGCTGGATAAAAACATAAACACAGTTGTCAAATCGAGCTTTTTTCACCTGAAGCTTTTATCTAGAGTAAAGTCCTTCCTATCACCAAAAGAGCTTGAAAGAGTTACACATGCTTTTGTTTTATCCCGCCTGGATTACTGTAATTCTTTGTATGCAGGAATATCCCAGTTTTCCATTACAAGGCTTCAAATGGTTCAAAACGCTGCAGCCAGATTCCTAACTGGGGTTCGCAAACATGAACATATTACTCCTATTTTAATGTCTCTTAACTGGTTGCCGATGCGTTATAGAGTCGATTTTAAAATATTGTTGTTTGTTTTTAAATCCTTAAATGGTCTTGTACCCTCTTACTTATCTGAACTTTTAACTTTGAATGTGCCCGGTAAGTGTCTACGGTCCACAGGCAGTTATAATCTGTCCCAGCCACATACACGATTAAAGTCGAGAGGGGATTGTGCCTTTGCAGTTGTCAGTGCTAGGCTGTGGAATAGCCTCCCCGCATCCTTGAGATCCTTGTCCTTTTTATATGAGTTTAAATTTAAGTTAAAGTTGTATCCTTTTGACCGGGCATTTCACTAAATCTCAATTATGGATTTATTAGATTGTTTTAATGGTATTTTGCTCTTCCTTTCATGTTTTTCTGACTTTTGTTTCGTAAAGCAAGGTGGTCAACTTCTGTTGTGTTTATTTGTGCTATATAAATAAATAAATGAAATGAAATGAAAAATGAAATCATATAGTGACCAGTGGTGTTTTAAATACCTAAAGAGTTACATATACCAAGTAAGCATACATGTAAGTGGCTACATGTGGTGTGATAGAACTTCAAGACCCTAGGCATAGTTGTCTATAAAAATCTCATACGGCAATCATGAGAACAGCAACATGAAAGCAAATAAGAAGAACATGTCAAAGTCTAGAACTCTTGATTAGTTTGATTCCATAAAAACCCAATGGATGAATTACAAAGCAAGTGCATATTTATTATCTGGATGGCAGGCTACACAAATAAACAAGGTATGCAAAGTGGCACAAAGGATCGCTGGGTCCTACCACCTTGGTGAAAACTTGCTGGGACCCGAGAAGTATATATGCCTCTTGCAAAAGCTTCAGCAGAGACCATTGGGGAACAGGGTATGACCCCATAGAAGATATCTTTTCCCTTCAAGTTTTAGTCACAGAACATCACTGGAACAGAACAATACATCCACGCAGAGCAAACTTGAACTAATATAAACTTCTTCTTACGATTAATTTTCACACTTTCATCATACAGTGACCAGTGGTGTTGTAAATACCTAAAGAGTTACATATGCCAAGTCAGAAAACATATAAGTGGCTACATGTGGGGTGATAGAACTTGAAGACCCTAGGCATAGTTGTCTATAAAAATCTCATACAGCAATCATGAGAACAGCAACATGAAAACAAATAAGAAGAACTCGTCTAGAACTCTTGATTAGTTTGATTCCATAATAACCCAATGGATGAATTGCAAAGCAAGTGCATATTTATTATCTGGATGGCAGGCATCACGAATGAACAAGGTATGCAAAGTGGTACAATGGATCGCTGGGTCCTGCCACCTTGGTGAAAACTTGCTGGGACCCGAAGTTTATATATGTCTCTTGCAAAGGCTTCAGCAGATACCACTGGGGAACAGGCTTTGACCCATAGGTGATATCTTTTCCCTTCAAGGTTTAGTCGCAGAACATCACTGGAACAGAACAATACATCCACACTGAGCAAACTTGAACTAATATAAACTTCTTCTTACGATTAATTTTCACACTTTTATCATGTAGTGACCAGTGGTGTTGTAAATACCTAAAGATTTACATATGCCAAGTAAGCATACATGTAAGTGACTACATGTGGTGTGACAGAACTTCAAAACCCTAGTCATAGTTGTCTATAGTAACCTGAAAGAAAAATAAGAAGAACCTGTCAAAGTTTAGAACTCTTGATTAGTTTGATTCCATAATAACCCAGTGGAAAAAATGCTAAGCAAGTGCATATTGATTATCTGGAGGGCAGGCTACATGAATAAACAAGGTATGCAAAGGGGCAAAATGGATCGCTGGGTCCTACCACCTTGGTGAAAACTTGCTGGGACCTGAGGGGTATATATGCCTCTTGCAAAAGCTGCAGCAGATACCATTGGGGAACAGGCTTTGACCCCATAAGTGATATATTTTCCCTTCAGATTTAGTCAAAGAACATCACTGGAACAGAACAATACATCCACAGAGAGCAAACTTGAACTAATATAAGCTTCTTACGATTAATTTTCACACTTTTATCATATAGTGGCCAGTGGTGTTGTAAATACCTAAAGAGTTACATATGCCAAGTAAGCATACATGTAAGTGACTACATGTGGTGTGATAGAACTTCAAGACCCTAGGCATAGTTGTCTATAGTAACATGAAAGCAAATAAGGAGAACCCGTCAAAGTCTAGAACTCTTGATTAGTTTGATTCCATAATAACCCAATGGATGAATTGCAAAAAGCAAGTGCATATTTACTATCTGGATGGCAGGCTACACGAATAAACAAGGTATGCAAAGTGGTGCAATGGATCGCTGGGTCCTACCACCTTGGTGAAAACTTGCTGGGACCCGAGGGGTATTTATGCCTCCAGCAAAGGCTTCAGCAGATACCATTGGGGAACAGGCTTTGACCCTATAGGTGATATCTTTTCCCTTCAAGGTTTAGTCATAGAACATCACTGGAACAGAACAATACATCCACACAGAGCAAACTTGAACTAATATAAACTTTTTCTTACAATTAATTTTCACACTTTAATCATATAGTGAACAGTGGTGTTGTGAATACCTAAAGAGTTACATATGCCAAGTAAGAAAACATAAAAGTGGCTACATGTTGTGTGATAGAACTTCAAGGCCCTAGGCATAGTTGTCTATAAAAATCTCATACAGCAATCATGAGAACAGCAACATGAAAACAAATAAGAAGAACCCGTCAAAGTCTAGAACTCTTGATTAGTTTGATTCCATAATAACCCAATGGATGAATTGCAAAGCAAGTGCATATTTATTATCTGGAGGGCAGGCTACACGAATAAACAAGGTATGCAAAGGGCAGAAATGGATCGCTGGGTCCTACCACCTTGGTGAAAACTTGCTGGGACCCAAGGGGAATATATGTCTCTTGCAAAGGCTTCAGCAGATACCATTGGGGAACAGGCTTTGACCCCATAGGTGATATCTTTTCCCTTCAAGGTTTAGTCATAGAACATCACTGGAACAGAACAATACATCCACACAGAGCAAACATGAACTAATATAAACTTTTTCTTACAATTAATTTTCACACTTTAATCATATAGTGACCAGTGGTGTTGTAAATACCTAAAGAGTTACATATGCCAAGTAAGAAAACATATACGTGGCTATATGTGGTGTAATAGAACTTCAAGGCCCTAGGCATAGTTGTCTATAAAAGTCTCATACAGCAATCATGAGAACAGCAACATGAAAACAAATAAGAAGAACCTGTGAAAGTCTAGAACTCTTGATTAGTTTGATTCCATAATAACCCAATGGATGAATTGCAAAGCAAGTGCATATTTATTATCTGGAGGGCAGGCTACACGAATAAACAACGTATGCAAAGGGGCGAAATGGATCGCTGGGTCCTACCACTTTGGTGAAAACTTGCTGGGACCTGAGGGGTATATATGCCTCCAGCAAAGGCTTCAGCAGATACCATTTGGGAACAGGCTTTGACCCCATAGGTGATATCTTTTCCTTTCAAGGTTTAGTAATAGAACATCACTGGAACAGAACAATACATCCACACAGAGCAAACTTGAACTAATATAAACTTTTTCTTACAATTAATTTTCACACTTTAATCGTTGTAAATACCTACAGAGTTACATATGCCAAGTAAGAAAACATATAAGTGTCTACATGTGGTGTGATAGAACTTCAAGACCCTAGGCATAGTTGTCTATAGTAACATGAAAGCCAATAAGAATAATCTGTCAAAGTCTAGAACTCTTGATTAGTTTGATTCCATAATAACCCAATGGAAAAAATGCTAAGCAAGTGCATATTGATTATCTGGAGAGCTGGCTACACGAATAAACAAGGTAAGCAAAGTGGTGAAATGGATCGCTGGGTCCTACCACCTTGGTGAAAACTTGCTGGGACCCGAGGGGTATAAATGCCTCTTGCAAAAGCTTAAGCAGATACCATTGGGGAACAGGCTTTGACCCCATAGGTGATATCTTTTTCCCTTCAGATTTAGTCACAGAACATCACTGGAACAGAACAATACATTCACACAGAGCAAACTTGAACTAATATAAACTACTTCTTACGATTAATTTTCACACTTTTATCATGTAGTGACCGGTGGTGTTGTAAATACCTAAAGAGTTACATATGCCAAGTAAGCATACATGTAAGTGACTACATGTGGTGTGATAGAACTTAAAAACCCTAGGTATAGTTGTCTATAGTAACATGAAAGCAAATAAGAAGAACCTGTCAAAGTCTAGAACTCTTGATTAGTTTGATTCCATAATAACCCAATGGAAACATGCTAAGCAAGTGCATATTGATTATCTGGAGGGCTGGCTACACGAATAAACAAGCTAAGCAAAGTGGCGAAATGGATCGCTGTGTCCTACCACCTTGGTGAAAACTTGCTGGAACCCGAGGGGTATAAGTAGTTCTTATAAGGTAGCTTATGTCAAAATGATTTACGCCTTTGACCTTTTGACAGGTTGAACTTCCGGTGACCTGTATGATTGATGGGTTGAACTTCCGGAATGAGGTCATGGGATTAACCTATTGACCCCTCCCACGCATTGATCATGGTTTTGACAGTTAGTTTTTGCCCTATGACCTAGCTAGTCCTAAATCATAGTTTTGAAGGATAGTTTTTGACCTATTTAAATAGAACAGATGTTTTTGCCGGTTGTTTGAACTTTGTCCCAGTTATATGGGTTTGTGTGTGGTTATATGTGTGCGTGTGTGGTTATATGGCTTGTGTCACAGGCCTGCGCCCCCTCCCATTACATTCCTGAGCAGTATATAAATGGGGTCAGTTATGTTATTTATATATAAAACATTCTATAATTTATATAATTTATATAATATAATCTAAAACAATTAAAGGTTGAAAAAACATTTAGTTATTTCACATTCATATGTAAAACATCCTATCCTTTATATAATTTATATAATATAAATTATATCATAATTATCATGCTGAAGTTGAAAACATACTGTTCTTTATATTCTATCCTTTATATAATTTATATAATCTAAAGCAATTTAACTAAGGTTGAAAAACATTCTGTTCTTTAAAAGAAAAAGGTTTTCTTTCTTTAAAAGCTTACTAAAACCAATTGTTTAGATTTAGATGTACAAATAAAATCATCTTACATTATTTTAGAGAGTTGAAAAGTATGTCCATACCATTCATGTCCACAAAAAAAAAATTAACTAAAGTTGAAAAACATACCTTTAAAAGTGTATAATATAAAATAAATTATCTTGCTAAAGTTGAAAAACATACCGTTCCTTAAAAGTATAATATAAATATCTTATTGATCCAATTATTTTAGTTTTAGATGAATAAAAATTGACTGAGTTAAAATTAACACATCAATGTCCATACCACTGATGCCCACAAAAATAATTAAACTAAAGTTGAAAAACATACCTTTAAAAGTGTAAAATATAAAATAAAATAATTTTACTAAGGTTGAAAAATATGCTGTTCTTTTTAAAAGAATATAAAATTAAAAGCTTACTAAAACCAATTCATTCAGCTGAATAAATAAAATCATCTTACCTTATTTTAGAAAGTTGAAGTATACCATTGATGTCCACAAAAAATGCAATGTATGAATGGATTCAAAATTGTTTTACACAACTGAATTCACATAGTCATTCCTGAATGACCTCACACTGTCTCAAAACATAAGGAGCGCGCTTCTAATGTATGTGTGTCAAAAAGTAAAACACACGTGTCTGTCTGTGTGTGTGTGTGTGTGTGTGTGTGTGTGTGTGTGTGTGTGTGTGTGTGTGTGTGTGCGCGCCCCCTTCACATGTGAGCTTTGACCCCTCTCCTTCGCATACCAGAGCACAGTGAGAGTTAGGAAGGGGTTTCCTAATATCACACTAACAAAAGTTGAAAAACATACTGTTCCTTAAAAGTGTATAAATAAAATGGTTATTAAAAATATACTGAAACCAATTGTTTTAGATGAATAAATAAAATTTATCTTACATGTTTAGAGTTACAACTCTTGAACTTACATGTTCAAGAAGCTCTTAAGAGAGTTAACATAAATCACAGAGGTTCTCTCTCACACCAGCGTCTCTGACTCAGAGGGGTGTATTCAGTGATGGGATGAGACATTTTGAATGGTGTGTTAAACTTATAGTCCTAAAAGTTTAAATGACATCTTTTAAAAATAAAATAAAATAAAATAATAAAAAACAAATATTCTACAACGATGGTCTGTGGAAAAATTTGACTTGAACTTAAAGTATTTTTATTTATTTATAATGGGTATGTAAAATAATTAGAAATTTTTTAAAGCGTCACAAGTCATCTCACGCTTGTGAAATATTCAATAATTTCTTAAGTTGTATCTGTGAGAAAATGACAACCACATAGGCCTATCTTCAGAGAGAGCAACCATGAAAACATTTAGAAACTGGGAATCTTCCAGAAATAAGGTCCTTCCGATCAGCGCTGAGAAAGAAGTTACTTGACAATAATGATAGCTTCAGGATATCGGATGACAGATGAGCCTCTGTGCATCGTGTCAGAGCGTATGTCATGTTAGTCTGCTAACGCCTTTACAGAGCCAAAGTTTTGTACACACTAAATTTATTTCAAATCATAATCGTAAAAGTTTAAATATTGTTTAAATTAAATCTTTAAAGTTTGAATAATACATACTCATCTTCTATTTATCTTTTAGAAGACTTGTGTATGATATAAATTATTTTGTTTAACGGTGACCTAAAGTATAATTGTTATTAAACGTCTGTTGTCTGTTCAAAACTTTAGGTGGTTGTATGTCGTCTTAAATCTCATTTATATGAAAAAGATTAAATCCGCATTTTTTGTCCATGCTGGGTTTAAATTTTTATGGTGGGGGCCATAATGATTTTTGTACCGCCACTGCATATTCCCGTACACCTAAAAACGACCATCATAGAAAACTACATTTTCAAAATGAAATAAATAAATAATTTAATAAAATGTAAACAAAGTTTTAGCTAAATAAAAACACCTTACATTTCCAGAGAGGCAAAGTAGTTCTTTATGCAATGATAAAAACGATCCAAAAAAGCAAATAGTTTAAGTTGTCATAAACAGAACAAAACAAAACAAAAATCCTCCAGTGATAAACAACAGTGTGAACTGAAGCTTCAGGATATAGGGCGACAGACCAGATGAGTCTCGGCGGACAATGTCGCAGTAAATCTAGTCTGCTAACGCCTTTCCAGAGTACATCCAGAGTTTACACTAATTTCATTTAAAAGCATAAACCTTAAAAGTTTAAATCAAATCTTTAAAAGTTTTATTAAAATCATATCTTCTTAGAAGATTTATGTATTATTGTTACTAAGCAGCGTCTGTCCAAAAACTTTAGATTGTTACATACAACATACAACATGAAACATGTTATCAAAGTTTGTCACAATGTTTTATAAGAAATCCTAGGACTTTACATTGCTCTTATTTAGACAAAGTTGTATCATTTGGAAAATCACCACACAATTTGAGAGATGCAATGTGTGATAAGTAAAAATCACACATCGTCTTAATTCAAAGTATAAGTATAAGATCATTTTTACTCGTATCTCCCGAACTAGGGTGAAACCCTTTACTGAGAATATACCACCGGCCATCTACTCAAAATATATGTAGAAGTTTCAAATGTTAGCATTTGTTGATGGTGGCCGTATGAACAGATTTTGGGGGGAGCTATAGCAGGAAGCATGCCCTTTGACCTCCTTGATTTGGAGGCTTTTTTGTTAAAAAGATTTCTCCCACACTGTAAAAAAAGTGTAATTTTACAGGTAATTGTCTGTATTTTTTACAGAATTTGACCGTTTTGTCATTATACAGCAAATATCTGTAAAATAAAAGGCATTTGCTGTAATTTAAAGTCCACTGTTAAATTTACAGGTAATTGCTTGTATTTTGCATCAATTTTACTTTTTTTTAAAGGAACTTGTCTGTATTTTTACAGAGTTATGTGTAATTTTACAGAAATTATAAGTAATATTTTACAGAATTTTTCTTTGAAATTAGAAAACAAAGAAAAGAAGGTATAACTGCGGAAATCTGCATCTATTCAATATGTTTTCCTTACAGATTATTAAGCATGTGGGGGTTAAAGTGAGCTTTTTAAAGGTTAAATAATAGTATTTGTACATACAGTACCCTACATAGGCTACAGTAGGCCTGTATTGAATTATTTTTTATTTCACATTTTATTTTATACTCATTTTGATAATTATTTCATTGTCTTATTCTCCCATAATTTCATGTATATTTTATAAATATTTTTCCAAATCTCCGTTGCTGCACATTCAGGGCTTTGTGTGTGTGAGTGCGCGCGCGCGATGATGCAGATTCAAATTCGCCGCCATTTCTTTTCCGCTGTTTACTCCCGTCTCCCGCCCACAACGGTTAACGTTAGCTGATCAGTCGAGTTTGGGCAAGCGGGAGATTTGAATTCAGTCTACTCTCGTGAAGTGGATTGTGAGATCAACAGTGGTTCAAAGCAATCGTATTCGTCAAGAGCAGCCGTGAGCAGGAGCTCTGTGAGTTTTCAAGCTAACATTAGCATTCTTAAATTATGTTCAGTCATAACTGGCGAGAGCTGGAGGGCAAAACACTGAAAATGTAGCATGCGTCTTTACCTTTTCCATCTGTTTTAAGAAAGATCAGTTGAACCCACATCTCAAAAGACCTAAAACAAGCTTTCGTAGACTTGTTATACAAATCAAATTCTTTTTAATTGTGTATAAAATCTTCCTTAATACGCGATAGTAGGCTATCTGTCAGTAACGTTAAATCAATCTCTTAAATGGCGGGACATTTTGAAATAGGCCTAACGTTACCATGTTTTTTTTTTTTTTTTTTGTTTTTTTTCTTTGTGGTTAAACCATAGTTAATTTTCGTAAGGGTTAACGTGGCTATCAAGACTGTTAAGAAAACGAGACTAGAATATGAACACAGCATGATAAATTGCATATTCTGGCTGCATCTGCTTGTTAACACATAGCCTAGCTATAGAATGCATATATGTGCATACAGTGAGGAAAATAAGTATTTGAACACCCTGGTATTTTGCAAGTTCTCCCACTTAGAAATCATGGAGGGGTCTGAAATTGTCATCGTAGGTGCATGTCCACTGTGAGAGACATAATCTAAAAAAAAAAATAATCCAGAAATCACAATGTATGATTTTTTAACTATTTATGTGTGTGATACAGCTGCAAATAAGTATTTGAACATCTGAGAAAATCAATGTTAATATTTGGAACAGTAGCCTTTGTTGGCAATTACAGAGGTCAAACATTTCCTGTAGTTTTTCACCAGGTTTGCACACAATGCAGGAGGGATTTTGGCCACCTCCTCAACACACAGATCTTCTCTAGACCTCAGTCAGGTTTCTGGGCTGTCGCTGAGAAACACAGAGTTTGAGCTCCCTCCAAAGATTCTCTATTGGGTTTAGGTCTGGAGACTGGCTAGGCCACGCCAGAACCTTGATATGCTTCTTACAGAGCCACTCCTTGGTTATCCTGGCTGTGTGCTTCGGGTCATTAAGACCCAGCCTCGACCCATCTTCAATGCTCTAACTGAGGGAAGGAGGTTGTTCCCCAAAATCTCGCAATACATGGCCCCGGTCATCCTCTCCTTAATACAGTGCAGTCGCCCTGTCCCATGTGCAGAAAAACACCCCCAAAGCATGATGCTACCACCCCCATGCTTCACAGTAGGGATGGTGTTCTTGGGATGGTACTCATCATTCTTCTTCCTCCAAACACGTTTAGTGGAATTATGACCAAAAAGCTCTATTTTGGTCTCATCTGACCACATGACTTTCTCCCATGATCATCCAAATGGTCATTGGCAAACTTAAGACGGGCCTTGACATGTGCTGGTTTAAGCAGGGGAACCTTCCGTGCCATGCATGATTTCAAACCATGACGTCTTAGTGTATTACCAACAGTAACCTTGGAAACGGTGGTCCCAGCTCTTTTCAGGTCATTGACCAGCTCCTCCCGTGTAGTTCTGGGCTGATTTCTCACCTTTCTTAGGATTATTGAGACCCCACGAGGTGAGATCTTGCATGGAGCCCCAGTCCGAGGGAGATTGACAGTCATGTTTAGCTTCTTCCATTTTCTAATGATTTCTCCAACAGTGGACCTTTTTTCACCAAGCTGCTTGGCAATTTCCCCGTAGCCCTTTCCAGCCTTGTGGAGGTGAACAATTTTGTCTCTAGTGTCTTTGGACAGCTCTTTGGTCTTGGCCATGTTAGTAGTTGGATTCTTACTGATTGTATGGGGTGGACAGGTGTCTTTATGCAGCTAACGACCTCAAACAGGTGCATCTAATTTAGGATAATAAATGGAGTGGAGGTAGACATTTTAAAGGCAGACTAACAGGTCTTTGAGGGTCAGAATTCTAGCTGATAGACAGGTGTTCAAATACTTATTTGCAGCTGTATCATACAAATAAATAGTTAAAAAATCATATATTGTGATTTCTGGATTTTTTTTTTTTTTTAGATTCTGTCTCTCACAGTGGATATGCACCTACGATGACAATTTCAGACCCCTCCATGATTTCCAAGTGGGAGAACTTGCAAAATAGCAGGGTGTTCAAATACTTATTTTCCTCACTGTATGTTAGGCTTATAAAATAAAAGTTGATAGAATGTTTGTGTTCTGATGAAGAAATTAACTTATCTACATTTTGGATGACCTGGGGTCACCATAGTAGCCTTTTTCATAGGATACTTTTGATCATTGGTTATGAAAATTGCATTGATCCAGATGAACAGACAGTTACACCCCTAACGTTAGGTGTCTCAGCTAAAAACTTCACTGTTAGGCTTTCCTGCTCAGCTTCCAGATCATAATCAGTTGAGGTTTTGCATTGTCTCAGTGGAACATATTCTTAGATGTGTAAATGTAATACTGAGTTGTTAAAAAATATTTTTTTTGTGATTTCAGGTCAAGTGGAAAGCAGATGATCATGGCAAACAAGGTATGGGAAGAAGTAATTTAAAATAAGTAATTTATATCCGATGATACTCAGCTCTATATTTCTTCAAAACCTAACGAAACTTATCAATTCACAAAATTAACGGAATGCATAGCGGATATAAAAAATTGGATGACTCGTAATTTCCTACTTCTAAATTCTGAAAAAACAGAGTTTCTAATTATTGGACAAAAAACTTCCTCACGTAATAACCTAGAATACTGTCTAACACTCGATGGCTGCTCTGTTAAGTCTTCGTCGTCGGTTAGGAACCTGGGTGTGCTCTTTGATACCAATCTTTCATTTGAAAGTCACGTGTCTAGTATCTGTAAAACTGCATTTTTCCATCTTAAAAATATATCTAAATTACGCCATATGCTCTCATTGACAAATGCGGAACAATTAGTTCATGCGTTCATGACCTCAAGGCTAGATTATTGTAATGCCCTACTGGGTGGTTGCCCTGCACGCTTAATAAACAAACTACAGCTGGTTCAAAATGCAGCAGCTCGAGTTCTTACCAGAACCAGGAAGTATGACCATATCAGCCCGGTTCTGTCAAAACTGCATTGGCTCCCTATTAAACATCGCATAAATTTTAAAATATTGCTGATCACTTACAAAGCACTAAATGGTTTAGCTCCGCAGTACTTGAGCGAGCTCTTAACGCATTATAGTCCGTCACGTCTATTGCGATCTCAAAATTCCGGCCAGTTACTAATACCTAGAATATCAAAATCGACTGCTGGCGGTAGATCCTTTTCCTATTTAGCACCAAAACTCTGGAACAGTCTTCCTACCATTGTCCGGGAAGCAGACACACTCTGTCAGTTCAAAGCTAGACTAAAAACACATCTCTTTGACCTAGCTTTCACATAATACATTATAGACTTCTATAATTTAATGTTAGGCTGCATAGATTAGGTCAGCCGGAACCGGGAACACTTCCCATAAATCCTGATGTACTCGTTACATCATGAGAAGAATGGCATCTACGCTAATTTTTGTGTCTGTGTTTATCCCGAGGTTTTCCTGCAGCCTGCCGGATCCAGGCCGTATCCAGATCTGACGAAGGACCTTCGCCTGGACCCGATGTCAACGCAGTGCTGAAGTGCCAACTAGTCTCTCCCTATGGAGGATCCCTCTACCACTATACAGATAAGGCGTTGTCGGGAAAATTCGTTTCGCGTTCCTACCCCAAAGCAACAAAATAAAATAAAATTCTTTATCAAAATTTATAAGGAAAGACAAGTACTTTGTTTAGGCTTGGCTTGTAGGGAATTCCAAACCTGCGTATATTCTAACGCACATAACTATATAACCCATTCTAAATGTGCATGTGAACGCCATCAGCGTTTCTCACAGGTTCGCGTTTAAAGTCTGTGTAGAGGGAATGGTGTCATCTTAGCGGCCCCTAATTTAATAACAAATGATCGTTGCGACGGAAGCAAATCAATCAAAACTAACTTTAGGTGGAAAATAACTTAACTCTTAACTTAGCCAAAACAATCTCTGATACCTTAAATTATACGCTTATCTCTGTAAAGCTGCTTTGAAACAACCTACATTGTTAAAAGCGCTATATAAATGAAGATGACTTGACTTGACTTGAGAGCATTATTATAAAATAACTTTATAAAACCCTAAATTTACAGTTTAACCTTAAAGTTAAATGTTCTTTTTATGTAATTTGACATAATTTATCCGTTTTTCCACGGTTTAATAAGCCATTATCAACAGTAAAGTACTGTAATTTAATTAACTTTGACCGTAAAGTCAATTCTGTATTTTTACGGTTTTTGCCTGTCATTTTGTGAAATGGTTATTTGCTGCAATTTAACGGAATCAGTCTGGAAACTTTGCTGCCAGAGATTTACCGTTTTTTTACGGGATTTTTTTTACAGTGCATCTACTCGTTTTTTTTAAATGCGCGTTGCAACTGCGGTAGCCGTTATGCGTCAAGAATCTATGACAACGTGTCTTCCGATAGCACTTCATCGAGTTTAATTGTACATGTTCTACCGTTATGATGTACTTGTTACATGTTCTACCGTTCTATATAATGATTTACACAACCAAGCTTGTCATTTAGACCGTACCTTTGACTTACCAGTCGAGAAGAAAGCTGGCAACTTCCCTTTCAAAGTCTTTCTCCTTCATTAGCTCTTTCCACCTGGGAAAAGCTATCCCGATATTTATTTACATACCGATCAATTAAATTTTAGCTTTTTGGGGACGAGGATTCCTTCTCCTGTGGCTCGGCATAACTATGATCCTGCATTATATTGTAGCCTACCCTACAGTGCAGCCTTTTAAATGCATATGGGAGGCAGTATCAATGCCTCCCATATGGTCTAGCGGGTAGGATTCCTGGTTTTCATCCAGGCTGTCCAGGCTGCTACTCAATAGTCGAATAATCATCAATAATCATTTTTAGTAATTCATAGTCTTAGAGGCCTACACGAACTGCAGAAACAAGCAGAAGATATGTAAAACTCATAAATGCTGTTTCGGTACTGAATCATTTTCACAAATACAATGATGAAACGTGCTAGTGCTTTTTGTCCCTCTCTGCTCTTTTTCAAGATGGCGGAACGACACGGAAGCCTCCTTGGACTTACCCGTCCCATGTAAATAAAGATAAGAAATTAACTCAGATCATTGGCACAGATCATTTTACACCCATGAGGACTTATTTTATGATTTTAGCTAATAAAAAACTCCTGCACCTTTAGTTTCAGATGTTTAAATGACAACATACCATTTTTCAATCTACACATGAGAGACCTTCAGAAGTTTCAGAAGGCCTTCAACGGCTTAGGTCCGTTGGCGAAAACACTGCATGTGTAAGGTTGTTTTCCAGATTTTCACCCAAAATCAAATACTGTATGACACTTTTCAAAGTTAGAATAAAAAGACCTGTTGTGTTCTGACACAAGGCCATTAACCGGTTCTTTTTGTTTTATAAAAGTATTTTTTGCTTATTTCTAAATATCAACCTGATAAATATGGACTGAATACACGATTAAACAAGATAATCATGCTACCAAATACGTCTGACACAACATTTTTAAGAAAAATACAACTAAACAATGATAATGTTTAGTTTAGATGTTGATGATTAAGTTTCAGGCGTAGTGCAACCATACAATGTCAGATTTCTCTAACATTGCGAAGTCTCACTCACGACGAACAACGTTGTAAATAAAATAAAATATTATGGAAGTCATTGTACCGTAATTTTATTTTATTGATTAATATTATGGTGATTTAAAATTTTTGTTATTAACTAACACTTCAACATCCGGCACAAAGATGTATTATTTGAAAAATGTAATGTTCACAATCTACAGTTAGATATTCTCCTCCTTAGTATCTTTGAGTGTATTTTTACACGGCAGCATATTTTGTCACACCGTAGTGATGCAAAGTTCCACACTCTATGGACCAACTTTAAAAAACAAAACAAAATTAAAGCTGCAAGCATTGATGAAAGGGCCCTCGCACCCGTGCCATCAACACTCGGTGGCTTTAGGAAGACAGAGCATGGTTGGGAAATGTACATTTAAGGAGGTATATATAGTAAGAGTATGTCAAAGTCAGTTACAAAATGTTTTGTATAATGGTGATAATAGCATGCTTCATGACTCAGCTAAGTGTTGCTAGCATGTTTAGTCTGTTTCTAGCATGCTTAGTACACAATAACTATGTGGTTAGTACTGCATTACTGTGTTACCCATGTCAGTTTCTGTTGCCAGTAGGTGGCGTTATGACTATAACTGAATATGAGCATGGATGTGTGTTCAGGACAGAACTCTTATCAAACGTGTATAGTTTGGTGCAAATTGGACATTGCCTTCTTGAGTAACAATAAAGTCATGTTTCATTGAATTAGCATTCTTTAGCACTTAGCTAAGCATTGTTAGCATGTTTTAACATGTTTCTAGCATGTTTAGAACTCAATGACATTTTTAACATGTTGCTAGAACGGCATCAACGTGTTAAACATGTCACTTCCTGTTGCCAGTAGGTGGTGCTATTACTATAACTGAACATTCTCATGTAGATGTGTTCAGGCCATGACTCTTATCAAAAGTGTGAAGTTTGGGGCAGATTGGACATTCCATGCCTGAGTTACAGCAAATTCCTATTTAATTGCAATAATTGCTTTAGCACTTAGCTCAGAGTTTGCTAGCATGTTTTAGCATGTTTCTAGTATGTTGTTAGCATGTTTAACACTTGCTGGCACTTTTTTATATGTTATTAGGAGTCCATAACAGTGTTAAACATGTCACTTCCTGTTGCCAGCAGGTGGCGCTATGACTGTAACTGAATATAAGCCTGGTCATGTGTTCAGGACAGAACGTTTATCAAAAGTGTGAAGTTTGGGGCAGATTGGACATTCCATGCCTCAGTTACAGCAAATTGATATTTAATTGCAGTAATATCATTCTTTAGCACTTAGCTAAGTGTTTGCTAGTATGTTTTAGCATGTCTCTAGTATGTTGGTAGGATGTTTAGCACCTACTGGCATTTTTTTATATGTTATTAGGAGTCAAGAACAGTGTTAAAT
Source organism: Scardinius erythrophthalmus (assembly GCF_964197995.2). Taxonomy (NCBI): domain Eukaryota; kingdom Metazoa; phylum Chordata; class Actinopteri; order Cypriniformes; family Leuciscidae; genus Scardinius; species Scardinius erythrophthalmus. The sequence continues at coordinate 18,504,540 of NC_138222.1, forward strand.
GTCACTTCCTGTTGCCAGCAGGTGGCGCTATGACTATAACTAAATATGAGCATGGACATGTGTTCAAGAGATTACTCTTATCAAACGTGTGAAGTTTGGGGTAGATTGTACATTGCCTTCTTGAGTAACAACAAAGTCCTGTTTCATTGAATTAGCATGCTTTAGCACTTAGCTAAGTATTGCTAGCATGTTTTAATATGTTTCTAGCATGTTTAGAACTCAATGGCATTTTTAACATGTTGCTAGAATGGCATCAACGTGTTAAACATGTCACTTCCTGTTGCCAGTAGGTGGCGCTATTACTAAAACTGAATGTGAGCATAGACATGTGTTCAGGCCATGATTCTTATCAAACGTGTGAAGTTTGGGGTAGATTGGACATTCCATGCCTGAGTTACAGCAAATTCCTATTTAATTGCAGTAATAGCATGCTTTAGCACTTAGCTAAGTGTTTGCTAGCATGTTTCTAGTATGTTATTAACCTGTTTAGCACTTGCTGGCTCTTTTTTATATGTTATTAGGAGACCACAACAGTGTTAAACATGTCACTTCCTGTTGACAGCAGGTGGCGCTATTACTATAACTGAATATTCTCATGTAGATGTGTTCAGGCCATGACTCTTATCAAACGTGTGAAGTTTGGGGCAGATTGGACATTCCATGCCTGTGTTACAGCAAATTCCTATTAAATTGCAGCAATGGCATGCTTTAACACTTAGCTAAGTGTTTGCTAGCATGTTTCTAGTATGTTGTTAGCATGTTTAGCACTTGCTGGCACTTTTTTTATATGTTTTTATATGTCCACAACAGTGTTTAACATGTCACTTCCTGTTGCCAGCAGGTGGCACTATGACTGTAACTGAATATGAGCATGGTCATGTGTTCAGGACAGAACGTTTATTAAAAGTGTGAAGTTTGGCGCAGATTGGACATTGCCTTCTTGAGTAACAACAACATCCTGTTTCATTGAATTAGCATGCTTTAACACTTAGCTAAGTATTGCTAGCATGTTTTAACATGTTTCTAGCATGTTTAGAAGTCAATGGCATTTTTAACATGTTGCTAGAATGGCATCAACGTGTTAAACATGACACTTCCTGTTACCAGTAGGTGGCGCTATTACTATAACTGAATATTCTCATGTAGATGTGTTCAGGACAGAACGCTTATCAAAAGTGTGAAGTTTGGGGCAGATTGGACATTCCATGCCTGAGTTACAGCAAATTCCTATTTAATTGCAATAATAGCATGCTTTAGCACTTAGCTAAGAGTTTGCTAGCATGTTTTAGCATGCTTCTAGTATGTTGTTAGCATGTTTAGCACTTGCTGGCACTTTTTTATATGTTATTAGGAGTCCATAACAGTGTTAAACATGTCACTTCCTGTTGCCAGCAGGTGGCGCTATGACTATAACTGAATATGAGCATGGTCATGTGTTCAGGACAGAACTCTTATCAAAAGTGTGAAGTTTGGGGCAGATTGGACATTCCATGCCTGAGTTACAGCAACTTCCTGTTTCATGGCGAAACATCGAAATTTGTCAGGCCGCCGAGGACCTGCCCTTCGACGAAAACTCAAGATCTTCGCAATTTAACTTCGCAAAGGCCTTAAGATTACACTCACTAAATTTGAAGATGATCAGATTAAAACTGTAGGAGGAGTTCGTTAAAGTACGAGGCCTGAAAATGGCAGAAACTGCACAAAAATCTGAGAGGAAGTTGAAAATGGCTGACTTCCTGTTGTGTTTAGGGCTATGCTCCAAGAGACTTTTTTGTAGGTATTAGGTCATTACATGTATGTACCGAATTTCGTGCATGTACGTGGAACGTTGCAGGAGGCGCACTCCGTTGAACTTTTATAGGTGGCGCTATCGAGCCATTTTGCCCCTTCCAATTCTGAAACCTATATCAGATGTAAATTTTCGCCAGTTCTGACGCGTGTGCAAAGTTTTGTGAGTTTTCGAGCATGTTTAGGCCCTCAAAAATGCAATTAAATGCGGAGAAGAAGAAGAAGAATAATAATTAAAGCTGCAAGCAGCGATGAAAGGGCCCTCGCACCCGTGCCGCCGCCACCCGGTGGCTTTAGGAAGACAGAGCATGGTTGGACAATGTGCATTTAAGGAGGTATATATAGTAGTTGCTAGCATGTTTAGTATGTTTTTAGCATGCTTAGTACACAATAGTTATGTGGTTAGTACTGCATTACTGTGTTAACCATGTCAGTTTCTGTTGCCAGTAGGTGGGGCTATGTCTATATCTGAATATCGCTATGTAGATGTGTTCAGTGCAGGACTTTTATCAAACATGTGGAGTTTGGGGCAGATTGGACATTGTATGCTTGAGTTACAACAACTTCCTTTAGCATTTCTAGCATGTTTTATGATGTTTCTAGCATATTACATATTAATTTTGGGGTAGATTGGACATTGAATGCCTGAGTTACAGCAAATTCATATTTAATTGCAGTAATAGGATGCTTTAACACTTAGCTAAGTATTTGATTGCATGTTTCTAGTATGTTGCTAACATGTTTAGCAGTTGGTGACACTTTTTTATATGTTATTAGGAGTCCAGAATAGTGTTAAACGTCACTTCCTGTTGCCAGCAGGCGGCGCTATGACTATATCTGAATATGAGCATGGACTTGTGTTCAGGAGATAACTATTATCAAACGTGTGAAGTTTGGGGTAGATTGGACATTGTATGCCTAAGTTACAACAACTTCCTTTAGCATTTCTAGCATGCTTTAGAACTTAGCTATGTGTTGCTAGCATGTTTCTTGCATGTTACATATTAAGTTTGGGGCAGATTGGACATTCCATGCCTGTGTTACAGCAAATTCATATTTAATTGCAGCAATAGCATGCTTTAGCACTTAGCTAAGTGTTTGCTAATATGTTTCTAGTATGTTGTTAGCATGTTTAGCACTTGCTGGCACTTTTTTATATGTTATCAGGAGTCCACAACAGTGTTTAACATGTCACTTCCTGTTGCCAGCAGGCGGTGGTATGACTGTAACTGAATGAGCATGGTCATGTGTTCAGGACAGAACGCTTATCAAAAGTGTGAAGTTTGGCGCAGATTGGACATTGCCTTCTTGAGTAACAACAACATCCTGTTTCATTGAATTAGCTAAGTATTGCTAGCATGTTTTAACATGTTTCTAGCATTTTTAGAAGTCAATGGCATTTTTAACATGTTGCTAGAACGGCATCAACGTGTTAAACATTACACTTCCTGTTACCAGTAGGTGGCGCTATTACTATAACTGAATATTCTCATGTAGATGTGTTCAGGCCATGACTCTTATCAAACGTGTGAAGTCTGGGGCAGATTGGACATTCTGTGCCTGAGTTACAACAAATTTCTATTTAATTGCAGTAATAGCATGCTTTAGCACTTAGCTAAGTGTTTGCTAGCATGTTTTAGCATGTTTCTAGTATGTTGTTAGCATGTTTAGCACTTGCTGGCACTTTTTTATATGTTATCAGGAGTCCACAAGAGTGTTAAACATGTCACTTCCTGTTGCCAGCAGGTGGCGCTATGACTATAACTGAATATGAGCATGGTCATGTGTTCAGGACAGAACGCTTATCAAAAGTGTGAAGTTTGGGGCAGATTGGACATTCCATGCCTTAGTTACAGCAACTTCCTATTTATTTGCAGCAATAGCATGCTTTAGCACTTAGCTAAGTGTTTGCTAACATGTTTCTAGTATGTTGTTAGCATGTTTAGCACTTGCTGGCACTTTTTTATATGTTATCAGGAGTCCACAACAGTGTTTAACATGTCACTTCCTGTTGCCAGCAGGTGGCGCTATGACTGTAACTGAATATGAGCATGGTCATGTGTTCAGGACAGAACGCTTATCAAAAGTGTGAAGTTTGGCGCAGATTGGACATTGCCTTCTTGAGTGACAACAACATCCTGTTTCATTGAATTAGCATGCTTTAGCACTTAGCTAAGTATTGCTAGCATGTTTTAACATGTTTCTAGCATTTTTAGAAGTCAATGGCATTTTTAACATGTTGCTAGAACGGCATCAACGTGTTAAACATGACACTTCCTGTTACCAGTAGGTGGCGCTATTACTATAACTGAATATTCTCATGTAGATGTGTTCAGGCCATGACTCTTATCAAACGTGTGAAGTTTGGGGCAGATTGGACATTCCGTGCCTGAGTTACAGCAAATTCCTATTTAATTGCAGTAATAGCATGCTTTAGCACTTAGCTAAGTGTTTGCTAGCATGTTTTAGCATGTTTCTAGTAAGTTGTTAGCATGTTTAGCACTTGCTGGCACTTTTTTATATGTTATCAGGAGTCCACAAGAGTGTTAAACATGTCACTTCCTGTTGCCAGCAGATGGCGCTATGACTGTAACTGAATATGAGCATGGTCATGTGTTCAGGACAGAACGCTTATCAAAAGTGTGAAGTTTGGGGCAGATTGGACATTCCATGCCTGAGTTATAGAGGTCTGCACGGGCTTTAAACTGAAGCCCGAACCCGGCCCGTACCCGCGATCATTTAACCCGACCCGACCCGACCCGACAATTTAATTTACATGTTAAGCCCGAACCCGAGGTCCACTCTATTTCTCACAGCAAATAAATAGCATTTTTGAGAGAGAGAGCCTGTGTGTCTGTGGTCTGTGTAGCCTATGCATACATTGCACATCGAGAAGAAAGCGAAAACATTGCAAAGCGAGAAGAAACCGCTCTGGATGAAATGTGAATTTTAAAACAAATTAAATGAACAACAGCCATGGCTTAATTTGAGCCCCACCTCCGACATTAGATCCGGAACCTTTTTTATTGGATCCGGCACCTCCTGTGTCACTAAAATGAATCACCTAAATGAAATAAAATAAAATAAAATTACTGTTTGTGTAGTGTTCAATGTTTGTGACTCATGACTTGCGCGCTTGTACGAGTTGAGATTGCTGTTAGCCTCGATCGTTTCACTCAGGGGAAAAATGTCAAAAAGACAGGAAAGTTTGCTTAACTTTTTAAAATACGCTGGACAGTCAGATCCCAAACAAGCAAAAATCGTTTCCGCTGATCAAAAAGGAGACCACGGTGGACACAGTAGCCTAGTATTGACATAATATCTCGTTATTTCAACAAAATAAGGGGACATTCTAATCTGCATTAAGCCACATTAAGCTTTCTTATAATGGTTTTCTATGGGAGGAAAATGCTTAACGTGTAAATGCGTTCATATTATTGGCTCATCTGATTTTTTTGTACATAGCATAGCCTATTTGTTAGGATTTTAGTATCATAATGATTAATAAATGCACGCACAATTTTCCGTGAACTTGATTTGAACAAATGCCTTTCAACTTGTGTGTGCAAAATTCAGAATTAAATTAATGCGCAGAAATTTGTACAAATAGAGAGTATGTAGGCCTACTGTTGTAAAGCGCATTTAGTTTCATATTTGTTAAAATATTATAATGTTATTTTTTTTCCATTTATGTTGATTTATGAAAAGTGAACAGCACGACCGAGTAAGATAGGATGCGCAATATGAGACATGGAGCGGGTCAGACATGATTTTGACCGTTGAAGTTGAAGTTGTTTTGTAGAAAGCCTTTCTTTAAAGTGAATTTCGTTTTGTATAAATTGTATCTTAATTTTAATCAATTTTTCAACCAATTGCCTGTATTTAATGAATAGGCTACGAAACAAATATAACGGAGGCGCCCGCGAGCTCACTTGCATTGCACGTGAATTAGAGCACATCCTAACTTAACTAAACTCAGTGTATGCCTCACACAGACATGACAAATACATCAAATGCACAAAGCTTGAAATGTCTTTAAACGAAATCATTCAAAACGAAAAAAGAAAAAGGCTACTCTCTGATTATGTAGTCCATTAGGGTTATTTATGTGCATTTCTCTCTATAAGCGCGTTCACACGGAGATGGCGATCGTCAACTTCATCTTTGCAGCCGAGTCGACACTTTTAGAGAAAACACTTGTTTATTAATAAAAATCAATACACGCGTCACCGGATTTACAGATGCACACACACATATTATTTCGAAATAACGAGATATTGTGTTGAAATAACATTATTAATAATAGCCTATATATTTTTGAATATTTGATTGAATGCTGAATGTTGCGCTTGTTCAATTTAATAAAATTAAAGCTTTAATTCTGATCATTAACATAACTTAACTGAATATTAAATATTTTGTGGCCAAGTTTTGCGCTGCTCCCCGTCAATGATCTTGCACCCACCCACTCAGCACATGCGTTAAAAATTCTCTGGCGCTGTCCCTGCAGAGAAGCTACGTAGGCAGCAGTGGCGGCTGGTGAAAAATATCTTAGGTGGGGCTGTGTCATATTCAAACCATGGGAGTAGGCTATTAGGCCTACTTTCTGCCCTTGGTATGTGTATTGTGTTTGATGTTTATTTTGTTCTATTCCTTAACCCACTCCCAGTGGTTCTCAAACTTTTTAGAGTTGTACCCCAAGAGGCTTAATGTCCTTCTGCGTACCCACACTCGTCACACCAAGGGACAATATTTGCCCCCTTAAATCGATTTTTTCAAGTGCATTTTTACCTTTACACATACCTTTATAAAATAAATAATGCTTTAAAAAAAAAGTTAAATAGATAAATATGCAATGATGGTAAAAACGAAGTGATGCTTTTAAATATTAAATTAAAACCGCCAGTAGGTGGTGAGTCATCGAGTCATTCAGAAATGAAGCAAGTGGTAGTATTTATGAATTAATCATTGAATCATTGACTCTAATGATTCGTTCAAAGTCGCAGATTCGTTCTCAAACACTGCTGTGTGCTGCAGTTCTGCTGTGGCTTTGGAGCTATTATTTTATTGTAAAAATAATGACAACTGTGTTGAAAATGAACATCACTTAATATTAATATTTCGTTTGTTGAACTGTTGTATAAAATCAATGTGACATTTGCAATCGCTAACGCACATGGTCGAGAATGGCAATATAGCGCGATTTGCCGAGGCAGCAATCTGCACGAGACCTGTCATATAGCAGCCCACTACACGCTGCTTAAATGCAGACAGTTTTGACCGCAAAAGATGAGGTAATTTGATCGGATGTCATGTATTTACAGCATTTAACCTGAGAGAAATGCATGCTCAGTTTAAATCGTATTTTAAGATGAGGTAGTATTAAAGGAACGGCAAAATTCAGCATTTTGTTCCCGCACCACCTTCTGTCACCTCACGGTTTGAGAACCACCACAAACCCAGTTTGAGAACCACTGCCTTTACATATCTTTGTAAAGCGAATAATAATAATATTACAAATAATTATTAGTATTAACACAAACTGCACGATACCAGTGCTCTGTCAAAAAGTCAGTAATTATTTAATGCCATATTACAAGGCTGAGGCATTCTTACACAAAAAAAACAAAACAAATTGCACAAACTTTCCATTTGCATTTGAAATTTAATTAAAACAGTAGTTACTTTCTCAGACAGGTCCCTCGCTCCGGTAACTGTCCATGCTGGATCTATCGCTGTTGTTTTAAAAAGTAATCACGGAAAGCAAAACAAGGCATTAGCATGACGCATCCAGCTAGCTAGCCCGATAGACAGCTGTCTGATGGAGATGGGCGTGCCTCGGCTCGGGCTCGCGCAGCTTTGGGCGCTAAACAGAAGCGCCCATAGCTGACTAGATTTGAGCTCGCTGATTGGCTACAGTTTATGTCAAACATGTCAAACTTAAATCAGCAATTGGCTAAACTGATCCACAGACCCGCCTCTCTGGGGCGCCTCTCTCCAGCGCCCCAGAGCTGATCGACGTGCACGCAGGTGGAGGAGACGTGTTGAAAAAGCAGATATTTTGAATTTCTATTATATTTTTCACATATACTGGGTGTATTTAATATCTCAAACACACAAATACTGACAATTTGTATGTATGATTTATGTATATATTTACTTATTTATTTAATGAGTGTGGCTCATAAACTGTGGTCTGGCTCATGGGGGGGCGGCGCCCTAGCGCCCTCTATTGGCCAGCCGCCCCTGATAGGCAGTGTAATTATTTATTTATTTATTTTTTGTTCCGTTACCTCCAACCTCAGTTTTGAGTCGCCGGATCTCTCTCTCGCGTGCTGGTCACCACAACACAGCAAGCAGGCAAAGCACACGGCACGCAAACTATATATAGCTTATATAGTTTTTCTTAGTTAAAAAACCCGAGCCCGACCCGAACCCGAGGCTGTTCAATAAACATTAACCCGAACCCGACCCGAAACCCGCACATTTTTCGGGACCCGTCGGGCTCGGGTCAGGTAGCAGACCTCTACTGAGTTACAGCAACTTCCTGTTTCATGGCGAAACATCAAAATTTGTCAGGCCGCCGAGGGCCCGCCCTTCGACGAAAACTCAAGATCTTCGCAATTTAACGTCGCAAAGGCCTTAAGATTACACTCACCAAATTTGAAGATGATCAGATTAAAACTGTAGGAGGAGTTCGTTAAAGTACGAGGCCTGAAAATGGCAAAAAGTGCACAAAAATCAGAGAGGAAGTTGAAAATGGCTGACTTCCTGTTGTGTTTAGAGCTACGCTCCAAGAGACTTTTTTGTAGGTATTAGGTCCTTACACATATGTACCGAATTTCGTACACGTACGTGGAACACAGCGGGAGGCGCACTCCGTTGAACTTTTATAGGTGGCGCTATCGAGCCATTTTGCCCCGCCCAATTCTGAAACCTATATCAGATGTAAATTTTCGCCAGTTCTGACGCGTGTGCAAAGTTTCGTGAGTTTTCGAGCATGTTTAGGCCCTCAAAAATGCAATTAAATGCGGAGAAGAATAATAATAATAATAATAAACAGAGCAATTCCAAGAGGGTCCTCACACCATCGGTGCTCGGGCCCTAAATATAGCTGCGAGCAGCGATTACGGGCCCAAGCCGGTGGCACCGCAACCCCGGTGCCTTTAGTTACCTAAAGGCACCGGGGTGGCGGTACCGCCGGCTTTGGCCCTTCATCACTGCTCGCAGCTATATTTATATATATATATATATAAAAGACCAAAAATATTACTTGACTTACCTTATTCTGATTTTATGATACACTCAAAATATTCCACAACAAATCCTTTAAATTTAATGTAAAAATAAAAATGAAAGAAAGCAGTGTTGGGCTCACGTAACCCTCTTGTTTCAACATTTGCGATGTATTTGGATGCTAAACTATTCTTTATTATAGGCTTTGTTCTTCACTCATGTTCCAATATCGATGGAAAAAATCATCCTCTTCACAAGCGCAAAAATGTGCTTGGAAACATCACAGTGGAGCGGTGCTTACTGTGAATGTATGAATTGTACTACTGACTATTTAGAGCAGTGTAATTTTTATATGTTAGGTTGACTATTTTATTATTATATTTTATGAAGGCTATAATGGACAGGCTGCGATGTCAAGATTACAATGCTGGAGTGTGTGTGTGTGTGTGTGTGTGTGTGTGTGTGTGTGTGTGTGTGTGTGTGTGTGTGTGTGTGTGTGTGTGTGTGTGTGTGTGTGTGTGTGTGTGTGTGTGTGTGTGTGTGTGTGTGTGTGTGTGTGTGTTCATGTTTTTCTATCCCGGTGGGGACTTCAACCTGAATGCACACCGACTCATGGGGACTCGTGTCACAGTGGGGACCTAAATAGAGGTCCCCATGGGTAAACAAGCTTATAAATCATACAGAATGAGTTTTTTTTTGGAAATGTAAAAATGCAGAAAGTTTTCTGTGATAGGTAGGTTTAGGGCTAGGGTTAGTGTGAGGAGATAGAATATACAGTTTGTACAGTATAAAACCATTAAGTCTATGGAGAGTCCCAACAAAGATAGTAAACCGTGTGTGTGTGTGTGTGTGTGTGTGTGTGTGTGTGGCGTGGGTGCGATTGAAAAAAAAAAAAACATACTCCGTCATTATACAGGACGACATTCAAACTGCAAAGTGTTAACTTATATTTGTGTACAGTCGCAATAAAACACAACATTGTGCTTTTGTAAAATAATTTCAAGCAATCCTCCCCCCAAAAGGTGCTAATTTTAAAATTAAACTAAAATGCTCATATTAGCGATTTAAAACGGTGCGCATCCACGGTGAGGAACGAGCAGAACAGAGTGAACGTTTTTCAGTTAATTCCTACTTCTATAGGAATTCATTTGAAACGCTCGCTCAACCACTATCAATGTCAGTGCGGACTAACATATTTTACTTTTGTTTTTAAGTTGGCAATTCAAAAGCCCCCAGCGGTGTTACACGTCGATTAACCGGTGGGAAAATATCCTCAGACACATACCTAATAAATGTATATTTAAATACAATATTGGCCTACCTGGTAAAAAGTTTTATATACTATTTTGATGTCCTTTTGGACACAAGAGGGCAGTATAGCCCTATGTTTGCTTTTTTGTTTAACCAAATAGCACTAAATAGACTGTTTTTAACTTTTTCATTCTTCTTGAATTGCAAAAACAGAATAAAATGGGTTTAGTTGTGATATTTGTATACTTTTATATAGAAATAAATGGTATATAATTACATTTTTAGAAGATTTTTAGTGTTTCATTTTTGGACATTACTTTAATCCCTCGCCATAGCAAAACCGTTTAAGATATTTATTATCCATTCACAATTTAGCATATTTAATGTATTTTCATCATGTTGAAAAAGTTTGGTGGGAATAAAATAAATAGTTTAAGAGGAGTGGCTAAAAATTCAGAGGCTGATTTAGCAAAAAAAAATCCACATTCAGACCAAAATATCTGACTTCCTGATGGCTGGAGCTAATGAATGTAAATTAGAAAGTTGTCCGGCTTGATGAGAACAATATACAAACAATTTTATTTTTTACTGTAGTTAAAACTAACCCCCCCACTTTTGTCAAAAGCATGTTGAAAGTGACACACTTCCTGCTGCCAGTTGGTGGCGCTATAACTTTGACTCACAATAGCTACATCCATCTGATCGGCCTCTTACCACGAACACACTGCTGAAGTTTCATCAAGATCAGTTAATGTATGCAGAAGTTATTCCACTTCGTGTTTCTCTTTTCTCGCCATAAATTCGATTCCTCGCCACGGCCAAACCGTTCGAGATATCAAAAATCCGTCCGCAATTTAGCATCCTCAAAGTCTTGACTACATGCTGACTGAGTTTGGAGGTGATTGAATGAATTCTCTAGGAGGAGTACATCACATTCCACAGCAAGCGTTTTCCAAACAACCCATAATAGCCGACTTCCTGTTGGGCTGGCGTGAAACTTGACAGAGGGAAAGTTGTTCGGCCCGATGACATCTATATGTGTACCGAGTTTCATATTAATTCATGCAAGCGTGTTTGATATATGGACCATGTTTTCAGACCCCGTTCAAGGGGGCGCTGTTGAGCCCCCCTGCCACGCCCGTTTCTGAAACTTTTCACATGTCTACTGGCTAATAAGTGTTATGTGTCTGTCGAGTTTCATCCAATTTCAAGCATGCTAAGAGTCTCAAACGCATCCGAAAAGAACATTAAAGTTTGATGCGTTGCCACGGCAACAGTATCTAAGATATCAATAATCCTTTCACAGGTCTACATCTGCCGTGTATCTACATTATACACATAAAGTTTGAAGCAAATCGGGTAAAACTAAGAGGGTGATTTCAAAGCATTTTGAAAGTGACAAACTTCCTGCTGCCAGTTGGTGGCGCTATAACTTTGACTCACAATAATTACATCCATCTGATCGGCCTTTTACCACGAACACATTGCTGAAGTTTCATCAAGATCAGTTAATGTATGCAGAAGTTATAACACACTTCCTGTGTCCCATTATTCGCCATAAATTCGTTTCCTCGCCACGGCCAAACCGTTCGAGATATAAAAAATCCGTTCGCAATTTAGCATCCTCAATGTCTTGACTTCATTCACACCGAGTTTGGTGGCGATCGGATGAATTCCCTAGGAGGAGTATTTCACATTCCATTGTATGCGTTTTCCAAACAACGTATAATAACCGACTTCCTGTTGGGCTGGTGTAAAACTTAGAGCACGAAAGTTGTTCGGCCCGATGAGATCTATATGTGTACTGAGTTTCATATTATTACATGCAAGCGTGTTTGATTTATGGACCAAGTTTTCAGACACCATTCCAGGGGGCGCTGTCGAGCCCCCGTGCCACGCCCGGGTACCAGCTTCAGTCCGGCCCTGATGGCCGCAGGTTCTGACGTGTGTGCAAAATTTCAAGAGTTTTTGAGCATGTTAAGGGCCCCAAAAGTGCCCGAAAGGTTGACAAAATAATAATAATAATAATAATAATAAAATATAGCTGCGAGCAGCGATTACGGGCCCAAGCCGGTGGCACCGCAACCCCGGTGCCTTTAGTTACCTAAAGGCACCGGGGTGGCGGTACCGCCGGCTTGGGCCCTCCATCGCTGCTCGCAGCTATATATTTATATATATATATATATATATATATTAGGGCTGTCAAAGTTAGCGCGTTAATAACGCGTTAACGCAAAATCATATTAACGGCACTAATTTTTTTAACGCTCGATTAACGCAGCGCGTATTTTCTGTTTGACCCGTGGCCCAGCCCCTAGTTGGAGAAATGGAGATACACAGTGTTGCCAACTTACCGACATTGCAGACCCCTTTAGCGATTTTTTTCCCTTTAACAAAGCGCCCAAACCTTATTTAGTTTCTGAGAATCTACCGGTACCGCCGGTACTGCTCTCTCAGCATGCGCGCGCGCCTCTCTCGCTCTCTCTCTCTCTCTCTCTCTCTCTGCGTCTCGCGCTGGAGGAGCAGCTCTTTAATTCACAGATATTATGTTGCTTCTCTAATTTTACAAGTATAGCCGAAATCAGAGCACAGATATTGTCTTTATCTTATGTGTATTTGATTTCATCAGACGACGGCTCGATTATCAGAACTTTTGTGCAGATTAACTTAACATCTTAGAAGGAAGAGCTGGTTATGTCTTAATGGGTCGCGTTTCAGTCACCATTTCAAATTCATTCCGTTGACAACAGAAACAGTAAAATATACCAATGAAAACATTTTTATTGAGAATTTAGCTTCATCAAAATGGGCACAGAGAGAGACAAACTACAATGTAATAATAAATAATTAATGTAGCCTACATTTAGCATTTTCAGAAGAGCTGCCCCTGTCATGCAAAAATCTAAACAGGTTTGTGTTAATTGCTCAGTGCAAAGAAAGAGAAGTAATGGGAACCTGGCATTTTTTTGTTCTTTCTACATGTCTAATAGACTTGAACAAGTTCTTTGAAAAACATCTATGACCTTTGAAACATGTCTCGTCCTTATGCTCTATATTGACTATGGTTTCAATAATAAACATACATTTGCATAAAGCATCTATTTATCCATGCCCACGTTGATTAGAGTATTACAAACTTGAAAAGTATTAATTTAAGGTACATTTAGAACAAATAAAAAAACGTGCGATTAAATGCGATTAATCGCGAGTTAACTCATGACAATCATGCGATTAATCGCGATTAAAATTTTTAATCGATTGACAGCCCTAATATATATATATATATATATATATATATATATATACATACATACATACATACATACATACATACATACACACACATACATATATATGTATATATATATATATATATATATATATATATATATATATATATATATATATATTATTGTTCAAAAGTTTGGGGTCAGTAAGATTTTTAATGTTTTTAGGAGAAGTCTCTTCTGCTCACCAAGGCTGCATTTATTGATTAAAAATACAAACAAAAACAGTAATATTGTGAAATATTATTCCAATTTAAAACAGCTGTTTTCAATTTTTAAATATTTTACATAGTAATTCATTTCTGTGATCAAAGTTGAGTTTTCAGCATCATTACTCCAGTCTTCTGTGTCACATGATCCTTCAGAAATCATACTAATATGATGATTGATGCTCAATAAATATTCATTATTATTTTCAATGTTGAAAACAGTTGTGTACAGATTTTTTTTTTCAAAATGCTTTGATGAATGTAAAGTTCAAAAGAACAGCATATATTTCAAATATATATATTTTTAACATTATAAATGTCTTTACTGTAACTGTTGATCAGTTTAACTCATCCTTCATAAATAAAAGTACTGATTTATTTTATTTATTTCCCCCAAAAATACAATTTTAATTATTACTAACCCAAAACTTTTGAGCAGTAGTGTTTAACGTTACAAAAGCTTTAGATTTCAGATAAATGCTGTTCTTTTGAACTTTCTATTCATCAAAGACTGTACACAACTGTTTTCGACATTTAAAATAATAATGAATGTTTCTTGAGTATCAATCATCATATTAGAATAATTTCTGAACGATCATGTGACAGTGACGACTGGAGTAATGATGCTGAAAACTCAGCTTTGATCACAGGAATAAATAACAGTTTAAAATATATTAAAATAGAAAGCAGCTGTTTTAAATTGGAATAATATTTTACAATATTACTGTTTTTGTTTGTATTTTTAATCAAATAAATGCAGCCTTGGTGAGCAGAAGAAACTTCTCTGTTATGTGCACGCCACAGACTGCACGCACGTCCGCTTAGAGTTCCGCCTTTTGCCTTCCGTCAATATTACGTTATTAGAAAAATATTTTTTTAGAAAATCGATTTTTTGACATTTGTGAATCGATTCAGAATCGTCCACGTCCGCATCGCGATGCATCTAAGAATAAATTTTTTCTCCCACCCCTAGATTTCATACAACAGGTTAATAAACAGTTACAATTAAGTCACTTACATTTTAGATGCAATGTTGACTGTTTTTGTTCTGTTTCAGCAGCGAAAATAGTTAAACAAAGATCACGGCAGAACCATCACGCATCACGTGTTTTCTCATAACTGAACGATTCAGCATTTTTAACGAATCGGTTGACTCAAAGATTGAATGATCAATCCATAAACATCTGTCTTAATCATGATCGACTCATTCGAACGAATCGTTTGAACGAATGAATCAATGACTCGCTTATTAAGATGGATGCCTGGCGACACCTAATGGCGGTTTAGTGTTGTTTAAAAGCATCATTCTTTCCCACATGTGTGTGATTTGTGTGTGCAACATTATCATTATTTTTCTTTCACTATTATATTAGCGATTTAAAAGCACCCATTCGTGTCACACGTCGATTAACCGGTGGGAAAATATCCTCAGACACATACCTAATAAATGTATATTTAAATACAATATTGGCCTACCTGGTAAAAAGTTTTATATACTATTTTGATGTCCTTTTGGACACAAGAGGGCAGTATAGCCCTATGTTTGCTTTTTTGTTGAACCAAATAGCACTAAATAGCCTGTTTTAACTTTTTCATTCTTCTTGAATTGCAAAAACAGAATAAAATGGGTTTAGTTGTGATATTTGTATACTTTTATATAGAAATAAATGGTATATAATTACATTTTTAGAAGATTTTTAGTGTTTCCTTTTTGGACATTATTTAATCCCTCGCCATAGCAAAACCGTTTGAGATATTTATTATCCATTCACAATTTAGCATATTTAATGTAGTTTCATCATGTTGAAAAAGTTTGGTACGAATATAATAAATAGTTTAAGAGGAGTGGCTAAAAATTCAGAGGCTGATTTTGCAAAAAAATTCACATTCAGACCAAAATATCTGACTTCCTGATGGCCAGAGCTATTGAATGTAAATTAGAAAGTTGTCCGGCTTGATGAGAACAATATACAAACTATTTTTTCTTTACTGTAGTTAAAACTAACCCCCCCACTTTTGTCAAAAGCATGTTGAAAGTGACACACTTCCTGCTGCCAGTTGGTGGCGCTATAACTTTGACTCACAATAGCTACATCCATCTGATCGGCCTCTTACCACGAACACACTGCTGAAGTTTCATCAAGATCAGTTAATGTATGCAGAAGTTATTCCACTTCCGTGTTTCTCTTTTCTCGCCATAAATTCGATTCCTCGCCACAGCCAAACCGTTCGAGATATCAAAAATCCGTCCGCAATTTAGCATCCTCAAAGTCTTGACTACATGCACACCGAGTTTGAAGGGGACACAGTGAATTTTCTAGGAGGAGTATTTCACATTCCACAGCAAGTGTTTTCCAAACAACCCATAATAGCCGACTTCCTGTTGGGCTGGCGTAAAACTTGACCGGGGTAAAGTTGTTCGGCCCGATGAGATCTATATGTGTACCGAGTTTCATATTAATTCATGCAAGCGTGTTTGATATATGGATCAAGTTTTAGAACCCCGTTCAAGGGGGCGCTGTTGAGCCCCCCTGCCACGCCCGGGTACCAGCTTCAGCCCGGCCCTGATGGCCGTGGGTTCTGACCTGTGTGCAAAGTTTCAAGAGTTTTTGAGCACGTTAAGGACCCCAAAAGCCCCTGAAACCTTGATTAACAATATAAAAGCAATAGTCAACCCCCCCCCCCCCCCCTTCAGAAAATCCACATTCAAACCAAAATATCTCTCTTCCTGTTGGTCGGAGATGGTTCATGTAAATTAGAAAGTTGTCCGTCTTGATGAGAACAATACACATACCAAGTTTTGTTGCTGTTGATAAAACTAACCCCCCCACTTATGACTAAAGGTGGCGCTACTGAGCCCCTCACCACGCCCGTTTCTGAAACTTTGCACATGTCTACTGGATAATAAATGTGATGTGTCTGTCGAGTTTCATGCAATTTCAAGTATGTTAAGAGTCTCAAAAGCATAAAAAAAGAATATTAAAGTTTGATGCGTTGCCACGGCAACAGTATCTAAGATATCAATAATCCTTTCACAGGTTTACATCTGCCGTGTGTCTACATTGTACACATAAAGTTTGAAGCAAATCTGGTAAAAATAAGACAGTGATTTCAAAGCATTTTAATAGTGATGTACTTCCTGCTGCCTGTTGGTGACGCTATAACTTTAACTCACAATAGTCACATCTGTGCGATCGGCCTCTTACAACGAACACACTGCTGAAGTTTCATCAAGATCAGTTAATGTATGCAGAAGTTATAACACACTTCCTGTTTCATTTTTTCGCCATAAATTCGTTTCCTCGCCACGGCCAAACCGTTCGAGATATCAAAAATCCGTCCGCAATTTAGCATCCTCAATGTCTTGACTTCATGCACACCGAGTTTGGAGGCGAATCGATGAATTCCCTAGGAGGAGTACATTAAATTCCACAGCATGCGTTTCCAAACAACCCTAAATAGCCGACTTCCTGTTGGGCTGGCGTAAAACTTAGAGCACGAAAGTTGTTCGGCCCGATGAGATCTATATGTGTATTGAGTTTCATATTATTACATGCAAGCGTGTCTGATTTATGGACAAGTGTTCGGATCCCGTTCCAGGGGGCGCTGTCGAGCCCCCCTGCCACGCCCGGGTACCAGCTTCAGTCCGGCCCTGATGGCCGCGGGTTCTGACCTGTGTGCAAAATTTCAAGAGTTTTCGAGCATGTTAAGGGACCCAAAAGTGGCCGAAAGGTTGACAAAATAATAATAATAATAATAATAATAATAATAATAATAATAATCCTACCGAAAACAATAGGGCCTTCGCCCCTTCAGGGCTTGGGCCCTAATTAAAGCTGCAAGCAGCGATGAAAGGGCCCTCGCACCCATGCCATCAACACTCGGTGGCTTTAGGAAGACAGAGCATGGTTGGGAAATGTACATTTAAGGAGGTATATATAGTAAGAGTATGTCAAAGTCAGTTACAAAATGTTTTGTATAATGGTGATAATAGCATGCTTCATGACTCAGCTAAGTGTTGCTAGCATGTTTAGTCTGTTTCTAGCATGCTTAGTACACAATTATTATGTGGTTAGTACTGCATTACTGTGTTAACCATGTCAGTTTCTGTTGCCAGTAGGTTGCGTTATGACTATAACTGAATATGAGCATGGATGTGTGTTCAGGACAGAACTCTTATCAAACGTGTGAAGTTTGGTGCAAATTGGACATTGCCTTCTTGAGTAACAACAAAGTCATGTTTCATTGAATTAGCATTCTTTAGCACGTACCTAAGCATTGTTAGCATGTTTTAACATGTTTCTAGCATGTTTAGAACTCAATGGCATTTTTAACATGTTGCTAGAACGGCATCAACGTGTTAAACATGTCACTTCCTGTTGCCAGTAGGTGGCGCTATTACTATAACTGAACATTCTCATGTAGATGTGTTCAGGCCATGACTCTTATCAAAAGTGTGAAGTTTGGGGCAGATTGGACATTCCATGCCTGAGTTACAGCAAATTCCTATTTAATTGCAATAATAGCATGCGTTAGCACTTAGCTAAGAGTTTGCTAGCATGTTTTAGCATGTTTCTAGTATGTTGTTAGCATGTTTAACACTTGCTGGCACTTTTTTATATGTTATTAGGAGTCCATAACAGTGTTAAACATGTCACTTCCTGTTGCCAGCAGGTGGCGCTATGACTGTA
The DNA here is from genome assembly GCF_964197995.2 of Scardinius erythrophthalmus. Taxonomy (NCBI): domain Eukaryota; kingdom Metazoa; phylum Chordata; class Actinopteri; order Cypriniformes; family Leuciscidae; genus Scardinius; species Scardinius erythrophthalmus. The sequence goes on from NC_138222.1 coordinate 18,523,002, forward strand.
ACTGAATATAAGCATGGTCATGTGTTCAGGACAGAACGCTTATCAAAAGTGTGAAGTTTGGGGCAGATTGGACATTCCATGCCTGAGTTACAGCAAATTCATATTTAATTGCAGTAATATCATTCTTTAGCACTTAGCTAAGTGTTTGCTAGTATGTTTCAGCATGTCTCTAGTATGTTGGTAGGATGTTTAGCACCTACTGGCATTTTTTTATATGTTATTAGGAGTCAAGAACAGTGTTAAACGTCACTTCCTGTTGCCAGCAGGTGGCGCTATGACTATAACTAAATATGAGCATGGACATGTGTTCAAGAGATAACTCTTATCAAACGTGTGAAGTTTGGGGTAGATTGTACATTGCCTTCTTGAGTAACAACAAAGTCCTGTTTCATTGAATTAGCATGCTTTAGCATTTAGCTAAGTATTGCTAGCATGTTTTAACATGTTTCTAGCATGTTTAGAACTCAATGGCATTTTTAACATGTTGCTAGAACGGCATCAACGTGTTAAACATGTCACTTCCTGGTGCCAGTAGGTGGCGCTATTACTATAACTAAATTTGAGCATAGACATGTGTTCAGGCCATGATTCTTATCAAACGTGTGAAGTTTGGGGCAGATTGGACATTCCATGCCTGAGTTACAGCAAATTCCTATTTAATTGCAATAATAGCATGCTTTAGCACTTAGCTAAGAGTTTGCTAGCATGTTTTAGCATGTTTGTAGTATGTTGTTAGCATGTTTAACACTTGCTGGCACTTTTTTATATGTTATTAGGAGTCCATAACAGTGTTAAACATGTCACTTCCTGTTGCCAGCAGGTGGCGCTATGACTGTAACTGAATATAAGCATGGTCATGTGTTCAGGACAGAACGCTTATCAAAAGTGTGAAGTTTGGTGCAGATTGGACATTGCCTTCTTGAGTAACAACAACATCCTGTTTCATTGAATTAGCATGCTTTAGCACTTAGCTAAGTATTGCTAGCATGTTTTAACATGTTTCTAGCATGTTTAGAAGTCAATGGCATTTTTAACATGTTGCTAGAATGGCATCAACGTGTTAAACATGACACTTCCTGTTACCAGTAGGTGGCGCTATTACTATAACTGAATATTCTCATGTAGATGTGTTCAGGACAGAACGCTTATCAAAAGTGTGAAGTTTGGGGCAGATTGGACATTCCATGCCTGAGTTACAGCAAATTCCTATTTAATTGCAATAATAGCATGCTTTAGCACTTAGCTAAGAGTTTGCTAGCATGTTTTAGCATGCTTCTAGTATGTTGTTAGCATGTTTAGCACTTGCTGGCACTTTTTTATATGTTATTAGGAGTCCATAACAGTGTTAAACATGTCACTTCCTGTTGCCAGCAGGTGGCGCTATGACTATAACTGAATATGAGCATGGTCATGTGTTCAGGACAGAACTCTTATCAAAAGTGTGAAGTTTGGGGCAGATTGGACATTCCATGCCTGAGTTACAGCAACTTCCTGTTTCATGGCGAAACATCGAAATTTGTCAGGCCGCCGAGGACCCGCACTTCGACGAAAACTCAAGATCTTCGCAATTTAACGTCGCAAAGGCCTGAAGATTACACTCACCAAATTTGAAGATGATCAGATTAAAACTGTAGGAGGAGTTCGTTAAAGTACGAGGCCTGAAAATGGCAAAAACTGCACAAAAATCTGAGAGGAAGTTGAAAATGGCTGACTTCCTGTTGTGTTTAGGGCTACGCTCCAAGAGACTTTTTTGTAGGTATTAGGTAATTACATGTATGTACCGAATTTCGTGCACGTACGTGGAACGATGCGGGAGGCGCACTCCGTTGAACTTTTATAGGTGGCGCTATCGAGCCATTTTGCCCCGTCCAATTCTGAAACCTATATCAGATGTAAATTTTCGCCAGTTCTGACGCGTGTGCAAAGTTTCGTGAGTTTTCGAGCATGTTTAGGCCCTCAAAAATGCAATTCAATGCGGAGAAGAATAATAATAATAATTAAAGCTGCAAGCAGCGATGAAAGGGCCCTCGCACCCGTGCCATCAACACTCGGTGGCTTTAGGAAGACAGAGCATGGTTGGGAAATGTACATTTAAGGAGGTATATATAGTAAGAGTATGTCAAAGTTAGTAACAAAATGTTTTGTATAATGGTGATAATAGCATGCTTCATGACTCAGCTAAGTGTTGCTAGCATGTTTAGTCTGTTTCTAGCATGCTTAGTACACAATAATTATGTGGTTAGTACTGCATTACTGTGTTAACCATGTCAGTTTCTGTTGCCAATAGGTGGCGTTATGACTATTGCTGAATATGAGCATGGATGTGTGTTCAGGACAGAACTCTTATCAAACGTGTGAAGTTTGGTGCAAATTGGAAATTGCCTTCTTGAGTAACAAAAAAGTCATGTTTCATTGAATTAGCATTCTTTAGCACTTAGCTAAGCATTGTTAGCATGTTTTAACATGTTTCTAGCATGTTTAGAACTCAATGGCATTTTTAACATGTTGCTAGAACGGCATCAACGTGTTAAACATGTCACTTCCTGTTGCCAGTAGGTGGCGCTATTACTATAAATGAACATTCTCATGTAGATGTATTCAGGCCATGACTCTTATCAAAAGTGTGAAGTTTGGGGCAGATTGGACATTCCATGCCTGAGTTACAGCAAATTCCTATTTAATTGCAATAATAGCATGCTTTAGCACTTAGCTAAGAGTTTGCTAGCATGTTTTAGCATGTTTATAATATGTTGTTAGCATGTTTAAAACTTGCTGGCACTTTTTTATATGTTATTAGGAGTCCATAACAGTGTTAAACATGTCACTTCCTGTTGCCAGCAGGTGGCGCTATGTCTGTAACTGAATATAAGCATGGTCATGTGTTCAGGACAGAACGCTTATCAAAAGTGTGAAGTTTGGGGCAGATTGGACATTCCATGCCTGAGTTACAGCAAATTCATATTTAATTGCAGTAATATCATTCTTTAGCACTTAGCTAAGTGTTTGCTAGTATGTTTTAGCATGTCTCTAGTATGTTGGTAGGATGTTTAGCACCTACTGGCATTTTTTTATATGTTATTAGGAGTCAAGAACAGTGTTAAACATCCCTTCCTGTTGCCAGCAGGTGGCGCTATGACTATAACTAAATATGAGCATGGACATGTGTTCAAGAGATAACTCTTATCAAACGTGTGAAGTTTGGGGTAGATTGTACATTGCCTTCTTGAGTAACAACAAAGTCCTGTTTCATTGAATTAGCATGCTTTAGCACTTAGCTAAGTATTGCTAGCATGTTTTAATATGTTTCTAACATGTTTAGAACTCAATGGCATTTTTAACATGTTGCTAGAATGGCATCAACGTGTTAAACATGACACTTCCTGTTACCAGTAGGTGGCGCTATTACTATAACTGAATTTGAGCATAGACATGTGTTCAGGCCATGATTCTTATCAAACGTGTGAAGTTTGGGGCAGATTGGACATTCCATGCCTGGGTTACAGCAAATTCCTATTTAATTGCAATAATAGCATGCTTTAGCACTTAGCTAAGAGTTTGCTAGCATGTTTTAGCATGCTTCTAGTATGTTGTTAGCATGTTTAGCACTTGCTGGCACTTTTTTATATGTTATTAGGAGTCCATAACAGTGTTAAACATGTCACTTCCTGTTGCCAGCAGGTGGCGCTATGACTGTAACTGAATATGAGCATGGTCATGTGTTCAGGACAGAATGCTTATCAAAAGTGTGAAGTTTGGGGCAGATTGGACATTCCATGCCTGAGTTACAGCAACTTCCTGTTTCATGGCGAAACATCGAAATTTGTCAGGCCGCCGAGGACCCGCCCTTTGACGAAAACTCAAGATCTTCGCAATTTAACGTCGCAAAGGCCTTAAGATTACACTCACCAAATTTGAAGATGATCAGATTAAAACTGTAGGAGGAGTTCGTTAAAGTACGAGGCCTGAAAATGGCAAAAACTGCACAAAAATCTGAGAGGAAGTTCAAAATGGCTGACTTCCTGTTGTGTTTAGGGCTATGCTTCAAGAGACTTTTTTGTAGGTATTAGGTCATTACACGTATGTACCGAATTTCGTGCACGTACGTGGAACGTTGCGGGAGGCGCACTCCGTTGAACTTTTATAGGTGGCGCTATCGAGCCATTTTGCCCCGTCCAATTCTTAAACCTATATCAGATGTAAATTTTCGCCAGTTCTGACGCGTGTGCAAAGTTTCGTGAGTTTTCGAGCATGTTTAGGCCCTCAAAAATGCAATTCAATGCGGAGAAGAAGAAGAAGAAGAATAATAATAATAATAATTAAAGCTGCAAGCAGCGATGAAAGGGCCCTCGCACCCGTGCCATCAACACTCGGTGGCTTTAGGAAGACAGAGCATGGTTGGGAAATGTACATTTAAGGAGGTATATATAGTAAGAGTATGTCAAAGTCAGTTACAAAATGTTTTGTATAATGGTGATAATAGCATGCTTCATGACTCAGCTAAGTGTTGCTAGCATGTTTAGTGTGTTTCTAGCATGCTTAGTACACAATAATTATGTGGTTAGTACTGCATTACTGTGTTAACCATGTCAGTTTCTGTTGCCAGTAGGTGGCGTTATGACTATAACTGAATATGAGCTTGGATGTGTGTTCAGGACAGAACTCTTATCAAACGTGTGAAGTTTGGTGCAAATTGGACATTGCCTTCTTGAGTAACAACAAAGTCATGTTTCATTGAATTAGCATGCTTTAGCACTTAGCTAAGCATTGTTAGCATGTTTTAACATGTTTCTAGCATGTTTAGAACTCAATGGCATTTTTAACATGTTGCTAGAACGGCATCAACGTGTTAAACATGTCACTTCCTGTTGCCAGTTGGTGGCGCTATTACTATAATTGAACATTCTCATGTAGATGTGTTCAGGCCATGACTCTTATCAAAAGTGTGAAGTTTGGGGCAGATTGGACATTCCATGCCTGAGTTACAGCAAATTCCTATTTAATTGCAATAATAGCATGCTTTAGCACTTGGCTAAGAGTTTGCTAGCATGTTTTAGCATGTTTCTAGTATGTTGTTAGCATGTTTAACACTTGCTGGCACTTTTTTATATGTTATTAGGAGTCCATAACAGTGTTAAAGATGTCACTTCCTGTTGCCAGCAGGTGGCGCTATGACTGTAACTGAATATAAGCAGGGTCATGTGTTCAGGACAGAACGCTTATCAAAAGTGTGAAGTTTGGGGCAGATTGGACATTCCATGCCTGAGTTACAGCAAATTCATATTTAATTGCAGTAATATCATTCTTTAGCACTTAGCTAAGTGTTTGCTAGTATGTTTTAGCATGTCTATAGTATGTTGGTAGGATGTTTAGCACCTACTGGCATTTTTTTATATGTTATTAGGAGTCAAGAACAGTGTTAAACGTCACTTCCTGTTGCCAGCAGGTGGCGCTATGACTATAACTAAATATGAGCATGGACATGTGTTCAAGAGATAACTCTTATCAAACGTGTGACGTTTGGGGTAGATTGTACATTGCCTTCTTGAGTAACAACAAAGTCCTGTTTCATTGAATTAGCATGCTTTAGCACTTAGCTAAGTATTGCTAGTATGTTTTAACATGTTTCTAGCATGTTTAGAAGTCAATGGCATTTTTAACATGTTGCTAGAATGGCATCAACGTGTTAAACATGACACTTCCTGTTACCAGTAGGTGGCGCTATTACTATAACTGAATATTCTCATGTAGATATGTTCAGGACAGAACGCTTATCAAAAGTGTGAAGTTTGGGGCAGATTGGACATTCCATGCCTGAGTTACAGCAAATTCCTATTTAATTGCAATAATAGCATGCTTTAGCACTTAGCTAAGAGTTTGCTAGCATGTTTTAGCATGCTTCTAGTATGTTGTTAGCATGTTTAGCACTTGCTGGCACTTTTTTATATGTTATTAGGAGTCCATAACAGTGTTAAACATGTCACTTCCTGTTGCCAGCAGGTGGCGCTATGACTATAACTGAATATGAGCATGGTCATGTGTTCAGGACAGAACGTTTATTAAAAGTGTGAAGTTTGGCGCAGATTGGACATTGCCTTCTTGAGTAACAACAACATCCTGTTTCATTGAATTAGCATGCTTTAGCACTTAGCTAAGTATTGCTAGTATGTTTTAACATGTTTCTAGCATGTTTAGAAGTCAATGGCATTTTTAACATGTTGCTAGAATGGCATCAACGTGTTAAACATGACACTTCCTGTTACCAGTAGGTGGCGCTATTACTATAACTGAATATTCTCATGTAGATATGTTCAGGACAGAACGCTTATCAAAAGTGTGAAGTTTGGGGCAGATTGGACATTCCATGCCTGAGTTACAGCAAATTCCTATTTAATTGCAATAATAGCATGCTTTAGCACTTAGCTAAGAGTTTGCTAGCATGTTTTAGCATGCTTCTAGTATGTTGTTAGCATGTTTAGCACTTGCTGGCACTTTTTTATATGTTATTAGGAGTCCATAACAGTGTTAAACATGTCACTTCCTGTTGCCAGCAGGTGGCGCTATGACTATAACTGAATATGAGCATGGTCATGTGTTCAGGACAGAACGCTTATCAAACGTATGAAGTTTGGGGCAGATTGGACATTCCATGCCTGAGTTACAGCAACTTCCTGTTTCATGGCGAAACATCAAAATTTGTCAGGCCGCCGAGGACCCGCCCTTCGACGAAAACTCAAGATCTTCGCAATTTAACGTCGCAAAGGCCTTAAGATTACACTCACCAAATTTGAAGATGATCAGATTAAAACTGTAGGAGGAGTTCGTTAAAGTATGAGGCCTGAAAATGTCAAAAACTGCACAAAAATCTGGGAGGAAGTTCAAAATGGCTGACTTCCTGTTGGGTTTAGGGCTATGCTCCAAGAGACTTTTTTGTAGGTATTAGGTCATTACATGTATGTACCGAATTTCGTGCACGTACGTGGAACGTTGCGGGAGGCGCACTCCGTTGAACTTTTATAGGTGGCGCTATCGAGCCGTTTTACCCCGTCCAATTCTGAAACCTATATCAGATGTAAATTTTCGCCAGTTCTGACGCGTGTGCAAAGTTTCGTGAGTTTTCGCGCATGTTTAGGCCCTCAAAAATGCAATTCAATGCGGAGAAGAAGAATAATAATAATAATTAAAGCTGCAAGCAGCGATGAAAGGGCCCTCGCACCCGTGCCATCAACACTCGGTGGCTTTAGGAAGACAGAGCATGGTTGGGAAATGTACATTTAAGGAGGTATATATATTAAGAGTATGTCAAAGTTAGTAACAAAATGTTTTGTATAATGGTGATAATAGCATGCTTCATGACTCCGCTAAGTGTTGCTAGCATGTTTAGTCTGTTTCTAGCATGCTTAGTACACAATAATTATGTAGTTAGTACTGCATTACTGTGTTAACCATGTCAGTTTCTGTTGCCAGTAGGTGGCGTTATGACTATAGCTGAATATGAGCATGGATGTGTGTTCAGGACAGAACTCTTATCAAACGTGTGAAGTTTGGTGCAAATTGGAAATTGCCTTCTTGAGTAACAAAAAAGTAATGTTTCATTGAATTAGCATTCTTTAGCACTTAGCTAAGCATTGTTAGCATGTTTTAGCATGTTTCTAGCATGTTTAGAACTCAATGGCATTTTTAACATGTTGCTAGAACGGCATCAACGTGTTAAACATGTCACTTCCTGTTGCCAGTAGGTGGCGCTATTACTATAAATGAACATTCTCATGTAGATGTATTCAGGCCATGACTCTTATCAAAAGTGTGAAGTTTGGGGCAGATTGGACATTCCATGCCTGAGTTACAGCACATTCCTATTTAATTGCAATAATAGCATGCTTTAGCACTTAGCTAAGAGTTTGCTAGCATGTTTTAGCATGTTTCTAGTATGTTGTTAGCATGTTTAACACTTGCTGGCACTTTTTTATATGTTATTAGGAGTCCATAACAGTGTTAAACATGTCACTTCCTGTTGCCAGCAGGTGGCGCTATGACTGTAACTGAATATAAGCATGGTCATGTATTCAGGACAGAACGCTTATCAAAAGTGTGAAGTTTGGGGAAGATTGGACATTCCATGCCTGAGTTACAGCAAATTCATATTTAATTGCAGTAATATCATTCTTTAGCACTTAGCTAAGTGTTTGCTAGTATGTTTTAGCATGTCTCTAGTATGTTGGTAGGATGTTTAGCACCTACTGGCATTTTTTTTATATGTTATTAGGAGTCAAGAACAGTGTTAAACGTCACTTCCTGTTGCCAGCAGGTGGCGCTATGACTATAACTAAATATGAGCATGGACATGTGTTCAATAGATAACTCTTATCAAACGTGTGAAGTTTGGGGTAGATTGTACATTGCCTTCTTGAGTAACAACAAAGTCCTGTTTCATTGAATTAGCATGCTTTAGCACTTAGCTAAGTATTGCTAGCATGTTTTAACATGTTTCTAGCATGTTTAGAAGTCAATGGCATTTTTAACATGTTGCTAGAACGGCATCAACGTGTTAAACATGTCACTTCCTGTTGCCAGTAGGTGGTGCTATTACTATAACTGAATATTCTCATGTAGATGTGTTCAGGACAGAACGCTTATCAAAAGTGTGAAGTTTGGGGCAGATTGGACATTCCATGCCTGAGTTACAGCAAATTCCTATTTAATTGCAATAATAGCATGCTTTAGCACTTAGCTAAGAGTTTGCTAGCATGTTTTAGCATGCTTCTAGTATGTTGTTAGCATGTTTAGCACTTGCTGGCACTTTTTTATATGTTATTAGGAGTCCATAACAGTGTTAAACATGTCACTTCCTGTTGCCAGCAGGTGGCGCTATGACTGTAACTGAATATGAGCATGGTCATGTGTTCAGGACAGAACGCTTATCAAAAGTGTGAAGTTTGGGGCAGATTGGACATTCCATGCCTGAGTTACAGCAACTTCCTGTTTCATGGCGAAACATCGAAATTTGTCAGGCCGCCGAGGACCCGCCCTTCGACGAAAACTCAAGATCTTCGCAATTTAACGTCGCAAAGGCCTTAAGATTACACTCACCAAATTTGAAGATGATCAGATTAAAACTGTAGGAGGAGTTCGTTAAAGTACGAGGCCTGAAAATGGCAAAAACTGCACAAAAATCTGAGAGGAAGTTCAAAATGGCTGACTTCCTGTTGTGTTTAGGGCTATGCTCCAAGAGACTTTTTTGTAGGTATTAGGTCATTACACGTATGTACCGAATTTCGTGCACGTACGTGGAACGTTGCGGGAGGCGCACTCCGTTGAACTTTTATAGGTGGCGCTATCGAGCCATTTTGCCCCGTCCAATTCTGAAACCTATATCAGATGTAAATTTTCGCCAGTTCTGACGCGTGTGCAAAGTTTCGTGAGTTTTCGAGCATGTTTAGGCCCTCAAAAATGCAATTAAATGCGGAGAAGAAGAAGAATAATAATAATTAAAGCTGCAAGCAGCGATGAAAGGGCCCTCGCACCCGTGCCATCAACACTCGGTGGCTTTAGGAAGACAGAGCATGGTTGGGAAATGTACATTTAAGGAGGTATATATAGTAAGAGTATGTCAAAGTCAGTTACAAAATGTTTTGTATAATGGTGATAATAGCATGCTTCATGACTCAGCTAAGTGTTGCTAGCATGTTTAGTGTGTTTCTAGCATGCTTAGTACACAATAATTATGTGGTTAGTACTGCATTACTGTGTTAACCATGTCAGTTTCTGTTGCCAGTAGGTGGCGTTATGACTATAACTGAATATGAGCTTGGATGTGTGTTCAGGACAGAACTCTTATCAAACGTGTGAAGTTTGGTGCAAATTGGACATTGCCTTCTTGAGTAACAACAAAGTCATGTTTCATTGAATTAGCATGCTTTAGCACTTAGCTAAGCATTGTTAGCATGTTTTAACATGTTTCTAGCATGTTTAGAACTCAATGGCATTTTTAACATGTTGCTAGAACGGCATCAACGTGTTAAACATGTCACTTCCTGTTGCCAGTTGGTGGCGCTATTACTATAATTGAACATTCTCATGTAGATGTGTTCAGGCCATGACTCTTATCAAAAGTGTGAAGTTTGGGGCAGATTGGACATTCCATGCCTGAGTTACAGCAAATTCCTATTTAATTGCAATAATAGCATGCTTTAGCACTTGGCTAAGAGTTTGCTAGCATGTTTTAGCATGTTTCTAGTATGTTGTTAGCATGTTTAACACTTGCTGGCACTCTTTTATATGTTATTAGGAGTCCATAACAGTGTTAAACATGTCACTTCCTGTTGCCAGCAGGTGGCGCTATGACTGTAACTGAATATAAGCATGGTCATGTGTTCAGGACAGAACGCTTATCAAAAGTGTGAAGTTTGGGGCAGATTGGACATTCCATGCCTGAGTTACAGCAAATTCATATTTAATTGCAGTAATATCATTCTTTAGCACTTAGCTAAGTGTTTGCTAGTATGTTTTAGCATGTCTATAGTATGTTGGTAGGATGTTTAGCACCTACTGGCATTTTTTTATATGTTATTAGGAGTCAAGAACAGTGTTAAACGTCACTTCCTGTTGCCAGCAGGTGGCGCTATTACTATAACTGAATATTCTCATGTAGATATGTTCAGGACAGAACGCTTATCAAAAGTGTGAAGTTTGGGGCAGATTGGACATTCCATGCCTGAGTTACAGCAAATTCCTATTTAATTGCAATAATAGCATGCTTTAGCACTTAGCTAAGAGTTTGCTAGCATGTTTTAGCATGCTTCTAGTATGTTGTTAGCATGTTTAGCACTTGCTGGCACTTTTTTATATGTTATTAGGAGTCCATAACAGTGTTAAACATGTCACTTCCTGTTGCCAGCAGGTGGCGCTATGACTATAACTGAATATGAGCATGGTCATGTGTTCAGGACAGAACGTTTATTAAAAGTGTGAAGTTTGGCGCAGATTGGACATTGCCTTCTTGAGTAACAACAACATCCTGTTTCATTGAATTAGCATGCTTTAGCACTTAGCTAAGTATTGTTAGTATGTTTTAACATGTTTCTAGCATGTTTAGAAGTCAATGGCATTTTTAACATGTTGCTAGAATGGCATCAACGTGTTAAACATGACACTTCCTGTTACCAGTAGGTGGCGCTATTACTATAACTGAATATTCTCATGTAGATATGTTCAGGACAGAACGCTTATCAAAAGTGTGAAGTTTGGGGCAGATTGGACATTCCATGCCTGAGTTACAGCAAATTCCTATTTAATTGCAATAATAGCATGCTTTAGCACTTAGCTAAGAGTTTGCTAGCATGTTTTAGCATGCTTCTAGTATGTTGTTAGCATGTTTAGCACTTGCTGGCACTTTTTTATATGTTATTAGGAGTCCATAACAGTGTTAAACATGTCACTTCCTGTTGCCAGCAGGTGGCGCTATGACTATAACTGAATATGAGCATGGTCATGTGTTCAGGACAGAACGTTTATTAAAAGTGTGAAGTTTGGCGCAGATTGGACATTGCCTTCTTGAGTAACAACAACATCCTGTTTCATTGAATTAGCATGCTTTAGCACTTAGCTAAGTATTGCTAGTATGTTTTAACATGTTTCTAGCATGTTTAGAAGTCAATGGCATTTTTAACATGTTGCTAGAATGGCATCAACGTGTTAAACATGACACTTCCTGTTACCAGTAGGTGGCGCTATTACTATAACTGAATATTCTCATGTAGATATGTTCAGGACAGAACGCTTATCAAAAGTGTGAAGTTTGGGGCAGATTGGACATTCCATGCCTGAGTTACAGCAAATTCCTATTTAATTGCAATAATAGCATGCTTTAGCACTTAGCTAAGAGTTTGCTAGCATGTTTTAGCATGCTTCTAGTATGTTGTTAGCATGTTTAGCACTTGCTGGCACTTTTTTATATGTTATTAGGAGTCCATAACAGTGTTAAACATGTCACTTTCTGTTGCCAGCAGGTGGCGCTATGACTATAACTGAATATGAGCATGGTCATGTGTTCAGGACAGAACTCTTATCAAACGTATGAAGTTTGGGGCAGATTGGACATTCCATGCCTGAGTTACAGCAACTTCCTGTTTCATGGCGAAACATCAAAATTTGTCAGGCCGCCGAGGACCCGCCCTTCGACGAAAACTCAAGATCTTCGCAATTTAACGTCGCAAAGGCCTTAAGATTACACTCACCAAATTTGAAGATGATCAGATTAAAACTGTAGGAGGAGTTCGTTAAAGTATGAGGCCTGAAAATGTCAAAAACTGCACAAAAATCTGGGAGGAAGTTCAAAATGGCTGACTTCCTGTTGGGTTTAGGGCTATGCTCCAAGAGACTTTTTTGTAGGTATTAGGTCATTACATGTATGTACCGAATTTCGTGCACGTACGTGGAACGTTGCGGGAGGCGCACTCCGTTGAACTTTTATAGGTGGCGCTATCGAGCCGTTTTGCCCCGTCCAATTCTGAAACCTATATCAGATGTAAATTTTCGCCAGTTCTGACGCGTGTGCAAAGTTTCGTGAGTTTTCGCGCATGTTTAGGCCCTCAAAAATGCAATTCAATGCGGAGAAGAATAATAATAATAATAATAATAATAATAATAAACAGAGCAATTCCAAGAGGGTCCTCACACCATCGGTGCTCGGGCCCTAATAATAATAATAATAAACAGAGCAATTCCAAGAGGGTCCTCACACCATCGGTGCTCGGGCCCTAATAATAAACAGAGCAATTCCAAGAGGGTCCTCACACCATCGGTGCTCGGGCCCTAATTAAAGCTGCAAGCAGCGATGAAAGGGCCCTCGCACCCGTGCCGCCGCCACCCGGTGGCTTTAGGAAGACAGAGCATGGTTGGACAATGTGCATTTAAGGAGGTATATATAGTAGTTGCTAGCATGTTTAGTATGTTTTTAGCATGCTTAGTACACAATAGTTATGTGGTTAGTACTGCATTACTGTGTTAACCATGTCAGTTTCTGTTGCCAGTAGGTGGGGCTATGTCTATATCTGAATATCGCTATGTAGATGTGTTCAGTGCAGGACTTTTATCAAACATGTGGAGTTTGGGGCAGATTGGACATTGTATGCTTGAGTTACAACAACTTCCTTTAGCATTTCTAGCATGTTTTATGATGTCTCTAGCATATTACATATTAATTTTGGGGTAGATTGGACATTGAATGCCTGAGTTACAGCAAATTCATATTTAATTGCAGTAATAGGATGCTTTAACACTTAGCTAAGTATTTGATTGCATGTTTCTAGTATGTTGCTAACATGTTTAGCAGTTGGTGACACTTTTTTATATGTTATTAGGAGTCCAGAATAGTGTTAAACGTCACTTCCTGTTGCCAGCAGGCGGCGCTATGACTATATCTGAATATGAGCATGGACTTGTGTTCAGGAGATAACTATTATCAAACGTGTGAAGTTTGGGGTAGATTGGACATTGTATGCCTAAGTTACAACAACTTCCTTTAGCATTTCTAGCATGCTTTAGAACTTAGCTATGTGTTGCTAGCATGTTTATTGCATGTTACATATTAAGTTTGGGGCAGATTGGACATTCCATGCCTGTGTTACAGCAAATTCATATTTAATTGCAGCAATAGCATGCTTTAGCACTTAGCTAAGTGTTTGCTAATATGTTTCTAGTATGTTGTTAGCATGTTTAGCACTTGCTGGCACTTTTTTATATGTTATCAGGAGTCCACAACAGTGTTTAACATGTCACTTCCTGTTGCCAGCAGGCGGTGCTATGACTGTAACTGAATGAGCATGGTCATGTGTTCAGGACAGAACGCTTATCAAAAGTGTGAAGTTTGGCGCAGATTGGACATTGCCTTCTTGAGTAACAACAACATCCTGTTTCATTGAATTAGCTAAGTATTGCTAGCATGTTTTAACATGTTTCTAGCATTTTTAGAAGTCAGTGGCATTTTTAACATGTTGCTAGAACGGCATCAACGTGTTAAACATGACACTTCCTGTTACCAGTAGGTGGCGCTATTACTATAACTGAATATTCTCATGTAGATGTGTTCAGGCCATGACTCTTATCAAACGTGTGAAGTCTGGGGCAGATTGGACATTCTGTGCCTGAGTTACAACAAATTTCTATTTAATTGCAGTAATAGCATGCTTTAGCACTTAGCTAGGTGTTTGCTAGCATGTTTTAGCATGTTTCTAGTATGTTGTTAGCATGTTTAGCACTTGCTGGCACTTTTTTATATGTTATCAGGAGTCCACAAGAGTGTTAAACATGTCACTTCCTGTTGCCAGCAGGTGGCGCTATGACTATAACTGAATATGAGCATGGTCATGTGTTCAGGACAGAACGCTTATCAAAAGTGTGAAGTTTGGGGCAGATTGGACATTCCATGCCTTAGTTACAGCAACTTCCTATTTATTTGCAGCAATAGCATGCTTTAGCACTTAGCTAAGTGTTTGCTAACATGTTTCTAGTATGTTGTTAGCATGTTTAGCTCTTGCTGGCACTTTTTTATATGTTATCAGGAGTCCACAACAGTGTTTAACATGTCACTTCCTGTTGCCAGCAGGTGGCGCTATGACTGTAACTGAATATGAGCATGGTCATGTGTTCAGGACAGAACGCTTATCAAAAGTGTGAAGTTTGGCGCAGATTGGACATTGCCTTCTTGAGTAACAACAACATCCTGTTTCATTGAATTAGCATGCTTTAGCACTTAGCTAAGTATTGCTAGCATGTTTTAACATGTTTCTAGCATTTTTAGAAGTCAATGGCATTTTTAACATGTTGCTAGAACGGCATCAACGTGTTAAACATGACACTTCCTGTTACCAGTAGGTGGCGCTATTACTATAACTGAATATTCTCATGTAGATGTGTTCAGGCCATGACTCTTATCAAACGTGTGAAGTTTGGGGCAGATTGGACATTCCGTGCCTGAGTTACAGCAAATTCCTATTTAATTGCAGTAATAGCATGCTTTAGCACTTAGCTAAGTGTTTGCTAGCATGTTTTAGCATGTTTCTAGTAAGTTGTTAGCATGTTTAGCACTTGCTGGCACTTTTTTATATGTTATCAGGAGTCCACAAGAGTGTTAAACATGTCACTTCCTGTTGCCAGCAGGTGGCGCTATGACTGTAACTGAATATGAGCATGGTCATGTGTTCAGGACAGAACGCTTATCAAAAGTGTGAAGTTTGGGGCAGATTGGACATTCCATGCCTGAGTTACAGCAACTTCCTGTTTCATGGCGAAACATCAAAATTTGTCAGGCCGCCGAGGGCCCGCCCTTCGACGAAAACTCAAGATCTTCGCAATTTAACGTCGCAAAGGCCTTAAGATTACACTCACCAAATTTGAAGATGATCAGATTAAAACTGTAGGAGGAGTTCGTTAAAGTACGAGGCCTGAAAATGGCAAAAAGTGCACAAAAATCAGAGAGGAAGTTGAAAATGGCTGACTTCCTGTTGTGTTTAGAGCTATGCTCCAAGAGACTTTTTTGTAGGTATTAGGTCATTACAAATATGTACCGAATTTCGTACACGTACGTGGAACACAGCGGGAGGCGCACTCTATTGAACTTTTATAGGTGGCGCTATCGAGCCATTTTGCCCCGCCCAATTCTGAAACCTATATCAGATGTAAATTTTCGCCAGTTCTGACGCGTGTGCAAAGTTTCGTCAGTTTTCGAGCATGTTTAGGCCCTCAAAAATGCAATTAAATGCGGAGAAGAATAATAATAATAATAATAAACAGAGCAATTCCAAGAGGGTCCTCACACCATCGGTGCTCGGGCCCTAATAATAATAATAAACAGAGCAATTCCAAGAGGGTCCTCACACCATCGGTGCTCGGGCCCTAATTAAAGCTGCAAGCAGCGATGAAAGGGCCCTCGCACCCGTGCCATCAACACTCGGTGGCTTTAGGAAGACAGAGCATGGTTGGGAAATGTACATTTAAGGAGGTATATATAGTAAGAGTATGTCAAAGTCAGTTACAAAATGTTTTGTATAATGGTGATAATAGCATGCTTCATGACTCAGCTAAGTGTTGCTAGCATGTTTAGTCTGTTTCTAGCATGCTTAGTACACAATAATTATGTGGTTAGTACTGCATTACGGTGTTAACCATGTCAGTTTCTGTTGCCAGTAGGTGGCGTTATGGCTATAACTGAATATGAGCATGGATGTGTGTTCAGGACAGAACTCTTATCAAACGTGTGAAGTTTGGTGCAAATTGGACATTGCCTTCTTGAGTAATAACAAAGTCATGTTTCATTGAATTAACATTCTTTAGCACTTAGCTAAGCATTGTTAGCATGTTTTAACATGTTTCTAGCATGTTTAGAACTCAATGGCATTTTTAACATGTTGCTAGAACGGCATAAAAGTGTTAAACATGTCACTTCCTGTTGCCAGTAGGTGGCGCTATTACTATAACTGAATTTGAGCATAGACATGTGTTCAGGCCATGATTCTTATCAAATGTGTGAAGTTTGGGGCAGATTGGACATTCCATGCCTGAATTACAGCAAATTCCTATTTAATTGCAATAATAGCATGCTTTAGCACTTAGCTAAGAGTTTGCTAGCATGTTTTAGCATGTTTCTAGTATGTTGTTAGCATGTTTAGCACTTGCTGGCACTTTTTTATATGTTATTAGGAGTCCATAACAGTGTTAAACATGTCACTTCCTGCTGCCAGCAGGTGGCGCTATGACTGTAAGCATGATCATGTGTTCAGGACAGAACGCTTATCAAAAGTGTGAAGTTTGGGGCAGATTGGACATTCCTTGCCTGAGTTACAGCAAATTCATATTTAATTGCAGTAATATCATTCTTTAGCACTTAGCTAAGTGTTTGCTAGTATGTTTTAGCAAGTCTCTAGTATGTTGGTAGGATGTTTAGCACCTACTTGCATTTTTTTATATGTTATTAGGAGTCAAGAACAGTGTTAAACGTCACTTCCTGTTGCCAGCAGGTGGCGCTATGACTATAACTAAATATGAGCATGGACATGTGTTCAAGAGATAACTCTTATCAAACGTGTGAAGTTTGGGGTAGATTGTACATTGCCTTCTTGAGTAACAACAAAGTCCTGTTTCATTGAATTAGCATGGTTTAGCACTTAGCTAAGTACTGCTAGCATGTTTTAACATGTTTCTAGCATGTATAGAACTCAATGGCATTTTTAACATGTTGCTAGAACGGCATCAAAGTGTTAAACATGTCACTTCCTGTTGCCAGTAGGTGGTGCTATTACTATAACTGAATTTGAGCATAGACATGTGTTCAGGCCATGATTCTTATCAAATGTGTGAAGTTTGGGGCAGATTGGACATTACATGCCTGAGTTACAGCAAATTCCTATTTAATTGCAGTAATAGCATGCTTTAGCACTTAGCTAAGTGTTTGCTAGCATGTTTCTAGTATGTTGCTAACCTGTTTAGCACTTGTTGGCTCTTTTTTATATGTTATTAGGAGACCACAAGAGTGTTAAACATGTCACTTCCTGTTACCAGTAGGTGGCGCTATTACTATAACTGAATTTTCTCATGTAGATGTGTTCAGGACAGAACGCTTATCAAAAGTGTGAAGTTTGGGGCAGATTGGACATTCCATGCCTGAGTTACAGCAAATTCCTATTTAATTGCAATAATAGCATGCTTTAGCACTTAGCTAAGAGTTTGCTAGCATGTTTTAGCATGCTTCTATTATGTTGTTAGCATGTTTAGCACTTGCTGGCACTTTTTTATATGTTATTAGGAGTCCATATCAGTGTTAAACATGTCACTTCCTGTTGCCAGCAGGTGGCGCTATGACTGTAACTGAATATGAGCATGGTCATGTGTTCAGGACAGAACGCTTATCAAAAGTGTGAAGTTTGGGGCAGATTGGACATTCCATGCCTGAGTTACAGCAACTTCCTGTTTCATGGCGAAACATCGAAATTTGTCAGGCCGCCGAGGACCCGCCCTTTGACGAAAACTCAAGATCTTCGCAATTTAACGTCGCAAAGGCCTTAAGATTACACTCACCAAATTTGAAGATGATCAGATTAAAACTGTAGGAGGAGTTCGTTAAAGTACGAGGCCTGAAAATGGCAAAAACTGCACAAAAATCTGAGAGGAAGTTCAAAATGGCTGACTTCCTGTTGTGTTTAGGGCTATGCTGCGTGATTTTTTTTCCCAAACCACTTCAGCGGAAATCCCGCCCTGATTGCCCTACACCAATCACTGATCCCTAAACCTACCCGTCACAGATTGCCTACACCAAACACTGATCCCTAAACCTACCCGTCACTGTAACCTGAACCAATTAAATAGGCTGCAGGGCGAGATTTCCGCTGAAGTGGTTTGGGAAAAAAAATCACGCGGCTATGCTCCAAGAGACTTTTTTGTAGGTATTAGGTCATTACATGTATGTACCGAATTTCGTGCACGTACGTGGAACGTTGCGGGAGGCGCACTCCGTTGAACTTTTATAGGTGGCGCTATCGAGCCATTTTGCCCCGTCCAATTCTGAAACCTATATCAGATGTAAATTTTCGCCAGTTCTGACGCGTGTGCAAAGTTTCGTGAGTTTTCGAGCATGTTTAGGCCCTCAAAAATGCAATTAAATGCGGAGAAGAAGAAGAAGAATAATAATAATTAAAGCTGCAAGCAGCGATGAAAGGGCCCTCGCACCCGTGCCATCAACACTCGGTGGCTTTAGGAAGACAGAGCATGGTTGGGAAATGTACATTTAAGGAGGTATATATAGTAAGAGTATGTCAAAGTCAGTTACAAAATGTTTTGTATAATGGTGATAATAGCATGCTTCATGACTCAGCTAAGTGTTGCTAGCATGTTTAGTGTGTTTCTAGCATGCTTAGTACACAATAATTATGTGGTTAGTACTGCATTACTGTGTTAACCATGTCAGTTTCTGTTGCCAGTAGGTGGCGTTATGACTATAACTGAATATGAGCTTGGATGTGTGTTCAGGACAGAACTCTTATCAAACGTGTGAAGTTTGGGGCAAATTGGACATTGCCTTCTTGAGTAACAACAAAGTCATGTTTCATTGAATTAGCATGCTTTAGCACTTAGCTAAGCATTGTTAGCATGTTTTAACATGTTTCTAGCATGTTTAGAACTCAATGGCATTTTTAACATGTTGCTAGAACGGCATCAACGTGTTAAACATGTCACTTCCTGTTGCCAGTTGGTGGCGCTATTACTATAATTGAACATTCTCATGTAGATGTGTTCAGGCCATGACTCTTATCAAAAGTGTGAAGTTTGGGGCAGATTGGACATTCCATGCCTGAGTTACAGCAAATTCCTATTTAATTGCAATAATAGCATGCTTTAGCACTTGGCTAAGAGTTTGCTAGCATGTTTTAGCATGTTTCTAGTATGTTGTTAGCATGTTTAACACTTGCTGGCACTTTTTTATATGTTATTAGGAGTCCATAACAGTGTTAAACATGTCACTTCCTGTTGCCAGCAGGTGGCGCTATGACTGTAACTGAATATAAGCATGGTCATGTGTTCAGGACAGAACGCTTATCAAAAGTGTGAAGTTTGGGGCAGATTGGACATTCCATGCCTGAGTTACAGCAAATTCATATTTAATTGCAGTAATATCATTCTTTAGCACTTAGCTAAGTGTTTGCTAGTATGTTTTAGCATGTCTATAGTATGTTGGTAGGATGTTTAGCACCTACTGGCATTTTTTTATATGTTATTAGGTGTCAAGAACAGTGTTAAACGTCACTTCCTGTTGCCAGCAGGTGGCGCTATGACTATAACTAAATATGAGCATGGACATGTGTTCAAGAGATAACTCTTATCAAACGTGTGACGTTTGGGGTAGATTGTACATTGCCTTCTTGAGTAACAACAAAGTCCTGTTTCATTGAATTAGCATGCTTTAGCACTTAGCTAAGTATTGCTAGTATGTTTTAACATGTTTCTAGCATGTTTAGAAGTCAATGGCATTTTTAACATGTTGCTAGAATGGCATCAACGTGTTAAACATGACACTTCCTGTTACCAGTAGGTGGCGCTATTACTATAACTGAATATTCTCATGTAGATATGTTCAGGACAGAACGCTTATCAAAAGTGTGAAGTTTGGGGCAGATTGGACATTCCATGCCTGAGTTACAGCAAATTCCTATTTAATTGCAATAATAGCATGCTTTAGCACTTAGCTAAGAGTTTGCTAGCATGTTTTAGCATGCTTCTAGTATGTTGTTAGCATTTTTAGCACTTGCTGGCACTTTTTTATATGTTATTAGGAGTCCATAACAGTGTTAAACATGTCACTTCCTGTTGCCAGCAGGTGGCGCTATGACTATAACTGAATATGAGCATGGTCATGTGTTCAGGACAGAACGTTTATTAAAAGTGTGAAGTTTGGCGCAGATTGGACATTGCCTTCTTGAGTAACAACAACATCCTGTTTCATTGAATTAGCATGCTTTAGCACTTAGCTAAGTATTGCTAGTATGTTTTAACATGTTTCTAGCATGTTTAGAAGTCAATGGCATTTTTAACATGTTGCTAGAATGGCATCAACGTGTTAAACATGACACTTCCTGTTACCAGTAGGTGGCGCTATTACTATAACTGAATATTCTCATGTAGATATGTTCAGGACAGAACGCTTATCAAAAGTGTGAAGTTTGGGGCAGATTTGTCAAAAATTTGTCAGGCCGCCGAGGACCCGCCCTTCGACGAAAACTCAAGATCTTCGCAATTTAACGTCGCAAAGGCCTTAAGATTACACTCACCAAATTTGAAGATGATCAGATTAAAACTGTAGGAGGAGTTCGTTAAAGTATGAGGCCTGAAAATGTCAAAAACTGCACAAAAATCTGGGAGGAAGTTCAAAATGGCTGACTTCCTGTTGGGTTTAGGGCTATGCTCCAAGAGACTTTTTTGTAGGTATTAGGTCATTACATGTATGTACCGAATTTCGTGCACGTACGTGGAACGTTGCGGGAGGCGCACTCCGTTGAACTTTTATAGGTGGCGCTATCGAGCCGTTTTGCCCCGTCCAATTCTGAAACCTATATCAGATGTAAATTTTCGCCAGTTCTGACGCGTGTGCAAAGTTTCGTGAGTTTTCGCGCATGTTTAGGCCCTCAAAAATGCAATTCAATGCGGAGAAGAAGAATAATAATAATAATAATAATAATTAAAGCTGCAAGCAGCGATGAAAGGGCCCTCGCACCCGTGCCATCAACACTCGGTGGCTTTAGGAAGACAGAGCATGGTTGGGAAATGTACATTTAAGGAGGTATATATAGTAAGAGTATGTCAAATTCAGTTACAAAATGTTTTGTATAATGGTGATAATAGCATGCTTCATGACTCAGCTAAGTGTTGCTAGCATGTTTAGTGTGTTTCTAGCATGCTTAGTACACAATAATTATGTGGTTAGTACTGCATTACTGTGTTAACCATGTCAGTTTCTGTTGCCAGTAGGTGGCGTTATGACTATAACTGAATATGAGCTTGGATGTGTGTTCAGGACAGAACTCTTATCAAACGTGTGAAGTTTGGTGCAAATTGGACATTGCCTTCTTGAGTAACAACAAAGTCATGTTTCATTGAATTAGCATGCTTTAGCACTTAGCTAAGCATTGTTAGCATGTTTTAACATGTTTCTAGCATGTTTAGAACTCAATGGCATTTTTAACATGTTGCTAGAACGGCATCAACGTGTTAAACATGTCACTTCCTGTTGCCAGTTGGTGGCGCTATTACTATAATTGAACATTCTCATGTAGATGTGTTCAGGCCATGACTCTTATCAAAAGTGTGAAGTTTGGGGCAGATTGGACATTCCATGCCTGAGTTACAGCAAATTCCTATTTAATTGCAATAATAGCATGCTTTAGCACTTGGCTAAGAGTTTGCTAGCATGTTTTAGCATGTTTCTAGTATGTTGTTAGCATGTTTAACACTTGCTGGCACTTTTTTATATGTTATTAGGAGTCCATAACAGTGTTAAACATGTCACTTCCTGTTGCCAGCAGGTGGCGCTATGACTGTAACTGAATATAAGCATGGTCATGTGTTCAGGACAGAACGCTTATCAAAAGTGTGAAGTTTGGGGCAGATTGGACATTCCATGCCTGAGTTACAGCAAATTCATATTTAATTGCAGTAATATCATTCTTTAGCACTTAGCTAAGTGTTTGCTAGTATGTTTTAGCATGTCTATAGTATGTTGGTAGGATGTTTAGCACCTACTGGCATTTTTTTATATGTTATTAGGAGTCAAGAACAGTGTTAAACGTCACTTCCTGTTGCCAGCAGGTGGCGCTATGACTATAACTAAATATGAGCATGGACATGTGTTCAAGAGATAACTCTTATCAAACGTGTGACGTTTGGGGTAGATTGTACATTGCCTTCTTGAGTAACAACAAAGTCCTGTTTCATTGAATTAGCATGCTTTAGCACTTAGCTAAGTATTGCTAGTATGTTTTAACATGTTTCTAGCATGTTTAGAAGTCAATGGCATTTTTAACATGTTGCTAGAATGGCATCAACGTGTTAAACATGACACTTCCTGTTACCAGTAGGTGGCGCTATTACTATAACTGAATATTCTCATGTAGATATGTTCAGGACAGAACGCTTATCAAAAGTGTGAAGTTTGGGGCAGATTGGACATTCCATGCCTGAGTTACAGCAAATTCCTATTTAATTGCAATAATAGCATGCTTTAGCACTTAGCTAAGAGTTTGCTAGCATGTTTTAGCATGCTTCTAGTATGTTGTTAGCATGTTTAGCACTTGCTGGCACTTTTTTATATGTTATTAGGAGTCCATAACAGTGTTAAACATGTCACTTCCTGTTGCCAGCAGGTGGCGCTATGACTATAACTGAATATGAGCATGGTCATGTGTTCAGGACAGAAAGTTTATTAAAAGTGTGAAGTTTGGCGCAGATTGGACATTGCCTTCTTGAGTAACAACAACATCCTGTTTCATTGAATTAGCATGCTTTAGCACTTAGCTAAGTATTGCTAGTATGTTTTAACATGTTTCTAGCATGTTTAGAAGTCAATGGCATTTTTAACATGTTGCTAGAATGGCATCAACGTGTTAAACATGACACTTCCTGTTACCAGTAGGTGGCGCTATTACTATAACTGAATATTCTCATGTAGATATGTTCAGGACAGAACGCTTATCAAAAGTGTGAAGTTTGGGGCAGATTGGACATTCCATGCCTGAGTTACAGCAAATTCCTATTTAATTGCAATAATAGCATGCTTTAGCACTTAGCTAAGAGTTTGCTAGCATGTTTTAGCATGCTTCTAGTATGTTGTTAGCATGTTTAGCACTTGCTGGCACTTTTTTATATGTTATTAGGAGTCCATAACAGTGTTAAACATGTCACTTCCTGTTGCCAGCAGGTGGCGCTATGACTATAACTGAATATGAGCATGGTCATGTGTTCAGGACAGAACTCTTATCAAACGTATGAAGTTTGGGGCAGATTGGACATTCCATGCCTGAGTTACAGCAACTTCCTGTTTCATGGCGAAACATCAAAATTTGTCAGGCCGCCGAGGACCCGCCCTTCGACGAAAACTCAAGATCTTCGCAATTTAACGTCGCAAAGGCCTTAAGATTACACTCACCAAATTTGAAGATGATCAGATTAAAACTGTAGGAGGAGTTCGTTAAAGTATGAGGCCTGAAAATGTCAAAAACTGCACAAAAATCTGGGAGGAAGTTCAAAATGGCTGACTTCCTGTTGGGTTTAGGGCTATGCTCCAAGAGACTTTTTTGTAGGTATTAGGTCATTACATGTATGTACCGAATTTCGTGCACGTACATGGAACGTTGCGGGAGGCGCACTCCGTTGAACTTTTATAGGTGGCGCTATCGAGCCGTTTTGCCCCGTCCAATTCTGAAACCTATATCAGATGTAAATTTTCGCCAGTTCTGACGCGTGTGCAAAGTTTCGTGAGTTTTTGCGCATGTTTAGGCCCTCAAAAATGCAATTCAATGTGGAGAAGAAGAATAATAATAATAATTAAAGCTGCAAGCAGCGATGAAAGGGCCCTCGCACCCGTGCCATCAACACTCGGTGGCTTTAGGAAGACAGAGCATGGTTGGGAAATGTACATTTAAGGAGGTATATATAGTAAGAGTATGTCAAAGTCAGTTACAAAATGTTTTGTATAATGGTGATAATAGCATGCTTCATGACTCAGCTAAGTGTTGCTAGCATGTTTAGTGTGTTTCTAGCATGCTTAGTACACAATAATTATGTGGTTAGTACTGCATTACTGTGTTAACCATGTCAGTTTCTGTTGCCAGTAGGTGGCGTTATGACTATAACTGAATATGAGCTTGGATGTGTGTTCAGGACAGAACTCTTATCAAACGTGTGAAGTTTGGTGCAAATTGGACATTGCCTTCTTGAGTAACAACAAAGTCATGTTTCATTGAATTAGCATGCTTTAGCACTTAGCTAAGCATTGTTAGCATGTTTTAACATGTTTCTAGCATGTTTAGAACTCAATGGCATTTTTAACATGTTGCTAGAACGGCATCAACGTGTTAAACATGTCACTTCCTGTTGCCAGTTGGTGGCGCTATTACTATAATTGAACATTCTCATGTAGATGTGTTCAGGCCATGACTCTTATCAAAAGTGTGAAGTTTGGGGCAGATTGGACATTCCATGCCTGAGTTACAGCAAATTCCTATTTAATTGCAATAATAGCATGCTTTAGCACTTGGCTAAGAGTTTGCTAGCATGTTTTAGCATGTTTCTAGTATGTTGTTAGCATGTTTAACACTTGCTGGCACTCTTTTATATGTTATTAGGAGTCCATAACAGTGTTAAACATGTCACTTCCTGTTGCCAGCAGGTGGCGCTATGACTGTAACTGAATATAAGCATGGTCATGTGTTCAGGACAGAACGCTTATCAAAAGTGTGAAGTTTGGGGCAGATTGGACATTCCATGCCTGAGTTACAGCAAATTCATATTTAATTGCAGTAATATCATTCTTTAGCACTTAGCTAAGTGTTTGCTAGTATGTTTTAGCATGTCTCTAGTATGTTGGTAGGATGTTTAGCACCTACTGGCATTTTTTTATATGTTATTAGGAGTCAAGAACAGTGTTAAACATCCCTTCCTGTTGCCAGCAGGTGGCGCTATGACTATAACTAAATATGAGCATGGACATGTGTTCAAGAGATAACTCTTATCAAACGTGTGAAGTTTGGGGTAGATTGTACATTGCCTTCTTGAGTAACAACAAAGTCCTGTTTCATTGAATTAGCATGCTTTAGCACTTAGCTAAGTATTGCTAGCATGTTTTAATATGTTTCTAACATGTTTAGAACTCAATGGCATTTTTAACATGTTGCTAGAATGGCATCAACGTGTTAAACATGACACTTCCTGTTACCAGTAGGTGGCGCTATTACTATAACTGAATTTGAGCATAGACATGTGTTCAGGCCATGATTCTTATCAAACGTGTGAAGTTTGGGGCAGATTGGACATTCCATGCCTGGGTTACAGCAAATTCCTATTTAATTGCAATAATAGCATGCTTTAGCACTTAGCTAAGAGTTTGCTAGCATGTTTTAGCATGCTTCTAGTATGTTGTTAGCATGTTTAGCACTTGCTGGCACTTTTTTATATGTTATTAGGAGTCCATAACAGTGTTAAACATGTCACTTCCTGTTGCCAGCAGGTGGCGCTATGACTGTAACTGAATATGAGCATGGTCATGTGTTCAGGACAGAATGCTTATCAAAAGTGTGAAGTTTGGGGCAGATTGGACATTCCATGCCTGAGTTACAGCAACTTCCTGTTTCATGGCGAAACATCGAAATTTGTCAGGCCGCCGAGGACCCGCCCTTTGACGAAAACTCAAGATCTTCGCAATTTAACGTCGCAAAGGCCTTAAGATTACACTCACCAAATTTGAAGATGATCAGATTAAAACTGTAGGAGGAGTTCGTTAAAGTACGAGGCCTGAAAATGGCAAAAACTGCACAAAAATCTGAGAGGAAGTTCAAAATGGCTGACTTCCTGTTGTGTTTAGGGCTATGCTTCAAGAGACTTTTTTGTAGGTATTAGGTCATTACACGTATGTACCGAATTTCGTGCACGTACGTGGAACGTTGCGGGAGGCGCACTCCGTTGAACTTTTATAGGTGGCGCTATCGAGCCATTTTGCCCCGTCCAATTCTTAAACCTATATCAGATGTAAATTTTCGCCAGTTCTGACGCGTGTGCAAAGTTTCGTGAGTTTTCGAGCATGTTTAGGCCCTCAAAAATGCAATTCAATGCGGAGAAGAAGAAGAAGAAGAATAATAATAATAATAATTAAAGCTGCAAGCAGCGATGAAAGGGCCCTCGCACCCGTGCCATCAACACTCGGTGGCTTTAGGAAGACAGAGCATGGTTGGGAAATGTACATTTAAGGAGGTATATATAGTAAGAGTATGTCAAAGTCAGTTACAAAATGTTTTGTATAATGGTGATAATAGCATGCTTCATGACTCAGCTAAGTGTTGCTAGCATGTTTAGTGTGTTTCTAGCATGCTTAGTACACAATAATTATGTGGTTAGTACTGCATTACTGTGTTAACCATGTCAGTTTCTGTTGCCAGTAGGTGGCGTTATGACTATAACTGAATATGAGCTTGGATGTGTGTTCAGGACAGAACTCTTATCAAACGTGTGAAGTTTGGTGCAAATTGGACATTGCCTTCTTGAGTAACAACAAAGTCATGTTTCATTGAATTAGCATGCTTTAGCACTTAGCTAAGCATTGTTAGCATGTTTTAACATGTTTCTAGCATGTTTAGAACTCAATGGCATTTTTAACATGTTGCTAGAACGGCATCAACGTGTTAAACATGTCACTTCCTGTTGCCAGTTGGTGGCGCTATTACTATAATTGAACATTCTCATGTAGATGTGTTCAGGCCATGACTCTTATCAAAAGTGTGAAGTTTGGGGCAGATTGGACATTCCATGCCTGAGTTACAGCAAATTCCTATTTAATTGCAATAATAGCATGCTTTAGCACTTGGCTAAGAGTTTGCTAGCATGTTTTAGCATGTTTCTAGTATGTTGTTAGCATGTTTAACACTTGCTGGCACTTTTTTATATGTTATTAGGAGTCCATAACAGTGTTAAAGATGTCACTTCCTGTTGCCAGCAGGTGGCGCTATGACTGTAACTGAATATAAGCAGGGTCATGTGTTCAGGACAGAACGCTTATCAAAAGTGTGAAGTTTGGGGCAGATTGGACATTCCATGCCTGAGTTACAGCAAATTCATATTTAATTGCAGTAATATCATTCTTTAGCACTTAGCTAAGTGTTTGCTAGTATGTTTTAGCATGTCTATAGTATGTTGGTAGGATGTTTAGCACCTACTGGCATTTTTTTATATGTTATTAGGAGTCAAGAACAGTGTTAAACGTCACTTCCTGTTGCCAGCAGGTGGCGCTATGACTATAACTAAATATGAGCATGGACATGTGTTCAAGAGATAACTCTTATCAAACGTGTGACGTTTGGGGTAGATTGTACATTGCCTTCTTGAGTAACAACAAAGTCCTGTTTCATTGAATTAGCATGCTTTAGCACTTAGCTAAGTATTGCTAGTATGTTTTAACATGTTTCTAGCATGTTTAGAAGTCAATGGCATTTTTAACATGTTGCTAGAATGGCATCAACGTGTTAAACATGACACTTCCTGTTACCAGTAGGTGGCGCTATTACTATAACTGAATATTCTCATGTAGATATGTTCAGGACAGAACGCTTATCAAAAGTGTGAAGTTTGGGGCAGATTGGACATTCCATGCCTGAGTTACAGCAAATTCCTATTTAATTGCAATAATAGCATGCTTTAGCACTTAGCTAAGAGTTTGCTAGCATGTTTTAGCATGCTTCTAGTATGTTGTTAGCATGTTTAGCACTTGCTGGCACTTTTTTATATGTTATTAGGAGTCCATAACAGTGTTAAACATGTCACTTCCTGTTGCCAGCAGGTGGCGCTATGACTATAACTGAATATGAGCATGGTCATGTGTTCAGGACAGAACGTTTATTAAAAGTGTGAAGTTTGGCGCAGATTGGACATTGCCTTCTTGAGTAACAACAACATCCTGTTTCATTGAATTAGCATGCTTTAGCACTTAGCTAAGTATTGCTAGTATGTTTTAACATGTTTCTAGCATGTTTAGAAGTCAATGGCATTTTTAACATGTTGCTAGAATGGCATCAACGTGTTAAACATGACACTTCCTGTTACCAGTAGGTGGCGCTATTACTATAACTGAATATTCTCATGTAGATATGTTCAGGACAGAACGCTTATCAAAAGTGTGAAGTTTGGGGCAGATTGGACATTCCATGCCTGAGTTACAGCAAATTCCTATTTAATTGCAATAATAGCATGCTTTAGCACTTAGCTAAGAGTTTGCTAGCATGTTTTAGCATGCTTCTAGTATGTTGTTAGCATGTTTAGCACTTGCTGGCACTTTTTTATATGTTATTAGGAGTCCATAACAGTGTTAAACATGTCACTTCCTGTTGCCAGCAGGTGGCGCTATGACTATAACTGAATATGAGCATGGTCATGTGTTCAGGACAGAACTCTTATCAAACGTATGAAGTTTGGGGCAGATTGGACATTCCATGCCTGAGTTACAGCAACTTCCTGTTTCATGGCGAAACATCAAAATTTGTCAGGCCGCCGAGGACCCGCCCTTCGACGAAAACTCAAGATCTTCGCAATTTAACGTCGCAAAGGCCTTAAGATTACACTCACCAAATTTGAAGATGATCAGATTAAAACTGTAGGAGGAGTTTGTTAAAGTATGAGGCCTGAAAATGTCAAAAACTGCACAAAAATCTGGGAGGAAGTTCAAAATGGCTGACTTCCTGTTGGGTTTAGGGCTATGCTCCAAGAGACTTTTTTGTAGGCATTAGGTCATTACATGTATGTACCGAATTTCGTGCACGTACGTGGAACGTTGCGGGAGGCGTACTCCGTTGAACTTTTATAGGTGGCGCTATCGAGCCGTTTTGCCCCGTCCAATTCTGAAACCTATATCAGATGTAAATTTTCGCCAGTTCTGACGCGTGTGCAAAGTTTCGTGAGTTTTCGCGCATGTTTAGGCCCTCAAAAATGCAATTCAATGCGGAGAAGAAGAATAATAATAATAATAATAATAATAAACAGAGCAATTCCAAGAGGGTCCTCACACCATCGGTGCTCGGGCCCTAATTACAGTAATATCATTCTTTAGCACTTAGCTAAGTGTTTGCTAGTATGTTTTAGCATGTCTCTAGTATGTTGGTAGGATGTTTAGCACCTACTGGCATTTTTTTATATGTTATTAGGAGTCAAGAACAATGTTAAACGTCACTTCCTGTTGCCAGCAGGTGGCGCTATGACTATAACTAAATATGAGCATGGACATGTGTTCAAGAGATAACTCTTATCAAACGTGTGAAGTTTGGGGTAGATTGTACATTGCCTTCTTGAGTAACAACAAAGTCCTGTTTCATTGAATTAGCATGCTTTAGCACTTAGCTAAGTATTGCTAGCATGTTTTAACATGTTTCTAGCATGTTTAGAACTCAATGGCATTTTTAACATGTTGCTAGAACGGCATCAACGTGTTAAACATGTCACTTCCTGTTGCCAGTAGGTGGCGCTATAACTATAACTGAATTTGAGCATAGACATGTGTTCAGGCCATGATTCTTATCAAACGTGTGAAGTTTGGGGCAGATTGGACATTCCATGCCTGAGTTACAGCAAATTCCTATTTAATTGCAGTAATAGCATGCTTTAGCACTTAGCTAAGTGTTTGCTAGCATGTTTCTAGTATGTTGCTAACCTGTTTAGCACTTGCTGGCTCTTTTTTATATGTTATTAGGAGACCACAACAGTGTTAAACATGTCATTTCCTGTTGACAGCAGGTGGCGCTATTACTATAACTGAATATTCTCATGTAGATGTGTTCAGGCCATGACTCTTATCAAACGTGTGAAGTTTGGGGCAGATTGGACATTCCATGCCTGTGTAACAGCAAATTCCTATTTAATTGCAGCAATAGCCTGCTTTAGCACTTAGCTAAGAGTTTGCTAGCATGTTTTAGCATGTTTCTAGTATGTTGTTAGCATGTTTAGCACTTGCTGGCACTTTTTTTATATGTTTTTATATGTCCACAACAGTGTTTAACATGTCACTTCCTGTTGCCAGCAGGTGGCACTATGACTGTAACTGAATATGAGCATGGTCATGTGTTCAGGACAGAACGTTTATTAAAAGTGTGAAGTTTGGCGCAGATTGGACATTGCCTTCTTGAGTAACAACAACATCCTGTTTCATTGAATTAGCATGCTTTACCACTTAGCTAAGTATTGCTAGCATGTTTTAACATAAGCTAGCATGTTTTAACATGTTTCTAGCATGTTTAGACCTCAATGGCATTTTTAACATGTTGCTAGAATGGCATCAACGTGTTAAACATGACACTTCCTGTTGCCAGTAGGTGGCGCTATTACTATAACTGAATATTCTCATGTAGATGTGTTCAGGACAGAACGCTTATCAAAAGTGTGAAGTTTGGGGCAGATTGGATATTCCATTCCTGAGTTACAGCAAATTCCTATTTAATTGCAATAATATGCATGCTTTAGCACTTAGCTAAGAGTTTGCTAGCATGTTTTAGCATGCTTCTAGTATGTTGTTAGCATGTTTAGCACTTGCTGGCACTTTTTTATATGTTATTAGGAGTCCATAACAGTGTTAAACATGTCACTTCCTGTTGCCAGCAGGTGGCGCTATGACTATAACTGAATATGAGCATGGCCATGTGTTCAGGGCAGAACTCTTATCAAACGTGTGAAGTTTGGGGCAGATTGGACATTCCATGCCTGAGTTACAGCAACTTCCTGTTTCATGGCGAAACATCGAAATTTGTAAGGCCGCCGAGGACCCGCCCTTTGACGAAAACTCAAGATCTTCGCAATTTAACGTCGCAAAGGCCTTAAGATTACACTCACCAAATTTGAAGATGATCAGATTAAAACTGTAGGAGGAGTTCGTTAAAGTACGAGGCCTGAAAATGGCAAAAACTGCACAAAAATCTGAGAGGAAGTTCAAAATGGCTGACTTCCTGTTGTGTTTAGGGCTATGCTCCAAGAGACTTTTTTGTAGGTATTAGGTCATTACATGTATGTACCGAATTTCGTGCACGTACGTGGAATGTTGCGGGAGGCGCACTCCGTTGAACTTTTATAGGTGGCGCTATCGAGCCATTTTGCCCCGTCCAATTCTGAAACCTATGTCAGATGTAAATTTTCGCCAGTTCTGACGCGTGTGCAAAGTTTCGTGAGTTTTCGAGCATGTTTAGGCCCTCAAAAATGCAATTCAATGCGGAGAAGAAGAATAATAATAATAATAATAATAATTAAAGCTGCAAGCAGCGATGAAAGGGCCCTCGCACCCGTGCCATCAACACTCGGTGGCTTTAGGAAGACAGAGCATGGTTGGGAAATGTACATTTAAGGAGGTATATATAGTAAGAGTATGTCAAAGTCAGTTACAAAATGTTTTGTATAATGGTGATAATAGCATGCTTCATGACTCAGCTAAGTGTTGCTAGCATGTTTAGTGTGTTTCTAGCATGCTTAGTACACAATAATTATGTGGTTAGTACTGCATTACTGTGTTAACCATGTCAGTTTCTGTTGCCAGTAGGTGGCGTTATGACTATAACTGAATATGAGCTTGGATGTGTGTTCAGGACAGAACTCTTATCAAACGTGTGAAGTTTGGTGCAAATTGGACATTGCCTTCTTGAGTAACAACAAAGTCATGTTTAATTGAATTAGCATGCTTTAGCGCTTAGCTAAGCATTGTTAGCATGTTTTAACATGTTTCTAGCATGTTTAGAACTCAATGGCATTTTTAACATGTTGCTAGAACGGCATCAACGTGTTAAACATGTCACTTCCTGTTGCCAGTTGGTGGCGCTATTACTATAATTGAACATTCTCATGTAGATGTGTTCAGGCCATGACTCTTATCAAAAGTGTGAAGTTTGGGGCAGATTGGACATTCCATGCCTGAGTTACAGCAAAATCCTATTTAATTGCAATAATAGCATGCTTTAGCACTTGGCTAAGAGTTTGCTAGCATGTTTTAGCATGTTTCTAGTATGTTGTTAGCATGTTTAACACTTGCTGGCACTTTTTTATATGTTATTAGGAGTCCATAACAGTGTTAAACATGTCACTTCCTGTTGCCAGCAGGTGGCGCTATGACTGTAACTGAATATAAGCATGGTCATGTGTTCAGGACAGAACGCTTATCAAAAGTGTGAAGTTTGGGGCAGATTGGACATTCCATGCCTGAGTTACAGCAAATTCATATTTAATTGCAGTAATATCATTCTTTAGCACTTAGCTAAGTGTTTGCTAGTATGTTTTAGCATGTCTATAGTATGTTGGTAGGATGTTTAGCACCTACTGGCATTTTTTTATATGTTATTAGGAGTCAAGAACAGTGTTAAACGTCACTTCCTGTTGCCAGCAGGTGGCGCTATGACTATAACTAAATATGAGCATGGACATGTGTTCAAGAGATAACTCTTATCAAACGTGTGACGTTTGGGGTAGATTGTACATTGCCTTCTTGAGTAACAACAAAGTCCTGTTTCATTGCATTAGCATGCTTTAGCACTTAGCTAAGTATTGCTAGTATGTTTTAACATGTTTCTAGCATGTTTAGAAGTCAATGGCATTTTTAACATGTTGCTAGAATGGCATCAACGTGTTAAACATGACACTTCCTGTTACCAGTAGGTGGCGCTATTACTATAACTGAATATTCTCATGTAGATATGTTCAGGACAGAACGCTTATCAAAAGTGTGAAGTTTGGGGCAGATTGGACATTCCATGCCTGAGTTACAGCAAATTCCTATTTAATTGCAATAATAGCATGCTTTAGCACTTAGCTAAGAGTTTGCTAGCATGTTTTAGCATGCTTCTAGTATGTTGTTAGCATGTTTAGCACTTGCTGGCACTTTTTTATATGTTATTAGGAGTCCATAACAGTGTTAAACATGTCACTTCCTGTTGCCAGCAGGTGGCGCTATGACTATAACTGAATATGAGCATGGTCATGTGTTCAGGACAGAACGTTTATTAAAAGTGTGAAGTTTGGCGCAGATTGGACATTGCCTTCTTGAGTAACAACAACATCCTCTTTCATTGAATTAGCATGCTTTAGCACTTAGCTAAGTATTGCTAGTATGTTTTAACATGTTTCTAGCATGTTTAGAAGTCAATGGCATTTTTAACATGTTGCTAGAATGGCATCAACGTGTTAAACATGACACTTCCTGTTACCAGTAGGTGGCGCTATTACTATAACTGAATATTCTCATGTAGATATGTTCAGGACAGAACGCTTATCAAAAGTGTGAAGTTTGGGGCAGATTGGACATTCCATGCCTGAGTTACAGCAAATTCCTATTTAATTGCAATAATAGCATGCTTTAGCACTTAGCTAAGAGTTTGCTAGCATGTTTTAGCATGCTTCTAGTATGTTGTTAGCATGTTTAGCACTTGCTGGCACTTTTTTATATGTTATTAGGAGTCCATAACAGTGTTAAACATGTCACTTCCTGTTGCCAGCAGGTGGCGCTATGACTATAACTGAATATGAGCATGGTCATGTGTTCAGGACAGAACTCTTATCAAACGTATGAAGTTTGGGGCAGATTGGACATTCCATGCCTGAGTTACAGCAACTTCCTGTTTCATGGCGAAACATCAAAATTTGTCAGGCCGCCGAGGACCCGCCCTTCGACGAAAACTCAAGATCTTCGCAATTTAACGTCGCAAAGGCCTTAAGATTACACTCACCAAATTTGAAGATGATCAGATTAAAACTGTAGGAGGAGTTCGTTAAAGTATGAGGCCTGAAAATGTCAAAAACTGCACAAAAATCTGGGAGGAAGTTCAAAATGGCTGACTTCCTGTTGGGTTTAGGGCTATGCTCCAAGAGACTTTTTTGTAGGTATTAGGTCATTACATGTATGTACCGAATTTCGTGCATGTACGTGGAACGTTGCGGGAGGCGCACTCCGTTGAACTTTTATAGGTGGCGCTATCGAGCCGTTTTGCCCCGTCCAATTCTGAAACCTATATCAGATGTAAATTTTCGCCAGTTCTGACGCGTGTGCAAAGTTTCGTGAGTTTTCGCGCATGTTTAGGCCCTCAAAAATGCAATTCAATGCGGAGAAGAATAATAATAATAATAATATTAAAGCTGCAAGCAGCGATGAAAGTGCCCTCGCACCCGTGCCATCAACACTCGGTGGCTTTAGGAAGACAGAGCATGGTTGGGAAATGTACATTTAAGGAGGTATATATAGTAAGAGTATGTCAAAGTCAGTTACAAAATGTTTTGTATAATGGTGATAATAGCATGCTTCATGACTCAGCTAAGTGTTGCTAGCATGTTTAGTCTGTTTCTAGCATGCTTAGTACACAATAATTATGTGGTTAGTACTTCATTACTGTGTTAACCATGTCAGTTTCTGTTGCCAGTAGGTGGCGTTATGACTATAACTGAATATGAGCATGGATGTGTGTTCAGGACAGAACTCTTATCAAACGTGTGAAGTTTGGTGCAAATTGGAAATTGCCTTCTTGAGTAACAACAAAGTCATGTTTCATTGAATTAGCATTCTTTAGCACTTAGCTAAGCATTGTTAGCATGTTTTAACATGTTTTTAGCATGTTTAGAACTCAATGGCATTTTTAACCATTGAACGTCTAGAACGGCATCAACGTGTTAAACATGTCACTTCCTGTTGCCAGCAGGTGGCGCTATTACTATAACTGAATATTCTCATGTAGATGTGTTCAGGCCATGACTCTTATCAAACGTGTGAAGTTTGGGGCAGATTGGACATTCCATGCCTGTGTTACAGCAAATTCCAATTTAATTGCAGCAATAGCATGCTTTAGCACTTAGCTAAGTGTTTGCTAGCATGTTTTAACATGTTTCTAGTATGTTGTTAGCATGTTTAGCACTTGCTGGCACTTTTTTTATATGTTTTTATATGTCCACAACAGTTTTTAACATGTCACTTCCTGTTGCCAGCAGGTGGCACTATGACTGTAACTGAATATGAGCATGGTCATGTGTTCAGGACAGAACGCTTATCAAAAGTGTGAAGTTTGGCGCAGATTGGACATTGCCTTCTTGAGTAACAACAACATCCTGTTTCAGTGAATTAGCATTCTTTAGCACTTAGCTAAGCATTGTTAGCATGTTTTAACATGTTTCTAGCATGTTTAGAACTCAATGGCATTTTTAACATGTTGCTAAAACGGCATCAACGTGTTAAACATGTCACTTCCTGTTGCCAGTAGGTGGCGCTATTACTATAAATGAACATTCTCATGTAGATGTATTCAGGCCATGACTCTTATCAAAAGTGTGAAGTTTGGGGCAGATTGGACATTCCATGCCTGGGTTACAGCAAATTCCTATTTAATTGCAATAATAGCATGCTTTAGCACTTAGCTAAGAGTTTGCTAGCATGTTTTAGCATGTCTCTAGTATGTTGGTAGGATGTTTAGCACCTACTGGCATTTTTTTATATGTTATTAGGAGTCAAGAACAGTGTTAAACATGTCACTTCCTGTTGCCAGCAGGTGGCGCTATGACTGTAACTGAATATGAGCATGGTCATGTGTTCAGGACAGAACTCTTATCAAACGTGTGAAGTTTGGGGCAGATTGGACATTCCATGCCTGAGTTACAGCAACTTCCTGTTTCATGGCGAAACATCGAAATTTGTCAGGCCGCCGAGGACCCGCCCTTTGACGAAAACTCAAGATCTTCGCAATTTAACGTCACAAAGGCCTTAAGATTACACTCACCAAATTTGAAGATGATCAGATTAAAACTGTAGGAGGAGTTCGTTAAAGTACGAGGCCTGAAAATGGCAAAAACTGCACAAAAATCTGAGAGGAAGTTCAAAATGGCTGACTTCCTGTTGTGTTTAGGGCTATGCTCCAAGAGACTTTTTTGTAGGTATTAGGTCATTACATGTATGTACCGAATTTCGTGCACGTACGTGGAACGTTGCGGGAGGCGCACTCCGTTGAACTTTTATAGGTGGCGCTATCGAGCCATTTTGCCCCGCCCAATTCTGAAACCTATATCAGATGTAAATTTTCACCAGTTCTGACGCGTGTGCAAAGTTTCGTGAGTTTTCGAGCATGTTTAGGCCCTCAAAAATGCAATTCAATGCGGAGAAGAATAATAATAATAATAAATATAGCTGCGAGCAGCGATTACGGGCCCAAGCCGGTGGCACCGCAACCCCGGTGCCTTTAGTTACCTAAAGGCACCGGGGTGGCGGTACCGCCGGCTTTGGCCCTCCATCGCTGCTTGCAGCTATATTTATATATATATATTAGGGCTGTCAATCGATTAAAAATTTTAATCGCGATTAATCGCATGATTGTCATGAGTTAACTCGCGATTAATCGCATTTAATCGCACATTTTTTATTTGTTCTAAATATACCTTAAATTAATACTTTTCAAGTTTGTAATACTCTAATCAACGTGGGCATGGATAAATATAGATGCTTTATGCAAATGTATGTTTATTATTGAAACCATAGTCAATATAGCATGAAGACGAGACATGTTTCAAAGGTCATAGATGTTTTTCAAAGAACTTGTTCATGTCTATTAGACACATGTAGAAAGAACAAAGAAATACCAGGTTCCCATTACTTCTCTTTCTTTGCACTGAGCAATTTACTAACACAAAAATGTTTAGATTTTTGCATGACAGGGCAGCTCTTCTGAAAATGCTAAATGTACATTTAGCATTTATTATTACATTGTAGTCTCTCTCTGTGCCCATTTTGATGAAGCTAAATTCTCAATAAATTCTCAATAAAACGCATATTTTACTGTTTCTGTTGTCAAACAACGGAATGAATTTGAAATGGTGACTGAAACGCGACCAAATAAACATAACCAGCTCTCCCTTCCAAGACGTTAATCTGCACAAAAATTCTGATAATCGAGCCGTCGTCTGGTGAAATCAAATACACATAAGCTAAAGACAATATCCGTGCTCTGATTTCGGCTATATTTGTAAAATTAGAGAAGCAACATAATATCTGTGTTTAACTGAATTAAAGCGCTGCTCCTCCGCGTGAGACGCAGAGAGAGAGAGAGAGAGAGAGAGAGAGAGAGAGAGAGAGAGAGAGAGAGAGAGAGAGAGAGAGAGGCACGCGCGCGTGCTGAGAGAGCAGTAGCCTACCGGCGGTACCGGTATATTCTCAGAAACTAAATAAGGTTTGGGCGCTTTGTTGAAGGAAAAAAAATCGCTAAAGGGGTCTGCAATGTCGCTAAGTTGCCAACACTGTGTATCTCCATTTCTCCAACTAGGGGTTGGGTCACGGGTCAAACAGAAAATACGCGCTGCGTTTTTAAATTAGTGCCGTTAATATGATTTTGCGTTAACGCGTTATTAACGCGCTAACTTTGACAGCCCTAATATATATATATATATATATATATATATATATATATATATATATATATATATATATATACATATACATACATACATACACACACATACATGTATATATATGTATATATATATATATATATATATATATATTATTGTAGTCTCTTCTGCTCACCAAGGCTGCATTTATTGATTAAAAATACAAACAAAAACAGTAATATTGTGAAATATTATTCCAATTTAAAACAGCTGTTTTCAATTTTTAAATATTTTACAAAGTAATTCATTTCTGTGATCAAAGTTGAGTTTTCAGCATCATTACTCCAGTCTTCAGTGTCACATGATCCTTCAGAAATCATACTAATATGATGATTGATGCTCAATAAATATTCATTATTATTTTCAATGTTGAAAACAGTTGTGTACAGATTTTTTTTTTTCAAAATGCTTTGATGAATGTAAAGTTCAAAAGAACAGCATATATTTCAAATATATATATTTTTAACATTATAAATGTCTTTACTGTAACTGTTGATCAGTTTAACTCATCCTTCATAAATAAAAGTACTGATTTATTTTATTTATTTCCCCAAAAAATAAAATTTTAATTATTACTAACCCAAAACTTTTGAGCGGTAGTGTTTAACGTTACAAAAGCTTTAGATTTCAGATAAATGCTGTTCTTTTGAACTTTCTATTCATCAAAGACTGTACACAACTGTTTTCGACATTTAAAATAATAATGAATGTTTCTTGAGTATCAATCATCATATTAGAATAATTTCTGAAGGATCATGTGACAGTGACGACTGGAGTAATGATGCTGAAAACTCAGCTTTGATCACAGGAATAAATAACAGTTTAAAATATATTAAAATAGAAAGCAGCTGTTTTAAATTGGAATAATATTTTACAATATTACTGTTTTTGTTTGTATTTTTAATCAAATAAATGCAGCCTTGGTGAGCAGAAGAAACTTCTCTGTTATGTGCGCGCCACAGACTGCACGCACGTCCGCTTAGAGTTCCGCCTTTTGCCTTCCGTCAATATTACGTTATTAGAAAAATATTTTTTTAGAGAATCGATTTTTTGACATTTGTGAATCGATTCAGAATCGTCCACGTCCGCATCGCGATGCATCTAAGAATAAATTTTTTCTCCCACCCCTAGATTTCATACAACAGGTTAATAAACAGTTACAATTAAGTCACTTACATTTTAGATGCAATGTTGACTGTTTTTGTTCTGTTTCAGCAGCGAAAATAGTTAAACAAAGATCACGGCAGAACCATCACGCATCACGTGTTTTCTCATAACTGAACGATTCAGCATTTTTAACGAATCGGTTGACTCAAAGATTGAATGATCAATCCATAAACATCTGTCTTAATCATGATCGACTCATTCGAACAAATCGTTTGAACGAATGAATCAATGACTCGCTTATTAAGTAGGATGCCTGGTGACACCTAATGGCGGTTTAGTGTTGTTTAAAAGCATCATTCTTTCCCACATGTGTGTGATTTGTGTGTGCAACATTATCATTATTTTTCTTTCACTATTATATTAGCGATTTAAAAGCACCCACTCGTGTCACACGTCGATTAACCGGTGGGAAAATATCCTCAGACACATACCTAATAAATGTATATTTAAATACAATATTGGCCTACCTGGTAAAAAGTTTTATATACTATTTTGATGTCCTTTTGGACACAAGAGGGCAGTATAGCCCTATGTTTGCTTTTTTGTTGAACCAAATAGCACTAAATAGCCTGTTTTAACTTTTTCATTCTTCTTGAATTGCAAAAACAGAATAAAATGGGTTTAGTTCGATATTTGTATACTTTTATATAGAAATAAATGGTATATAATTACATTTTTAGAAGATTTTTAGTGTTTCCTTTTTGGACATTACTTTAATCCCTCGCCATAGCAAAACCGTTTAAGATATTTATTATCCATTCACAATTTAGCATATTTAATGTAGTTTCATCATGTTGAAAAAGTTTGGTACGAATAAAATGAATAGTTTAAGAGGAGTGGCTAAAAATTCAGAGGCTGATTTAGCAAAAAAAATCACATTCAGACCAACATAGCTGACTTCCTGATGGCCAGAGCTATTGAATGTAAATTAGAAAGTTGTCCGGCTTGATGAGAACAATATACAAACTATTTTTTCTTTACTGTAGTTAAAACTAACCCCCCCACTTTTGTCAAAAGCATGTTGAAAGTGACACACTTCCTGCTGCCAGTTGGTGGCGCTATAACTTTGACTCACAATAGCTACATCGATCTGATCGGCCTCTTACCACGAACACACTGCTGAAGTTTCATCAAGATCAGTTAATGTATGCAGAAGTTATTCCACTTCGTGTTTCTCTTTTCTCGCCATAAATTCGATTCCTCGCCACAGCCAAACCGTTCGAGATATCAAAAATCCGTCCGCAATTTAGCATCCTCAATGTCTTGACTACATGCACACCGAGTTTGAAGGGGACACGGTGAATTTTCTAGGAGGAGTATTTCACATTCCACAGCAAGCGTTTTCCAAACAACCCATAATAGCCGACTTCCTGTTGGGCTGGCGTAAAACTTGACCGGGGTAAAGTTGTTCGGCCCGATGAGATCTATATGTGTACCGAGTTTCATATTAATTCATGCAAGCGTGTTTGATATATGGACCAAGTTTTCAGACCCTGTTCAAGAGGGCGCTGTTGAGCCCCCCTGCCACGCCCGTTTCTGAAACTTTTCACATGTCTACTGGCTAATAAGTGTTATGTGTCTGTCGAGTTTCATCCAATTTCAAGCATGTTAAGAGTCTCAAACGCATCCGAAAAGAATATTAAAATTTGATGCGTTGCCACGGCAACAGTATCTAAGATATCAATAATCCTTTCACAGGTCTACATCTGCCGTGTGTTTACATTATACACATAAAGTTTGAAGCAAATCGTGTAAAATTAAGAGGGTGACTTCAAAGCATTTTGAAAGTGACACACTTCCTTCTGCCAGTTGGTGGCGCTATAACTTTGACTCACAATAGTCACATCCTTGTGATCGGCCTCTTACAACAAACACACTGCGAAAGTTTCATCAAGATCAGTTAATGTATGCAGAAGTTATAACACACTTCCTGTGTCCCA
This sequence comes from Scardinius erythrophthalmus, assembly GCF_964197995.2. Taxonomy (NCBI): domain Eukaryota; kingdom Metazoa; phylum Chordata; class Actinopteri; order Cypriniformes; family Leuciscidae; genus Scardinius; species Scardinius erythrophthalmus. The sequence continues at coordinate 18,563,780 of NC_138222.1, forward strand.
TTAATCGCCATAAATTCGTTTCCTCGCCACAGCCAAACCGTTCGAGATATCAAAAATCCGTCCGCAATTTAGCATCCTCAATGTCTTGACTTCATGCACACCGAGTTTGGTTGTGATTGGACGAATATTCTAGGAGGAGTATTTCAAATTCCAGAGGATGCGTTTTTCAAACAACCCATAATAGTTGACTTCCTGTTGGGCTGGTGTAAAACTTAGAGCACGAAAGTTGTTCGGCCCGATGAGATCTATATGTGTACTGAGTTTCATATTATTATATGCAAGCGTGTTTGATTTATAGACCAAGTTTTCGGACACCATTCCAGGGGGCGCTGTCGAGCCCCCGTGCCACGCCCGGGTACCAGCTTCAGTCCGGCCCTGATGGCCGCAGGTTCTGATGTGTGTGCAAAATTTCAAGAGTTTTTGAGCATGTTAAGGGCCCCAAAAGTGCCCAAAAGGTTGACAAAATAATAATAATAATAATAATAAATAATCCTACCGGAAACAATAGGGCTCTTCGCCCTTTCAGGGCTTGGGCCCTAATAAACAGAGCAATTCCAAGAGGGTCCTCACACCATCGGTGCTCGGGCCCTAATAATCTTAATCACAAAATAGCCAAACTGCCAGAACCAACAATGGGTCCAGAAGGCAGTCCACAAAAAAATAAGATATCAGTTCTAAGTCACTTCTCAAACAAAGAAAAACAAAATAAACATGGATTAAAGTACAATGAAACCTTGGCCAAGGAAAACGAATTCAGTAATGAGACAGAAGAAAACAAAATATAAATAAATCTATTAACTGGATTAGTTTATCTAACGAGATAAACTAAAATCACTGATAAAGAAACAAAAATCACTGATAAAGAAACAAACTAGAAGCACAAATTAACTAAATTGAAAACAAAGTAATAGCAAAGAAATAGACACTTAACTCAAATTATAACTGTAAAGAGCCAACCCCTTCAACTGCACTCAAACAGTTAAAACACTGACCCACGTCAACCTAGAGGCTCGCACAGTCAAACATATGGCCGTGAGTGTCCAGTGGCCGTGATTGCCCAGTGGCCGTGAAGGCAGAACGGGCGGACAGCGATCGAGTAGAGTTGATGATACAATGTTCAAAAACCGCATTAAAGAAACAGCTGTACAGTGGTCGAGTGACGTTAGAGTTGCTGGTACGTGGTGTTCAAAACACCCAAGGAAACAGCTGTCCGGGACGAGCAGGTAGCGCGATCGAGTAAGATTGCTGGTATGAATGTTCAAACGTACACATTAACAGCTGTCCAGGGCAGGCATGCAGCGATCAAGTAGAGTTGATGATACAATGTTCAAAATGTGCGTTAAACAAACAACAATCCAGACAAAACAGCAGCTAGTGAATGAATGCTCTGCAACTGAAGTCGATCTCCCGTTGAACCAGCCCGGTTCCTGTTATTTATTAAAAAAATGAATTAACCCCAAATCAAACAAATAAATCCTGCACTATATATCCTACATACCGATCAAGCAGCATTTTGTATCACCCAGGAGGAGGCAGCTCAAAGGGTACAAACAGTACAGGCAGCTTTCAGTAACATCCGCTTTTGAATGCGTTGAACGACGGAGTGAAGGACTGGCCCGCCAACCGGAGATCTATGAACGTTCAATGCATAGTAAACATAACAGCGGCTGATACCAAATAGAATGAGGGCAGAGACGGCAGAGCCGCTACTTTACCTGTAGAAACGCAGCAGCAAAACACGGAGCGAGTGACCCGGAAGTATGACGCACTTCCGTCACCAGCGAGCAAGAGGCAGTCAGAAGGGCAACTATCTGTTTTTATAGGGGGCTGTGGCAGTGATTGGCCAATAGAATGCAGAGTAGTTACGAGTTAAACTCATACTGCTACACAAGGCTGCAGGGAGGCTACTGCATCCATTCATTTGTCTGTTCAGTTGATGTGTATGGATTTGTCCTGCATTTATTTTAGTGTGCAGACATGCAGGGTGTGTTATATACAGACCTTTGAATGTGTATGTATCATTTTGTATAATATGCTTTGATTCTGTGCTTTCCATCTTGTAGAGTCACTGTGACTTCAGTTTTGAAAGGAGCTGTTTTTATATTCATATGGAATGTGTATTTGTGTATTTGTTTATATGACAGAGTACTAGGGCCACACTGAGGAAAAAGGATAAAGTCATAAATTTATGAGGCTGGTTCTTTCTGCAGAAAAGCTACATATTCTTTTTACAGTTTTGATACTTATGACAATGTGATACTTAATATTCTGGCACATCAGCATGTCTTTGTTTATGAAACCATACTGAAGTACAATTTCACGAAATGCCCCACATCTGTCATTTTAACAACTGTGCTCCTTTAAAACAACTGGTTACAATATTATGACTTGTCTTTTTTTTTCCCTCTGTGGCCCTAATATTCTATCATTTTATATATAGCCTTATAGTCTATGGGAAACTGTAAATTATCTAATGATAGCAACATCATCTAAAAATCATTATTTATCCAAAATGATTGAAATTAATGATCTCAAACGTTTAAATTAAAGCTGCAAGCAGCGATGAAAGGGCCCTCGCACCCGTGCCATCAACACTCGGTGGCTTTAGGAAGACAGAGCATGGTTGGGAAATGTACATTTAAGGAGGTATATATAGTAAGAGTATGTCAAAGTTAGTAACAAAATGTTTTGTATAATGGTGATAATAGCATGCTTCATGACTCAGCTAAGTGTTGCTAGCATGTTTAGTCTGTTTCTAGCATGCTTAGTACACAATAATTATGTGGTTAGCACTGCATTACTGTGTTAACCATGTCAGTTTCTGTTGCCAGTAGGTGGCGTTATGACTATAGCTGAATATGAGCATGGATGTGTGTTCAGGACAGAACTCTTATCAAACGTGTGAAGTTTGGTGCAAATTGGAAATTGCCTTCTTGAGTAACAAAAAAGTCATGTTTCATTGAATTAGCATTCTTTAGCACTTAGCTAAGCATTGTTAGCATGTTTTAACATGTTTCTAGCATGTTTAGAACTCAATGTCATTTTTAACATGTTGCTAGAACGGCATCAACGTGTTAAACATGTCACTTCCTGTTGCCAGTAGGTGGCGCTATTACTAAAAATGAACATTCTCATGTAGATGTATTCAGGCCATGACTCTTATCAAAAGTGTGAAGTTTGGGGCAGATTGGACATTCCATGCCTGAGTTACAGCAAATTCCTATTTAATTGCAATAATAGCATGCTTTAGCACTTAGCTAAGAGTTTGCTAGCATGTTTTAGCATGTTTCTAGTATGTTGTTAGCATGTTTAACACTTGCTGGCACTTTTTTATATGTTATTAGGAGTCCATAACAGTGTTAAACATGTCACTTCCTGTTGCCAGCAGGTGGCGCTATGACTGTAACTGAATATAAGCATGGTCATGTGTTCAGGACAGAACGCTTATCAAAAGTGTGAAGTTTGGGGCAGATTGGACATTCCATGCCTGAGTTACAGCAAATTCATATTTAATTGCAGTAATATCATTCTTTAGCACTTAGCTAAGTGTTTGCTAGTATGTTTTAGCATGTCTCTAGTATGTTGGTAGGATGTTTAGCACCTACTGGCATTTTTTTTATATGTTATTAGGAGTCAAGAACAGTGTTAAACGTCACTTCCTGTTGCCAGCAGGTGGCGCTATGACTATAACTAAATATGAGCATGGACATGTGTTCAAGAGATAACTCTTATCAAACGTGTGAAGTTTGGGGTAGATTGTACATTGCCTTCTTGAGTAACAACAAAGTCCTGTTTCATTGAATTATCATGCTTTAGCACTTAGCTAAGTATTGCTAGCATGTTTTAATATGTTTCTAGCATGTTTAGAACTCAATGGCATTTTTAACATGTTGCTAGAACGGCATCAACGTGTTAAACATGTCACTTCCTGTTGCCAGTAGGTGGCGCTATTACTATAACTGAATTTGAGCATAGACATGTGTTCAGGCCATGATTCTTATCAAACGTGTGATGTTTGGGGCAGATTGGACATTCCATGCCTGGGTTACAGCAAATTCCTATTTAATTGCAGTGATAGCATGCTTTAGCACTTAGCTAAGTGTTTGCTAGCATGTTTCTAGTATGTTACTAACCTGTTTAGCACTTGCTGGCTCTTTTTTATATGTTATTAGGAGACCACAACAGTGTTAAACATGTCACTTCCTGTTGACAGCAGGTGGCGCTATTACTATAACTGAATATTCTCATGTAGATGTGTTCAGGCCATGACTCTTATCAAACGTGTGAAGTTTGAGGCAGATTGGACATTCCTTGCCTGTGTTACAGCAAATTCCTATTTAATTGCAGCAATAGCATGCTTTAGCACTTAGCTAAGTGTTTGCTAGCATGTTTTAGCATTTTTCTAGTATGTTGTTAGCATGTTTAGCACTTGCTGGCACTTTTTTTATGTTTTTATGTCCACAACAGTGTTTAACATGTCACTTCCTGTTGCCAGCAGGTGGCACTATGACTGTAACTGAATATGAGCATGGTCATGTGTTCAGGACAGAACGTTTATTAAAAGTGTGAAGTTTGGCGCAGATTGGACATTGCCTTCTTGAGTAACAACAACATCCTGTTTCATTGAATTAGCATGCTTTAGCACTTAGCTAAGTATTGCTAGCATGTTTTAAAATGTTTCTAGCATGTTTAGAAGTCAATGGCATTTTTAACATGTTGCTAGAATGGCATCAACGTGTTAAACATGACACTTCCTGTTACCAGTAGGTGGCGCTATTACTATAACTGAATGTTCTCATGTAGATGTGTTCAGGACAGAACGCTTATCAAAAGTGTGAAGTTTGGGGCAGATTGGACATTCCATGCCTGAGTTACAGCAAATTCCTATTTAATTGCAATAATAGCATGCTTTAGCACTTAGCTAAGAGTTTGCTAGCATGTTTTAGCATGCTTCTAGTATGTTGTTAGCATGTTTAGCACTTGCTGGCACTTTTTTATATGTTATTAGGAGTCCATAACAGTGTTAAACATGTCACTTCCTGTTGCCAGCAGGTGGCGCTATGACTGTAACTGAATATGAGCATGGTCATGTGTTCAGGACAGAACGCTTATCAAAAGTGTGAAGTTTGGGGCAGATTGGACATTCCATGCCTGAGTTACAGCAACTTCCTGTTTCATGGCGAAACATCGAAATTTGTCAGGCCGCCGAGGACCCGCCCTTTGACGAAAACTCAAGATCTTCGCAATTTAACGTCGCAAAGGCCTTAAGATTACACTCACCAAATTTGAAGATGATCAGATTAAAACTGTAGGAGGAGTTCGTTAAAGTACGAGGCCTGAAAATGGCAAAAACTGCACAAAAATCTGAGAGGAAGTTCAAAATGGCTGACTTACTGTTGTGTTTAGGGCTATGCTCCAAGAGACTTTTTTGTAGGTATTAGTTCATTACATGTATGTACCGAATTTCGTGCACGTACGTGGAACGTTGCGGGAGGCGCACTCCGTTGAACTTTTATAGGTGGCGCTATCGAGCCGTTTTGCCCCGTCCAATTCTGAAACCTATATCAGATGTAAATTTTCGCCAGTTCTGACGCGTGTGCAAAGTTTCGTGAGTTTTCGAGCATGTTTAGGCCCTCAAAAATGCAATTCAATGCGGAGAAGAAGAATAATAATAATAATTAAAGCTGCAAGCAGCGATGAAAGGGCCCTCGCACCCGTGCCATCAACACTCGGTGGCTTTAGGAAGACAGAGCATGGTTGGGCAATGTACATTTAAGGGGTATGTATAGTGAGAGTATGTCAAAGTCAGTTACAAAATGTTTTGTATAATGGTGATAATAGCATGCTTCATGACTCAGCTAAGTGTTGCTAGCATGTTTAGTCTGTTTCTAGCATGCTTAGTACACAATAATTATGTGGTTAGTACTGCATTACTGTGTTAACCATGTCAGTTTCTGTTGCCAGTAGGTTGCGTTATGACTATAACTGAATATGAGCATGGATGTGTGTTCAGGACAGAACTCTTATCAAACGTGTGAAGTTTGGTGCAAATTGGACATTGCCTTCTTGAGTAACAACAAAGTCATGTTTCATTGAATTAGTATTCTTTAGCACGTACCTAAGCATTGTTAGCATGTTTTAACATGTTTCTAGCATGTTTAGAACTCAATGGCATTTTTAACATGTTGCTAGAACGGCATCAACGTGTTAAACATGTCACTTCCTGTTGCCAGTAGGTGGCGCTATTACTATAACTGAACATTCTCATGTAGATGTGTTCAGGCCATGACTCTTATCAAAAGTGTGAAGTTTGGGGCAGATTGGACATTCCATGCCTGAGTTACAGCAAATTCCTATTTAATTGCAATAATAGCATGCGTTAGCACTTAGCTAAGAGTTTGCTAGCATGTTTTAGCATGTTTCTAGTATGTTGTTAGCATGTTTAACACTTGCTGGCACTTTTTTATATGTTATTAGGAGTCCATAACAGTGTTAAACATGTCACTTCCTGTTGCCAGCAGGTGACGCTATGACTGTAACTGAATATAAGCATGGTCATGTGTTCAGGACAGAACGCTTATCAAAAGTGTGAAGTTTGGGGCAGATTGGACATTCCATGCCTGAGTTACAGCAAATTCATATTTAATTGCAGTAATATCATTCTTTAGCACTTAGCTAAGTGTTTGCTAGTATGTTTCAGCATGTCTCTAGTATGTTGGTAGGATGTTTAGCACCTACTGGCATTTTTTTATATGTTATTAGGAGTCAAGAACAGTGTTAAACGTCACTTCCTGTTGCCAGCAGGTGGCGCTATGACTATAACTAAATATGAGCATGGACATGTGTTCAAGAGATAACTCTTATCAAACGTGTGAAGTTTGGGGTAGATTGTACATTGCCTTCTTGAGTAACAACAAAGTCCTGTTTCATTGAATTAGCATGCTTTAGCATTTAGCTAAGTATTGCTAGCATGTTTTAACATGTTTCTAGCATGTTTAGAACTCAATGGCATTTTTAACATGTTGCTAGAACGGCATCAACGTGTTAAACATGTCACTTCCTGGTGCCAGTAGGTGGCGCTATTACTATAACTGAATTTGAGCATAGACATGTGTTCAGGCCATGATTCTTATCAAACGTGTGAAGTTTGGGGCAGATTGGACATTCCATGCCTGAGTTACAGCAAATTCCTATTTAATTGCAGTAATAGCATGCTTTAACACTTAGCTAAGTGTTTGCTAGCATGTTTCTAGTATGTTGCTAACCTGTTTATCACTTGCTGGCTCTTTTTTATATGTTATTAGGAGACCACAACACTGTTAAACATGTCACTTCCTGCTGACAGCAGGTGGCGCTATTACTATAACTGAACATTCTCATGTAGATGTGTTCAGGCCATGACTCTTATCAAAAGTGTGAAGTTTGGGGCAGATTGGACATTCCATGCCTGAGTTACAGCAAATTCCTATTTAATTGCAGCAATAGCATGCTTTATCACTTAGCTAAGTGTTTGCTAGCATGTTTTAGCATGTTTCTAGCATGTTTAGCACTTGCTGGCACTTTTTTATATATGTTTTTATATGTCCACAACAGTGTTTAACATGTCACTTCCTGTTGCCAGCAGGTGGCACTATGACTGTAACTGAATATGAGCATGGTCATGTGTTCAGGACAGAACGTTTATTAAAAGTGTGAAGTTTGGCGCAGATTGGACATTGCCTTCTTGAGTAACAACAACATCCTGTTTCATTGAATTAGCATGCTTTAGCACTTAGCTAAGTATTGCTAGCATGTTTTAACATTTTTCTAGCATGTTTAGAAGTCAATGGCATTTTTAACATGTTGCTAGAATGGCATCAACGTGTTAAACATGACACTTCCTGTTACCAGTAGGTGGCGCTATTACTATAACTGAATATTCTCATGTAGATGTGTTCAGGACAGAACGCTTATCAAAAGTGTGAAGTTTGGGGCAGATTGGACATTCCATGCCTGAGTTACAGCAAATTCCTATTTAATTGCAATAATAGCATGATTTAGCACTTAGCTAAGAGTTTGCTAGCATGTTTTAGCATGCTTCTAGTATGTTGTTAGCATGTTTAGCACTTGCTGGCACTTTTTTATATGTTATTAGGAGTCCATAACAGTGTTAAACATGTCACTTCCTGTTGCCAGCAGGTGGCGCTATGACTATAACTGAATATAAGCATGGTCATGTGTTCAGGACAGAGCTCTTATCAAACGTGTGAAGTTTGGGGCAGATTGGACATTCCATGCCTGAGTTACAGCAACTTCCTGTTTCATGGCGAAACATCGAAATTTGTCAGGCCTCCGAGGACCCGCCCTTCGACGAAAACTCAAGATCTTCGCAATTTAACGTCGCAAAGGCCTTAAGATTACACTCACCAAATTTGAAGATGATCAGATTAAAACTGTAGGAGGAGTTCGTTAAAGTACGAGGCCTGAAAATGGCAAAAACTGCACAAAAATCTGAGAGGAAGTTCAAAATGGCTGACTTCCTGTTGTGTTTAGGGCTATGCTCCAAGAGACTTTTTTGTAGGTATTAGGTCATTACATGTATGTACCGAATTTCGTGCACGTACGTGGAACGTTGCGGGAGGCGCACTCCGTTGAACTTTTATAGGTGGCGCTATCGAGCCATTTTGTCCCGTCCAATTCTGAAACCTTTATCAGATGTAAATTTTCGCCAGTTCTGACGCGTGTGCAAAGTTTCGTGAGTTTTCGAGCATGTTTAGGCCCTCAAAAATGCAATTCAATGCGGAGAAGAATAATAATAATAATAATTAAAGCTGCAAGCAGCGATGAAAGGGCCCTCGCACCCGTGCCATCAACACTCGGTGGCTTTAGGAAGACAGAGCATGGTTGGGAAATGTACATTTAAGGAGGTATATATAGTAAGAGTATGTCAAAGTCAGTTACAAAATGTTTTGTATAATGGTGATAATAGCATGCTTCATGACTCAGCTAAGTGTTGCTAGCATGTTTAGTCTGTTTCTAGCATGCTTAGTACACAATAATTATGTGGTTAGTACTGCATTACGGTGTTAACCATGTCAGTTTCTGTTGCCAGTAGGTGGCGTTATGGCTATAACTGAATATGAGCATGGATGTGTGTTCAGGACAGAACTCTTATCAAACGTGTGAAGTTTGGTGCAAATTGGACATTGCCTTCTTGAGTAACAACAAAGTCATGTTTCATTGAATTAACATTCTTTAGCACTTAGCTAAGCATTGTTAGCATGTTTTAACATGTTTCTAGCATGTTTAGAACTCAATGGCATTTTTAACATGTTGCTAGAACGGCATAAAAGTGTTAAACATGTCACTTCCTGTTGCCAGTAGGTGGCGCTATTACTATAACTGAATTTGAGCATAGACATGTGTTCAGGCCATGATTCTTATCAAATGTGTGAAGTTTGGGGCAGATTGGACATTCCATGCCTGAATTACAGCAAATTCCTATTTAATTGCGATAATAGCATGCTTTAGCACTTAGCTAAGAGTTTGCTAGCATGTTTTAGCATGCTTCTAGTATGTTGTTAGCATGTTTAGCACTTGCTGGCACTTTTTTATATGTTATTAGGAGTCCATAACAGTGTTAAACATGTCGCTTCCTGTTGCCAGCAGGTGGCGCTATGACTATAACTGAATATGAGCATGGTCATGTGTTCAGGACAGAACTCTTATCAAACGTGTGAAGTTTGGGGCAGATTGGACATTCCATGCCTGAGTTACAGCAACTTCCTGTTTCATGGCGAAACATCGAAATTTGTCAGGCCGCCGAGGACCCGCCCTTCGACGAAAACTCAAGATCTTCGCAATTTAACGTCGCAAAGGCCTTAAGATTACACTCACCAAATTTGAAGATGATCAGATTAAAACTGTAGGAGGAGTTCGTTAAAGTACGAGGCCTGAAAATGGCAAAAACTGCACAAAAATCTGAGAGGAAGTTGAAAATGGCTGACTTCCTGTTGTGTTTAGGGCTATGCTCCAAGAGACTTTTTTGTAGGTATTAGGTCATTACATGTATGTACCGAATTTCGTGCACGTACATGGAACGTTGCGGGAGGCGCACTCCGTTGAACTTTTATAGGTGGCGCTATCGAGCCGTTTTGCCCCGTCCAATTCTGAAACCTATATCAGATGTAAATTTTCGCCAGTTCTGACGCGTGTGCAAAGTTTCGTGAGTTTTCGCGCATGTTTAGGCCCTCAAAAATGCAATTCAATGCGGAGAAGAATAATAATAATAATAATAATAATAATAATAAACAGAGCAATTCCAAGAGGGTCCTCACACCATCGGTGCTCGGGCCCTAATAATAAACAGAGCAATTCCAAGAGGGTCCTCACACCATCGGTGCTCGGGCCCTAATAATAATAATAAACAGAGCAATTCCAAGAGGGTCCTCACACCATCGGTGCTCGGGCCCTAATAAACAGAGCAATTCCAAGAGGGTCCTCACACCATCGGTGCTCGGGCCCTAATAATAATTAAAGCTGCAAGCAGCGATGAAAGGGCCCTCGCACCCGTGCCATCAACACTCGGTGGCTTTAGGAAGACAGAGCATGGTTGGGAAATGTACATTTAAGGAGGTATATATAGTAAGAGTATGTCAAAGTCAGTTACAAAATGTTTTGTATAATGGTGATAATAGCATGCTTCATGACTCAGCTAAGTGTTGCTAGCATGTTTAGTGTGTTTCTAGCATGCTTAGTACACAATAATTATGTGGTTAGTACTGCATTACTGTGTTAACCATGTCAGTTTCTGTTGCCAGTAGGTGGCGTTATGACTATAACTGAATATGAGCTTGGATGTGTGTTCAGGACAGAACTCTTATCAAACGTGTGAAGTTTGGTGCAAATTGGACATTGCCTTCTTGAGTAACAACAAAGTCATGTTTCATTGAATTAGCATGCTTTAGCACTTAGCTAAGCATTGTTAGCATGTTTTAACATGTTTCTAGCATGTTTAGAACTCAATGGCATTTTTAACATGTTGCTAGAACGGCATCAACGTGTTAAACATGTCACTTCCTGTTGCCAGTTGGTGGCGCTATTACTATAATTGAACATTCTCATGTAGATGTGTTCAGGCCATGACTCTTATCAAAAGTGTGAAGTTTGGGGCAGATTGGACATTCCATGCCTGAGTTACAGCAAATTCCTATTTAATTGCAATAATAGCATGCTTTAGCACTTGGCTAAGAGTTTGCTAGCATGTTTTAGCATGTTTCTAGTATGTTGTTAGCATGTTTAACACTTGCTGGCACTTTTTTATATGTTATTAGGAGTCCATAACAGTGTTAAACATGTCACTTCCTGTTGCCAGCAGGTGGCGCTATGACTGTAACTGAATATAAGCATGGTCATGTGTTCAGGACAGAACGCTTATCAAAAGTGTGAAGTTTGGGGCAGATTGGACATTCCATGCCTGAGTTACAGCAAATTCATATTTAATTGCAGTAATATCATTCTTTAGCACTTAGCTAAGTGTTTGCTAGTATGTTTTAGCATGTCTATAGTATGTTGGTAGGATGTTTAGCACCTACTGGCATTTTTTTATATGTTATTAGGAGTCAAGAACAGTGTTAAACGTCACTTCCTGTTGCCAGCAGGTGGCGCTATGACTATAACTAAATATGAGCATGGACATGTGTTCAAGAGATAACTCTTATCAAACGTGTGACGTTTGGGGTAGATTGTACATTGCCTTCTTGAGTAACAACAAAGTCCTGTTTCATTGAATTAGCATGCTTTAGCACTTAGCTAAGTATTGCTAGTATGTTTTAACATGTTTCTAGCATGTTTAGAAGTCAATGGCATTTTTAACATGTTGCTAGAATGGCATCAACGTGTTAAACATGACACTTCCTGTTACCAGTAGGTGGCGCTATTACTATAACTGAATATTCTCATGTAGATATGTTCAGGACAGAACGCTTATCAAAAGTGTGAAGTTTGGGGCAGATTGGACATTCCATGCCTGAGTTACAGCAAATTCCTATTTAATTGCAATAATAGCATGCTTTAGCACTTGGCTAAGAGTTTGCTAGCATGTTTTAGCATGTTTCTAGTATGTTGTTAGCATGTTTAACACTTGCTGGCACTTTTTTATATGTTATTAGGAGTCCATAACAGTGTTAAACATGTCACTTCCTGTTGCCAGCAGGTGGCGCTATGACTGTAACTGAATATAAGCATGGTCATGTGTTCAGGACAGAACGCTTATCAAAAGTGTGAAGTTTGGGGCAGATTGGACATTCCATGCCTGAGTTACAGCAAATTCATATTTAATTGCAGTAATATCATTCTTTAGCACTTAGCTAAGTGTTTGCTAGTATGTTTTAGCATGTCTATAGTATGTTGGTAGGATGTTTAGCACCTACTGGCATTTTTTTATATGTTATTAGGAGTCAAGAACAGTGTTAAACGTCACTTCCTGTTGCCAGCAGGTGGCGCTATGACTATAACTAAATATGAGCATGGACATGTGTTCAAGAGATAACTCTTATCAAACGTGTGACGTTTGGGGTAGATTGTACATTGCCTTCTTGAGTAACAACAAAGTCCTGTTTCATTGAATTAGCATGCTTTAGCACTTAGCTAAGTTTTGCTAGTATGTTTTAACATGTTTCTAGCATGTTTAGAAGTCAATGGCATTTTTAACATGTTGCTAGAATGGCATCAACGTGTTAAACATGACACTTCCTGTTACCAGTAGGTGGCGCTATTACTATAACTGAATATTCTCATGTAGATATGTTCAGGACAGAACGCTTATCAAAAGTGTGAAGTTTGGGGCAGATTGGACATTCCATGCCTGAGTTACAGCAAATTCCTATTTAATTGCAATAATAGCATGCTTTAGCACTTAGCTAAGAGTTTGCTAGCATGTTTTAGCATGCTTCTAGTATGTTGTTAGCATGTTTAGCACTTGCTGGCACTTTTTTATATGTTATTAGGAGTCCATAACAGTGTTAAACATGTCACTTCCTGTTGCCAGCAGGTGGCGCTATGACTATAACTGAATATGAGCATGGTCATGTGTTCAGGACAGAACTCTTATCAAACGTATGAAGTTTGGGGCAGATTGGACATTCCATGCCTGAGTTACAGCAACTTCCTGTTTCATGGCGAAACATCAAAATTTGTCAGGCCGCCGAGGACCCGCCCTTCGACGAAAACTCAAGATCTTCGCAATTTAACGTCGCAAAGGCCTTAAGATTACACTCACCAAATTTGAAGATGATCAGATTAAAACTGTAGGAGGAGTTCGTTAAAGTATGAGGCCTGAAAATGTCAAAAACTGCACAAAAATCTGGGAGGAAGTTCAAAATGGCTGACTTCCTGTTGGGTTTAGGGCTATGCTCCAAGAGACTTTTTTGTAGGTATTAGGTCATTACATGTATGTACCGAATTTCGTGCACGTACGTGGAACGTTGCGGGAGGCGCACTCCGTTGAACTTTTATAGGTGGCGCTATCGAGCCGTTTTGCCCCGTCCAATTCTGAAACCTATATCAGATGTAAATTTTCGCCAGTTCTGACGCGTGTGCAAAGTTTCGTGAGTTTTCGCGCATGTTTAGGCCCTCAAAAATGCAATTCAATGCGGAGAAGAAGAATAATAATAATAATAATTAAAGCTGCAAGCAGCGATGAAAGGGCCCTCGCACCCGTGCCATCAACACTCGGGGGCTTTAGGAAGACAGAGCATGGTTGGGAAATGTACATTTAAGGAGGTATATATAGTAAGAGTATGTCAAAGTCAGTTACAAAATGTTTTGTATAATGGTGATAATAGCATGCTTCATGACTCAGCTAAGTGTTGCTAGCATGTTTAGTCTGTTTCTAGCATGCTTAGTACACAATAATTATGTGGTTAGTACTGCATTACTGTGTTAACCATGTCAGTTTCTGTTGCCAGTAGGTGGCGTTATGACTATAGCTGAATATGAGCATGGATATGTGTTCAGGACAGAACTCTTATCAAACGTGTGAAGTTTGGTGCAAATTGGACATTGCCTTCTTGAGTAACAACAAAGTCATGTTTCATTGAATTAGCATTCTTTAGCACTTAGCTAAGCATTGTTAGCATGTTTTAACATGTTTCTAGCATGTTTAGAACTCAATGGCATTTTTAACATGTTGCTAGAACGGCATCAACGTGTTAAACATGTCACTTCCTGTTGCCAGTAGGTGGCGCTATTCCTATAACTGAACATTTTCATGTAGATGTGTTCAGGCCATGACTCTTATCAAACGTGTGAAGTTTGGGGCAGATTGGACATTCCATGCCTGAGTTACAGCAAATTCCTATTTAGTTGCAATAATAGCATGCTTTAGCACTTATCTAAGAGTTTGCTAGCATGTTTTAGCATGTTTCTAGTATGTTGTTAGCATGTTTAACACTTGCTGGCACTTTTTTATATGTTATTAGGAGTCCATAACAGTGTTAAACATGTCACTTCCTGTTGCCAGCAGGTGGCGCTATGACTATAACTAAATATGAGCATGGACATGTGTTCAAGAGATAACTCTTATCAAACGTGTGACGTTTGGGGTAGATTGTACATTGCCTTCTTGAGTAACAACAAAGTCCTGTTTCATTGAATTAGCATGCTTTAGCACTTAGCTAAGTATTGCTAGTATGTTTTAACATGTTTCTAGCATGTTTAGAAGTCAATGGCATTTTTAACATGTTGCTAGAATGGCATCAACGTGTTAAACATGACACTTCCTGTTACCAGTAGGTGGCGCTATTACTATAACTGAATATTCTCATGTAGATATGTTCAGGACAGAACGCTTATCAAAAGTGTGAAGTTTGGGGCAGATTGGACATTCCATGCCTGAGTTACAGCAAATTCCTATTTAATTGCAATAATAGCATGCTTTAGCACTTAGCTAAGAGTTTGCTAGCATGTTTTAGCATGCTTCTAGTATGTTGTTAGCATGTTTAGCACTTGCTGGCACTTTTTTATATGTTATTAGGAGTCCATAACAGTGTTAAACATGTCACTTCCTGTTGCCAGCAGGTGGCGCTATGACTATAACTGAATATGAGCATGGTCATGTGTTCAGGACAGAACGTTTATTAAAAGTGTGAAGTTTGGCGCAGATTGGACATTGCCTTCTTGAGTAACAACAACATCCTGTTTCATTGAATTAGCATGCTTTAGCACTTAGCTAAGTATTGCTAGTATGTTTTAACATGTTTCTAGCATGTTTAGAAGTCAATGGCATTTTTAACATGTTGCTAGAATGGCATCAACGTGTTAAACATGACACTTCCTGTTACCAGTAGGTGGCGCTATTACTATAACTGAATATTCTCATGTAGATATGTTCAGGACAGAACGCTTATCAAAAGTGTGAAGTTTGGGGCAGATTGGACATTCCATGCCTGAGTTACAGCAAATTCCTATTTAATTGCAATAATAGCATGCTTTAGCACTTAGCTAAGAGTTTGCTAGCATGTTTTAGCATGCTTCTAGTATGTTGTTAGCATGTTTAGCACTTGCTGGCACTTTTTTATATGTTATTAGGAGTCCATAACAGTGTTAAACATGTCACTTCCTGTTGCCAGCAGGTGGCGCTATGACTATAACTGAATATGAGCATGGTCATGTGTTCAGGACAGAACTCTTATCAAACGTATGAAGTTTGGGGCAGATTGGACATTCCATGCCTGAGTTACAGCAACTTCCTGTTTCATGGCGAAACATCAAAATTTGTCAGGCCGCCGAGGACCCGCCCTTCGACGAAAACTCAAGATCTTCGCAATTTAACGTCGCAAAGGCCTTAAGATTACACTCACCAAATTTGAAGATGATCAGATTAAAACTGTAGGAGGAGTTTGTTAAAGTATGAGGCCTGAAAATGTCAAAAACTGCACAAAAATCTGGGAGGAAGTTCAAAATGGCTGACTTCCTGTTGGGTTTAGGGCTATGCTCCAAGAGACTTTTTTGTAGGCATTAGGTCATTACATGTATGTACCGAATTTCGTGCACGTACGTGGAACGTTGCGGGAGGCGTACTCCGTTGAACTTTTATAGGTGGCGCTATCGAGCCGTTTTGCCCCGTCCAATTCTGAAACCTATATCAGATGTAAATTTTCGCCAGTTCTGACGCGTGTGCAAAGTTTCGTGAGTTTTCGCGCATGTTTAGGCCCTCAAAAATGCAATTCAATGCGGAGAAGAAGAATAATAATAATAATTAAAGCTGCAAGCAGCGATGAAAGGGCCCTCGCACCCGTGCCATCAACACTCGGTGGCTTTAGGAAGACAGAGCATGGTTGGGAAATGTACATTTAAGGAGGTATATATAGTAAGAGTATGTCAAAGTTAGTAACAAAATGTTTTGTATAATGGTGATAATAGCATGCTTCATGACTCAGCTAAGTGTTGCTAGCATGTTTAGTCTGTTTCTAGCATGCTTAGTACACAATAATTATGTGGTTAGTACTGCATTACTGTGTTAACCATGTCAGTTTCTGTTGCCAGTAGGTGGCGTTATGACTATTGCTGAATATGAGCATGGATGTGTGTTCAGGACAGAACTCTTATCAAACGTGTGAAGTTTGGTGCAAATTGGAAATTGCCTTCTTGAGTAACAAAAAAGTCATGTTTCATTGAATTAGCATTCTTTAGCACTTAGCTAAGCATTGTTAGCATGTTTTAACATGTTTCTAGCATGTTTAGAACTCAATGGCATTTTTAACATGTTGCTAGAACGGCATCAACGTGTTAAACATGTCACTTCCTGTTGCCAGTAGGTGGCGCTATTACTATAAATGAACATTCTCATGTAGATGTATTCAGGCCATGACTCTTATCAAAAGTGTGAAGTTTGGGGCAGATTGGACATTCCATGCCTGAGTTACAGCAAATTCCTATTTAATTGCAATAATAGCATGCTTTAGCACTTAGCTAAGAGTTTGCTAGCATGTTTTAGCATGTTTATAATATGTTGTTAGCATGTTTAAAACTTGCTGGCACTTTTTTATATGTTATTAGGAGTCCATAACAGTGTTAAACATGTCACTTCCTGTTGCCAGCAGGTGGCGCTATGTCTGTAACTGAATATAAGCATGGTCATGTGTTCAGGACAGAACGCTTATCAAAAGTGTGAAGTTTGGGGCAGATTGGACATTCCATGCCTGAGTTACAGCAAATTCATATTTAATTGCAGTAATATCATTCTTTAGCACTTAGCTAAGTGTTTGCTAGTATGTTTTAGCATGTCTCTAGTATGTTGGTAGGATGTTTAGCACCTACTGGCATTTTTTTATATGTTATTAGGAGTCAAGAACAGTGTTAAACATCCCTTCCTGTTGCCAGCAGGTGGCGCTATGACTATAACTAAATATGAGCATGGACATGTGTTCAAGAGATAACTCTTATCAAACGTGTGAAGTTTGGGGTAGATTGTACATTGCCTTCTTGAGTAACAACAAAGTCCTGTTTCATTGAATTAGCATGCTTTAGCACTTAGCTAAGTATTGCTAGCATGTTTTAATATGTTTCTAACATGTTTAGAACTCAATGGCATTTTTAACATGTTGCTAGAATGGCATCAACGTGTTAAACATGACACTTCCTGTTACCAGTAGGTGGCGCTATTACTATAACTGAATTTGAGCATAGACATGTGTTCAGGCCATGATTCTTATCAAACGTGTGAAGTTTGGGGCAGATTGGACATTCCATGCCTGGGTTACAGCAAATTCCTATTTAATTGCAATAATAGCATGCTTTAGCACTTAGCTAAGAGTTTGCTAGCATGTTTTAGCATGCTTCTAGTATGTTGTTAGCATGTTTAGCACTTGCTGGCACTTTTTTATATGTTATTAGGAGTCCATAACAGTGTTAAACATGTCACTTCCTGTTGCCAGCAGGTGGCGCTATGACTGTAACTGAATATGAGCATGGTCATGTGTTCAGGACAGAATGCTTATCAAAAGTGTGAAGTTTGGGGCAGATTTGACATTCCATGCCTGATTTACAGCAACTTCCTGTTTCATGGCGAAACATCGAAATTTGTCAGGCCGCCGAGGACCCGCCCTTTGACGAAAACTCAAGATCTTCGCAATTTAACGTCGCAAAGGCCTTAAGATTACACTCACCAAATTTGAAGATGATCAGATTAAAACTGTAGGAGGAGTTCGTTAAAGTACGAGGCCTGAAAATGGCAAAAACTGCACAAAAATCTGAGAGGAAGTTCAAAATGGCTGACTTCCTGTTGTGTTTAGGGCTATGCTTCAAGAGACTTTTTTGTAGGTATTAGGTCATTACACGTATGTACCGAATTTCGTGCACGTACGTGGAACGTTGCGGGAGGCGCACTCCGTTGAACTTTTATAGGTGGCGCTATCGAGCCATTTTGCCCCGTCCAATTCTGAAACCTATATCAGATGTAAATTTTCGCCAGTTCTGACGCGTGTGCAAAGTTTCGTGAGTTTTCGAGCATGTTTAGGCCCTCAAAAATGCAATTCAATGCGGAGAAGAAGAAGAAGAAGAATAATAATAATAATAATAATAAACAGAGCAATTCCAAGAGGGTCCTCACACCATCGGTGCTCGGGCCCTAATAATAATAATAAACAGAGCAATTCCAAGAGGGTCCTCACACCATCGGTGCTCGGGCCCTAATTACAGTAATATCATTCTTTAGCACTTAGCTAAGTGTTTGCTAGTATGTTTTAGCATGTCTCTAGTATGTTGGTAGGATGTTTAGCACCTACTGGCATTTTTTTATATGTTATTAGGAGTCAAGAACAATGTTAAACGTCACTTCCTGTTGCCAGCAGGTGGCGCTATGACTATAACTAAATATGAGCATGGACATGTGTTCAAGAGATAACTCTTATCAAACGTGTGAAGTTTGGGGTAGATTGTACATTGCCTTCTTGAGTAACAACAAAGTCCTGTTTCATTGAATTAGCATGCTTTAGCACTTAGCTAAGTATTGCTAGCATGTTTTAACATGTTTCTAGCATGTTTAGAACTCAATGGCATTTTTAACATGTTGCTAGAACGGCATCAACGTGTTAAACATGTCACTTCCTGTTGCCAGTAGGTGGCGCTATAACTATAACTGAATTTGAGCATAGACATGTGTTCAGGCCATGATTCTTATCAAACGTGTGAAGTTTGGGGCAGATTGGACATTCCATGCCTGAGTTACAGCAAATTCCTATTTAATTGCAGTAATAGCATGCTTTAGCACTTAGCTAAGTGTTTGCTAGCATGTTTCTAGTATGTTGCTAACCTGTTTAGCACTTGCTGGCTCTTTTTTATATGTTATTAGGAGACCACAACAGTGTTAAACATGTCATTTCCTGTTGACAGCAGGTGGCGCTATTACTATAACTGAATATTCTCATGTAGATGTGTTCAGGCCATGACTCTTATCAAACGTGTGAAGTTTGGGGCAGATTGGACATTCCATGCCTGTGTAACAGCAAATTCCTATTTAATTGCAGCAATAGCCTGCTTTAGCACTTAGCTAAGAGTTTGCTAGCATGTTTTAGCATGTTTCTAGTATGTTGTTAGCATGTTTAGCACTTGCTGGCACTTTTTTTATATGTTTTTATATGTCCACAACAGTGTTTAACATGTCACTTCCTGTTGCCAGCAGGTGGCACTATGACTGTAACTGAATATGAGCATGGTCATGTGTTCAGGACAGAACGTTTATTAAAAGTGTGAAGTTTGGCGCAGATTGGACATTGCCTTCTTGAGTAACAACAACATCCTGTTTCATTGAATTAGCATGCTTTACCACTTAGCTAAGTATTGCTAGCATGTTTTAACATAAGCTAGCATGTTTTAACATGTTTCTAGCATGTTTAGACCTCAATGGCATTTTTAACATGTTGCTAGAATGGCATCAACGTGTTAAACATGACACTTCCTGTTGCCAGTAGGTGGCGCTATTACTATAACTGAATATTCTCATGTAGATGTGTTCAGGACAGAACGCTTATCAAAAGTGTGAAGTTTGGGGCAGATTGGATATTCCATTCCTGAGTTACAGCAAATTCCTATTTAATTGCAATAATATGCATGCTTTAGCACTTAGCTAAGAGTTTGCTAGCATGTTTTAGCATGCTTCTAGTATGTTGTTAGCATGTTTAGCACTTGCTGGCACTTTTTTATATGTTATTAGGAGTCCATAACAGTGTTAAACATGTCACTTCCTGTTGCCAGCAGGTGGCGCTATGACTATAACTGAATATGAGCATGGCCATGTGTTCAGGGCAGAACTCTTATCAAACGTGTGAAGTTTGGGGCAGATTGGACATTCCATGCCTGAGTTACAGCAACTTCCTGTTTCATGGCGAAACATCGAAATTTGTAAGGCCGCCGAGGACCCGCCCTTTGACGAAAACTCAAGATCTTCGCAATTTAACGTCGCAAAGGCCTTAAGATTACACTCACCAAATTTGAAGATGATCAGATTAAAACTGTAGGAGGAGTTCGTTAAAGTACGAGGCCTGAAAATGGCAAAAACTGCACAAAAATCTGAGAGGAAGTTCAAAATGGCTGACTTCCTGTTGTGTTTAGGGCTATGCTCCAAGAGACTTTTTTGTAGGTATTAGGTCATTACATGTATGTACCGAATTTCGTGCACGTACGTGGAATGTTGCGGGAGGCGCACTCCGTTGAACTTTTATAGGTGGCGCTATCGAGCCATTTTGCCCCGTCCAATTCTGAAACCTATGTCAGATGTAAATTTTCGCCAGTTCTGACGCGTGTGCAAAGTTTCGTGAGTTTTCGAGCATGTTTAGGCCCTCAAAAATGCAATTCAATGCGGAGAATAATAATAATAATAATAATAATAATAATAATAAACAGAGCAATTCCAAGAGGGTCCTCACACCATCGGTGCTCGGGCCCTAATAATAATAATAATAATAATAATAATAAACAGAGCAATTCCAAGAGGGTCCTCACACCATCGGTGCTCGGGCCCTAATAATAAACAGAGCAATTCCAAGAGGGTCCTCACACCATCGGTGCTCGGGCCCTAATTAAAGCTGCAAGCAGCGATGAAAGGGCCCTCGCACCCGTGCCATCAACACTCGGTGGCTTTAGGAAGACAGAGCATGGTTGGGAAATGTACATTTAAGGAGGTATATATAGTAAGAGTATGTCAAAGTTAGTAACAAAATGTTTTGTATAATGGTGATAATAGCATGCTTCATGACTCAGCTAAGTGTTGCTAGCATGTTTAGTCTGTTTCTAGCATGCTTAGTACACAATAATTATGTGGTTAGTACTGCATTACTGTGTTAACCATGTCAGTTTCTGTTGCCAGTAGGTGGCGTTATGACTATAGCTGAATATGAGCATGGATGTGTGTTCAGGACAGAACTCTTATCAAACATGTGAAGTTTGGTGCAAATTGGAAATTGCCTTCTTGAGTAACAAAAAAGTCATGTTTCATTGAATTAGCATTCTTTAGCACTTAGCTAAGCATTGTTAGCATGTTTTAACATGTTTCTAGCATGTTTAGAACTCAATGGCATTTTTAACATGTTGCTAGAACGGCATCAACGTGTTAAACATGTCACTTCCTGTTGCCAGTAGGTGGCGCTATTACTAAAAATGAACATTCTCATGTAGATGTATTCAGGCCATGACTCTTATCAAAAGTGTGAAGTTTGGGGCAGATTGGACATTCCATGCCTGAGTTACAGCAAATTCCTATTTAATTGCAATAATAGCATGCTTTAGCACTTAGCTAAGAGTTTGCTAGCATGTTTTAGCATGTTTCTAGTATGTTGTTAGCATGTTTAACACTTGCTGGCACTTTTTTATATGTTATTAGGAGTCCATAACAGTGTTAAACATGTCACTTCCTGTTGCCAGCAGGTGGCGCTATGACTGTAACTGAATATAAGCATGGTCATGTGTTCAAGACAGAACGCTTATCAAAAGTGTGAAGTTTGGGGCAGATTGGACATTCCATGCCTGAGTTACAGCAAATTCATATTTAATTGCAGTAATATCATTCTTTAGCACTTAGCTAAGTCTTTGCTAGTATGTTTTAGCATGTCTCTAGTATGTTGGTAGGATGTTTAGCACCTACTGGCATTTTTTTTATATGTTATTAGGAGTCAAGAACAGTGTTAAACGTCACTTCCTGTTGCCAGCAGGTGGCGCTATGACTATAACTAAATATGAGCATGGACATGTGTTCAAGAAATAACTCTTATCAAACGTGTGAAGTTTGGGGTAGATTGTACATTGCCTTCTTGAGTAACAACAAAGTCCTGTTTCATTGAATTATCATGCTTTAGCACTTAGCTAAGTATTGCTAGCATGTTTTAATATGTTTCTAGCATGTTTAGAACTCAATGGCATTTTTAACATGTTGCTAGAACGGCATCAACGTGTTAAACATGTCACTTCCTGTTGCCAGTAGGTGGCGCTATTACTATAACTGAATTTGAGCATAGACATGTGTTCAGGCCATGATTCTTATCAAACGTGTGATGTTTGGGGCAGATTGGACATTCCATGCCTGGGTTACAGCAAATTCCTATTTAATTGCAGTGATAGCATGCTTTAGCACTTAGCTAAGTGTTTGCTAGCATGTTTCTAGTATGTTACTAACCTGTTTAGCACTTGCTGGCTCTTTTTTATATGTTATTAGGAGACCACAACAGTGTTAAACATGTCACTTCCTGTTGACAGCAGGTGGCGCTATTACTATAACTGAATATTCTCATGTAGATGTGTTCAGGCCATGACTCTTATCAAACGTGTGAAGTTTGAGGCAGATTGGACATTCCTTGCCTGTGTTACAGCAAATTCCTATTTAATTGCAGCAATAGCATGCTTTAGCACTTAGCTAAGTGTTTGCTAGCATGTTTTAGCATTTTTCTAGTATGTTGTTAGCATGTTTAGCACTTGCTGGCACTTTTTTTATGTTTTTATGTCCACAACAGTGTTTAACATGTCACTTCCTGTTGCCAGCAGGTGGCACTATGACTGTAACTGAATATGAGCATGGTCATGTGTTCAGGACAGAACGTTTATTAAAAGTGTGAAGTTTGGCGCAGATTGGACATTGCCTTCTTGAGTAACAACAACATCCTGTTTCATTGAATTAGCATGCTTTAGCACTTAGCTAAGTATTGCTAGCATGTTTTAAAATGTTTCTAGCATGTTTAGAAGTCAATGGCATTTTTAACATGTTGCTAGAATGGCATCAACGTGTTAAACATGACACTTCCTGTTACCAGTAGGTGGCGCTATTACTATAACTGAATGTTCTCATGTAGATGTGTTCAGGACAGAACGCTTATCAAAAGTGTGAAGTTTGGGGCAGATTGGACATTCCATGCCTGAGTTACAGCAAATTCCTATTTAATTGCAATAATAGCATGCTTTAGCACTTAGCTAAGAGTTTGCTAGCATGTTTTAGCATGCTTCTAGTATGTTGTTAGCATGTTTAGCACTTGCTGGCAATTTTTAATATGTTATTAGGAGTCCATAACAGTGTTAAACATGTCACTTCCTGTTGCCAGCAGGTGGCGCTATGACTGTAACTGAATATGAGCATGGTCATGTGTTCAGGACAGAACGCTTATCAAAAGTGTGAAGTTTGGGGCAGATTGGACATTCCATGCCTGAGTTACAGCAACTTCCTGTTTCATGGCGAAACATCGAAATTTGTCAGGCCGCCGAGGACCCGCCCTTTGACGAAAACTCAAGATCTTCGCAATTTAACGTCGCAAAGGCCTTAAGATTACACTCACCAAATTTGAAGATGATCAGATTAAAACTGTAGGAGGAGTTCGTTAAAGTACGAGGCCTGAAAATGTCAAAAACTGCACAAAAATCTGAGAGGAAGTTCAAAATGGCTGACTTCCTGTTGTGTTTAGGGCTATGCTCCAAGAGACTTTTTTGTAGGTATTAGTTCATTACATGTATGTACCGAATTTCGTGCACGTACGTGGAACGTTGCGGGAGGCGCACTCCGTTGAACTTTTATAGGTGGCGCTATCGAGCCGTTTTGCCCCGTCCAATTCTGAAACCTATATCAGATGTAAATTTTCGCCAGTTCTGACGCGTGTGCAAAGTTTCGTGAGTTTTCGAGCATGTTTAGGCCCTCAAAAATGCAATTCAATGCGGAGAAGAATAATAATAATAATAATAATAAACAGAGCAATTCCAAGAGGGTCCTCACACCATCGGTGCTCGGGCCCTAAATATAGCTGCGAGCAGCGATTACGGGCCCAAGCCGGTGGCACCGCAACCCCGGTGCCTTTAGTTACCTAAAGGCACCGGGGTGGCAGTACCGCCGGCTTTGGCCCTTTATCGCTGCTCGCAGCTATATTTATATATATATATA
This sequence comes from Scardinius erythrophthalmus, assembly GCF_964197995.2. Classification (NCBI taxonomy): domain Eukaryota; kingdom Metazoa; phylum Chordata; class Actinopteri; order Cypriniformes; family Leuciscidae; genus Scardinius; species Scardinius erythrophthalmus. The sequence goes on from NC_138222.1 coordinate 18,588,168, forward strand.
TATATATATATATATATATATATATATATATATATATATATATATATATATATATATATTAATTAGGGCTGCACGATATGAGGAAAAGCTGCGATGTGCGATAACATATGTTTATTATTGCGATGACGATATGACTTGCGATAAATATTCAAATGTAAATGTTAGCTATACTGTTCCCATGTTAGTGCTTTAATAGGTTCTTTGCGTGATAGGTCAAACGTTTATTACCTGCCTGGTTCAGATTACACGATTTTTGCACGATCCCTTTGACGTGGGTGTCGTGGGGATTCGTAAACGACAACGGGCGTCGGGACGCAAGATTCGATTGTTTCATCTCGACAACCTACGTCGTGTCTGCGATGCTTCACAACATTACTACAGAAAGACTATGTTTAATTTTTAACGGTCGGTCCTCCATGATGGGTTGAGTATGTGAGCAAGAGTGAGTGTGCGCGAGTGAGTGAGAGTGCGAGCAACAGTTTGTGCGCCAGTGAGCGAGTTTTTGTGTGTGCGAGTTTGTGTGTGTGTGAGTGTGTGTGTGTGTGTGTGTGTGTGTGTGTGTGTGTGTGTGTGTGTGTGTGCGAGTGTGTGTGTGTGTGTGTGTGTGTGTGTGTGCGCGCGAGTGTGTGAGTGTGTGTGTGTGCGAGTAAGTGCGAGTGAGTGAGTGAGTGAGCGAGGCACAGTGAGTGTGTGTGCGCGCGAGTGAGCGAGTGTGTGTGTGTGTGTGTGCGCGCACGTGCGAGTGAATGTTTGCGAGTGAATGTGTGCGTGTGGCGGCACGCGATGACTGGTCGGAAAGTGTAGTCTGACATGTTTCTTGTCCACAACACAACAGGCTGATTTTGCAAAAAAAATCCACATTCAGACCAAAATATCTGACTTCCTGATGGTCAGAGCTAATGACTTTAAATTAGAAAGTTGTCCGGGTCGATGAGATCAATATATGAACTGAGTTTTTTTTACTGTAGTTAAAACTAACCCCCCCACTTTTGTCAAAAGCATGTTGAAAGTGACACACTTCCTGCTGCCAGTTGGTGGCGCTATAAACTTTGACTCACAATAGTTACATCCATCTGATCGGCCTCTTACCACGAACACACTGCTGAAGTTTCAACAAGATCAGTTAATGTATGCAGAAGTTATTCCACTTCGTGATTCTCTTTTCTCGCCATAAATTCGATTCCTCGCCACAGCCAAACCGTTCGAGATATCAAAAATCCGTCCGCAATTTAGCATCCTCAAAGTCTTGACTACATGCACACCGAGTTTGGAGGGGACACGGTGAATTTTCTAGGAGGAGTATTTCACATTCCACAGCAAGCGTTTTCCAAACAACCCATAATAGCCGACTTCCTGTTGGGCTGGCGTGAAACTGGACAGAGGGAAAGTTGTTCGGCCCGATGAGATCTATATGTGTTTCGAGTTTCATATTAATTCATGCAAGCGTGTTTGATATATGGACCAAGTTTTGAGACCCCGTTCAAGGGGGCGCTGTTGAGCCCCCCTGCCACGCCCGTTTCTGAAACTTTTCACATGTCTACTGGCTAATAAGTGTTATGTGTCTGTCGAGTTTCATCCAATTTCAAGCATGCTAAGAGTCTCAAACGCATCCGAAAAGAATATTAAAGTTTGATGTGTTGCCACGGCAACAGTGTCTAAGATATCAATAATCCTTTCACAGGTCTACATCTGCCGTGTATTTTCATTATACACATAAAGTTTGAAGCAAATCGGGTAAAAATAAGAGGGTGACTTCAAAGCATTTTGAAAGTGACACACTTCCTGCTGCCAGTTGGTGGCGCTATAACTTTGACTCACAATAGTCACATCAATGTGATCGGCCTTTTACCACGAACACACTGCTGAAGTTTCATCAAGATCAGTTAATGTATGCTGAAGTTATAACACACTTCCTGTTTCTATTTTCTCGCCATAAATTCGTTTCCTCGCCACGGCCAAATCGTTCGAGATATCAAAAATCCGTCCGCAATTTATTATCCTCAATGTCTTGACTTCATGCACACCGAGTTTGGAGGCGAATGGATGAATTTCCTAGGAGGAGTACATCAAATTCCACAGCATGCATTTTCCAAACAACGTATAATAACCGACTTCCTGTTGGGCTGGTGTAAAACTTAGAGCACGAATGTTGTTCGGCCCGATGAGATCTATATGTGTACTGAGTTTCATATTATTACATGCAAGCGTGTTTGATTTATGGACCAAGTTTTCAGACACCATTCCAGGGGGCGCTGTCGAGCCCCCGTGCCACGCCCGGGTACCAGCTTCAGTCCGGCCCTGATGGCCGCAGGTTCTGAAGTGTGTGCAAAATTTCAAGAGTTTTTGAGCATGTTAAGGGCCCCAAAAGTGCCCGAAAGGTTGACAAAATAATAATAATAATAATAAATATAGCTGCGAGCAGCGATTACGGGCCCAAGCCGGTGGCACCGCAACCCCGGTGCCTTTAGTTACCTAAAGGCACCGGGGTGGCGGTACCGCCGGCTTGGGCCCTCCATCGCTGCTCGCAGCTATATTTATATATATATATATATATATATATATATATATATATATATATATACATATTCATACATACATACATACACACACATACATATATATGTATATATATATATATATATATATATATATATATTATTGTTCAAAAGTTTGGGGTCAGTAAGATTTTTAATGTTTTTAGGAGAAGTCTCTTCTGCTCACCAAGGCTGCATTTATTGATTAAAAATACAAACAAAAACAGTAATATTGTGAAATATTATTCCAATTTAAAACAGCTGTTTTCAATTTTTAAATATTTTACATAGTAATTCATTTCTGTGATCAAAGTTGAGTTTTCAGCATCATTACTCCAGTCTTCAGTGTCACATGATCCTTCAGAAATCATACTAATATGATGATTGATGCTCAATAAATATTCATTATTATTTTCAATGTTGAAAACAGTTGTGTACAGATTTTTTTTTCAAAATGCTTTGATGAATGTAAAGTTCAAAAGAACAGCATACATTTCAAATATATATATTTTTAACATTATAAATGTCTTTACTGTAACTGTTGATCAGTTTAACTCATCCTTCATAAATAAAAGTACTGATTTATTTTATTTATTTCCCCCAAAAATAAAATTTCAATTATTACTAACCCAAAACTTTTGAGCGGTAGTGTTTAACGTTACAAAAGCTTTAGATTTCAGATAAATGCTGTTCTTTTGAACTTTCTATTCATCAAAGACTGTACACAACTGTTTTCGACATTTAAAATAATAATGAATGTTTCTTGAGTATCAATCATCATATTAGAATAATTTCTGAAGGATCATGTGACAGTGACGACTGGAGTAATGATGCTGAAAACTCAGCTTTGATCACAGGAATAAATAACAGTTTAAAATATATTAAAATAGAAAGCAGCTGTTTTAAATTGGAATAAAATTTTTACAATATTACTGTTTTTGTTTGTATTTTTAATCAAATAAATGCAGCCTTGGTGAGCAGAAGAAACTTCTCTGTTATGTGCGCGCCACAGACTGCACGCACGTCCGCTTAGAGTTCCGCCTTTTGCCTTCCGTCAATATTACGTTATTAGAAAAATATTTTTTTAGAGAATCGATTTTTTGACATTTGTGAATCGATTCAGAATCGTCCACGTCCGCATCGCGATGCATCTAAGAATAATTTTTTTCTCCCACCCCTAGATTTCATACAACAGGTTAATAAACAGTTACAATTAAGTCACTTACATTTTAGATGCAATGTTGACTGTTTTTGTTCTGTTTCAGCAGCGAAAATAGTTAAACAAAGATCACGGCAAAACCATCACGCATCACGTGTTTTCTCATAACTGAACGATTCAGCATTTTTAACGAATCGGTTGACTCAAAGATTGAATGATCAATCCATAAACATCTGTCTTAATCATGATCGACTCATTCGAACGAATCGTTTGAACGAATGAATCAATGACTCGCTTATTAAGATGGATGCCTGGCGACACCTAATGGCGGTTTAGTGTTGTTTAAAAGCATCATTCTTTCCCACATGTGTGTGATTTGTGTGTGCAACATTATCATTATTTTTCTTTCACTATTATATTAGCGATTTAAAAGCACCCACTCGTGTCACACGTCGATTAACCGGTGGGAAAATATCCTCAGACACATACCTAATAAATGTATATTTAAATACAATATTGGCCTACCTGGTAAAAAGTTTTATATACTATTTTGATGTCCTTTTGGACACAAGAGGGCAGTATAGCCCTATGTTTGCTTTTTTGTTGAACCAAATAGCACTAAATAGCCTGTTTTAACTTTTTCATTCTTCTTGAATTGCAAAAACAGAATAAAATGGGTTTAGTTGTGATATTTGCATTCTTTTATATAGAAATAAATGGTATATAATTACATTTTTAGAAGATTTTTAGTGTTTCCTTTTTGGACATTACTTTAATCCCTCGCCATAGCAAAACCGTTTGAGATATTTATTATCCATTCACAATTTAGCATATTTAATGTAGTTTCATCATGTTGAAAAAGTTTGGTACAAATAAAATAAATAGTTTAAGAGGAGTGGCTAAAAATTCAGAGGCTGATTTTGCAAAAAAAATCACATTCAGACCAAAATATCTGACTTCCTGATGGCCAGAGCTATTGAATGTAAATTAGAAAGTTGTCCGGCTTGATGAGAACAATATACAAACTGTTTTTTCTTTACTGTAGTTAAAACTAACCCCCCCACTTTTGTCAAAAGCATGTTGAAAGTGACACACTTCCTGCTGCCAGTTGGTGGCGCTATAACTTTGACTCACAATAGCTACATCCATCTGATCGGCCTCTTACCACGAACACACTGCTGAAGTTTCATCAAGATCAGTTAATGTATGCAGAAGTTATTCCACTTCCGTGTTTCTCTTTTCTCGCCATAAATTCGATTCCTCGCCACAGCCAAACCGTTCGAGATATCAAAAATCCGTCCGCAATTTAGCATCCTCAAAGTCTTGACTACATGCACACCGAGTTTGAAGGGGACACGGTGAATTTCCTAGGAGGAGTATTTCACATTCCACAGCAAGCGTTTTCCAAACAACCCATAATAGCCGACTTCCTGTTGGGCTGGCGTAAAACTTGACCGAGGTAAAGTTGTTCGGCCCGATGAGATCTATATGTGTACCGAGTTTCATATTAATTCATGCGAGCGTGTTTGATATATGGATCAAGTTTTAGAACCCCGTTCAAGGGGGCGCTGTTGAGCCCCCCAGCCACGCCCGGGTACCAGCTTCAGCCCGGCCCTGATGGCCGTGGGTTCTGACCTGTGTGCAAAGTTTCAAGAGTTTTTGAGCACGTTAAGGACCCCAAAAGCCCCTGAAACCTTGATTAACAATATAAAAGCAATAGTCAAATCCCCCCCTCCCCTCACACACACACAGACACAGAGAGAGGGAGAGAAAATTCTTCAGAAAATCCACATTCAAACCAAAATATCTCTCTTCCTGTTGGTCGGAGATGGTTCATGTAAATTAGAAAGTTGTCCGTCTTGATGAGAACAATACACATACCAAGTTTTGTGATTCTAGGAAAAACTAAGCCCCCATTTTTGACTAAAGGTGGCGCTACTGAGCCATTCCATCACGCCTGTTTCTGAAACTTTGCACATGTCTACGGGCTAAAAAATGTGATGTGTCTGTTGAGTTTTATGCAATTTCAAGTATGTTAAGAGTCTCAAAAGCATCAAAAAATAATATTAAAGTTTGATGCGTTGCCACGGCAACAGTATCTAAGATATCAATAATCCTTTCACAGGTTTACATCTGCCGTGTGTCTACATTGTACACATAAAGTTTGAAGCAAATCGGGTAAAAATAAGACACTGATTTCAAAGCATTTTGAAAGTGATGTACTTCCTGCTGCCTGTTGGTGGCGCTATAACTTTGACTCACAATAGTCACATCCATGTGATCGGCCTCTTACAACGAACACACTGCTGAAGTTTCATCAAGATCAGTTAATGTATGCAGAAGTTATAACACACTTCCTGTTTCATTTTTTCGCCATAAATTTGTTTCCTCGCCACGGCCAAACCGTTCGAGATATCAAAAATCTGTCCGCAATTTAGCATCCTCAATGTCTTGACTTCATGCACACCGAGTTTGGAGGCGAATCGATGAATTCCCTAGGAGGAGTACATTAAATTCCACAGCATGCGTTTCCAAACAACGCTAAATAGCCAACTTCCTGTCTGGCTGGCGTAAAACTTAGAGCACGAAAGTTGTTCGGCCCGATGAGATCTATATGTGTACTGAGTTTCATATTATTACATGCAAGCGTGTTTGATTTATGGACATGTGTTTGGATCCCGTTCCAGGGGGCGCTGTCGAGCCCCCCTGCCACGCCCCGGTACCAGCTTTAGTCCGGCCCTGATGGCTGCGGGTTCTGACGTGTGTGCAAAATTTCAAGAGTTTTCGAGCATGTTAAGGGCCCCAAAAGTGCCTGAAAGGTTGACAAAATAATAATAATAATAATTAAAGCTGCAAGCAGCGATGAAAGGGCCCTCGCACCCGTGCCATCAACACTCGGTGGCTTTAGGAAGACAGAGCATGGTTGGGAAATGTACATTTAAGGAGGTATATATAGTAAGAGTATGTCAAAGTCAGTTACAAAATGTTTTGTATAATGGTGATAATAGCATGCTTCATGACTCAGCTAAGTGTTGCTAGCATGTTTAGTGTGTTTCTAGCATGCTTAGTACACAATAATTATGTGGTTAGTACTGCATTACTGTGTTAACCATGTCAGTTTCTGTTGCCAGTAGGTGGCGTTATGACTATAACTGAATATGAGCTTGGATGTGTGTTCAGGACAGAACTCTTATCAAACGTGTGAAGTTTGGTGCAAATTGGACATTGCCTTCTTGAGTAACAACAAAGTCATGTTTCATTGAATTAGCATGCTTTAGCACTTAGCTAAGCATTGTTAGCATGCTTTAACATGTTTCTAGCATGTTTAGAACTCAATGGCATTTTTAACATGTTGCTAGAACGGCATCAACGTGTTAAACATGTCACTTCCTGTTGCCAGTTGGTGGCGCTATTACTATAATTGAACATTCTCATGTAGATGTGTTCAGGCCATGACTCTTATCAAAAGTGTGAAGTTTGGGGCAGATTGGACATTCCATGCCTGAGTTACAGCAAATTCCTATTTAATTGCAATAATAGCATGCTTTAGCACTTGGCTAAGAGTTTGCTAGCATGTTTTAGCATGTTTCTAGTATGTTGTTAGCATGTTTAACACTTGCTGGCACTTTTTTATATGTTATTAGGAGTCCATAACAGTGTTAAACATGTCACTTCCTGTTGCCAGCAGGTGGCGCTATGACTGTAACTGAATATAAGCATGGTCATGTGTTCAGGACAGAACGCTTATCAAAAGTGTGAAGTTTGGGGCAGATTGGACATTCCATGCCTGAGTTACAGCAAATTCATATTTAATTGCAGTAATATCATTCTTTAGCACTTAGCTAAGTGTTTGCTAGTATGTTTTAGCATGTCTATAGTATGTTGGTAGGATGTTTAGCACCTACTGGCATTTTTTTATATGTTATTAGGAGTCAAGAACAGTGTTAAACGTCACTTCCTGTTGCTAGCAGGTGGCGCTATGACTATAACTAAATATGAGCATGGACATGTGTTCAAGAGATAACTCTTATCAAACGTGTGACGTTTGGGGTAGATTGTACATTGCCTTCTTGAGTAACAACAAAGTCCTGTTTCATTGAATTAGCATGCTTTAGCACTTAGCTAAGTATTGCTAGTATGTTTTAACATGTTTCTAGCATGTTTAGAAGTCAATGGCATTTTTAACATGTTGCTAGAATGGCATCAACGTGTTAAACATGACACTTCCTGTTACCAGTAGGTGGCGCTATTACTATAACTGAATATTCTCATGTAGATATGTTCAGGACAGAACGCTTATCAAAAGTGTGAAGTTTGGGGCAGATTGGACATTCCATGCCTGAGTTACAGCAAATTCCTATTTAATTGCAATAATAGCATGCTTTAGCACTTAGCTAAGAGTTTGCTAACATGTTTTAGCATGCTTCTAGTATGTTGTTAGCATGTTTAGCACTTGCTGGCACTTTTTTATATGTTATTAGGAGTCCATAACAGTGTTAAACATGTCACTTCCTTTTGCCAGCAGGTGGCGCTATGACTATAACTGAATATGAGCATGGTCATGTGTTCAGGACAGAACGTTTATTAAAAGTGTGAAGTTTGGCGCAGATTGGACATTGCCTTCTTGAGTAACAACAACATCCTGTTTCATTGAATTAGCATGCTTTAGCACTTAGCTAAGTATTGCTAGTATGTTTTAACATGTTTCTAGCATGTTTAGAAGTCAATGGCATTTTTAACATGTTGCTAGAATGGCATCAACGTGTTAAACATGACACTTCCTGTTACCAGTAGGTGGCGCTATTACTATAACTGAATATTCTCATGTAGATATGTTCAGGACAGAACGCTTATCAAAAGTGTGAAGTTTGGGGCAGATTGGACATTCCATGCCTGAGTTACAGCAAATTCCTATTTAATTGCAATAATAGCATGCTTTAGCACTTAGCTAAGAGTTTGCTATCATGTTTTAGCATGCTTCTAGTATGTTGTTAGCATGTTTAGCACTTGCTGGCACTTTTTTATATGTTATTAGGAGTCCATAACAGTGTTAAACATGTCACTTCCTGTTGCCAGCAGGTGGCGCTATGACTATAACTGAATATGAGCATGGTCATGTGTTCAGGACAGAACTCTTATCAAACGTATGAAGTTTGGGGCAGATTGGACATTCCATGCCTGAGTTACAGCAACTTCCTGTTTCATGGCGAAACATCAAAATTTGTCAGGCCGCCGAGGACCCGCCCTTCGACGAAAACTCAAGATCTTCGCAATTTAACGTCGCAAAGGCCTTAAGATTACACTCACCAAATTTGAAGATGATCAGATTAAAACTGTAGGAGGAGTTCGTTAAAGTATGAGGCCTGAAAATGTCAAAAACTGCACAAAAATCTGGGAGGAAGTTCAAAATGGCTGACTTCCTGTTGGGTTTAGGGCTATGCTCCAAGAGACTTTTTTGTAGGTATTAGGTCATTACATGTATGTACCGAATTTCGTGCACGTACGTGGAACGTTGCGGGAGGCGCACTCCGTTGAACTTTTATAGGTGGCGCTATCGAGCCGTTTTGCCCCGTCCAATTCTGAAACCTATATCAGATGTAAATTTTCGCCAGTTCTGACGCGTGTGCAAAGTTTCGTGAGTTTTCGCGCATGTTTAGGCCCTCAAAAATGCAATTCAATGCGGAGAAGAAGAATAATAATAATAATTAAAGCTGCAAGCAGCGATGAAAGGGCCCTCGCACCCGTGCCATCAACACTCGGTGGCTTTAGGAAGACAGAGCATGGTTGGGAAATGTACATTTAAGGAGGTATATATAGTAAGAGTATGTCAAAGTCAGTTACAAAATGTTTTGTATAATGGTGATAATAGCATGCTTCATGACTCAGCTAAGTGTTGCTAGCATGTTTAGTGTGTTTCTAGCATGCTTAGTACACAATAATTATGTGGTTAGTACTGCATTACTGTGTTAACCATGTCAGTTTCTGTTGCCAGTAGGTGGCGTTATGACTATAACTGAATATGAGCTTGGATGTGTGTTCAGGACAGAACTCTTATCAAACGTGTAAAGTTTGGTGCAAATTGGACATTGCCTTCTTGAGTAACAACAAAGTCATGTTTCATTGAATTAGCATGCTTTAGCACTTAGCTAAGCATTGTTAGCATGTTTTAACATGTTTCTAGCATGTTTAGAACTCAATGGCATTTTTAACATGTTGCTAGAACGGCATCAACGTGTTAAACATGTCACTTCCTGTTGCCAGTTGGTGGCGCTATTACTATAATTGAACATTCTCATGTAGATGTGTTCAGGCCATGACTCTTATCAAAAGTGTGAAGTTTGGGGCAGATTGGACATTCCATGCCTGAGTTACAGCAAATTCCTATTTAATTGCAATAATAGCATGCTTTAGCACTTGGCTAAGAGTTTGCTAGCATGTTTTAGCATGTTTCTAGTATGTTGTTAGCATGTTTAACACTTGCTGGCACTTTTTTATATGTTATTAGGAGTCCATAACAGTGTTAAACATGTCACTTCCTGTTGCCAGCAGGTGGCGCTATGACTGTAACTGAATATAAGCATGGTCATGTGTTCCGGACAGAACGCTTATCAAAAGTGTGAAGTTTGGGGCAGATTGGACATTCCATGCCTGAGTTACAGCAAATTCATATTTAATTGCAGTAATATCATTCTTTAGCACTTAGCTAAGTGTTTGCTAGTATGTTTTAGCATGTCTATAGTATGTTGGTAGGATGTTTAGCACCTACTGGCATTTTTTTATATGTTATTAGGAGTCAAGAACAGTGTTAAACGTCACTTCCTGTTGCCAGCAGGTGGCGCTATGACTATAACTAAATATGAGCATGGACATGTGTTCAAGAGATAACTCTTATCAAACGTGTGACGTTTGGGGTAGATTGTACATTGCCTTCTTGAGTAACAACAAAGTCCTGTTTCATTGAATTAGCATGCTTTAGCACTTAGCTAAGTATTGCTAGTATGTTTTAACATGTTTCTAGCATGTTTAGAAGTCAATGGCATTTTTAACATGTTGCTAGAATGGCATCAACGTGTTAAACATGACACTTCCTGTTACCAGTAGGTGGCGCTATTACTATAACTGAATATTCTCATGTAGATATGTTCAGGACAGAACGCTTATCAAAAGTGTGAAGTTTGGGGCAGATTGGACATTCCATGCCTGAGTTACAGCAAATTCCTATTTAATTGCAATAATAGCATGCTTTAGCACTTAGCTAAGAGTTTGCTAGCATGTTTTAGCATGCTTCTAGTATGTTGTTAGCATGTTTAGCACTTGCTGGCACTTTTTTATATGTTATTAGGAGTCCATAACAGTGTTAAACATGTCACTTCCTGTTGCCAGCAGGTGGCGCTATGACTATAACTGAATATGAGCATGGTCATGTGTTCAGGACAGAACGTTTATTAAAAGTGTGAAGTTTGGCGCAGATTGGACATTGCCTTCTTGAGTAACAACAACATCCTGTTTCATTGAATTAGCATGCTTTAGCACTTAGCTAAGTATTGCTAGTATGTTTTAACATGTTTCTAGCATGTTTAGAAGTCAATGGCATTTTTAACATGTTGCTAGAATGGCATCAACGTGTTAAACATGACACTTCCTGTTACCAGTAGGTGGCGCTATTACTATAACTGAATATTCTCATGTAGATATGTTCAGGACAGAACGCTTATCAAAAGTGTGAAGTTTGGGGCAGATTGGACATTCCATGCCTGAGTTACAGCAAATTCCTATTTAATTGCAATAATAGCATGCTTTAGCACTTAGCTAAGAGTTTGCTAGCATGTTTTAGCATGCTTCTAGTATGTTGTTAGCATGTTTAGCACTTGCTGGCACTTTTTTATATGTTATTAGGAGTCCATAACAGTGTTAAACATGTCACTTCCTGTTGCCAGCAGGTGGCGCTATGACTATAACTGAATATGAGCATGGTCATGTGTTCAGGACAGAACTCTTATCAAACGTATGAAGTTTGGGGCAGATTGGACATTCCATGCCTGAGTTACAGCAACTTCCTGTTTCATGGCGAAACATCAAAATTTGTCAGGCCGCCGAGGACCCGCCCTTCGACGAAAACTCAAGATCTTCGCAATTTAACGTCGCAAAGGCCTTAAGATTACACTCACCAAATTTGAAGATGATCAGATTAAAACTGTAGGAGGAGTTCGTTAAAGTATGAGGCCTGAAAATGTCAAAAACTGCACAAAAATCTGGGAGGAAGTTCAAAATGGCTGACTTCCTGTTGGGTTTAGGGCTATGCTCCAAGAGACTTTTTTGTAGGTATTAGGTCATTACATGTATGTACCGAATTTCGTGCACGTACGTGGAACGTTGCGGGAGGCGCACTCCGTTGAACTTTTATAGGTGGCGCTATCGAGCCGTTTTGCCCCGTCCAATTCTGAAACCTATATCAGATGTAAATTTTCGCCAGTTCTGACGCGTGTGCAAAGTTTCGTGAGTTTTCGCGCATGTTTAGGCCCTCAAAAATGCAATTCAATGCGGAGAAGAATAATAATAATAATAATTAAAGCTGCAAGCAGCGATGAAAGGGCCCTCGCACCCGTGCCATCAACACTTTGTGGCTTTAGGAAGACAGAGCATGGTTGGGAAATGTACATTTAAGGAGGTATATATAGTAAGAGTATGTCAAAGTCAGTTACAAAATGTTTTGTATAATGGTGATAATAGCATGCTTCATGACTCAGCTAAGTGTTGCTAGCATGTTTAGTCTGTTTCTAGCATGCTTAGTACACAATAATTATGTGGTTAGTACTGCATTACTGTGTTAACCATGTCAGTTTCTGTTGCCAGTAGGTGGCGTTATGACTATAGCTGAATATGAGCATGGATGTGTGTTCAGGACAGAACTCTTATCAAACGTGTGAAGTTTGGTGCAAATTGGAAATTGCCTTCTTGAGTAACAAAAAAGTCATGTTTCATTGAATTAGCATTCTTTAGCACTTAGCTAAGCATTGTTAGCATGTTTTAACATGTTTCTAGCATGTTTAGAACTCAATGGCATTTTTAACATGTTGCTAGAACGGCATCAATGTGTTAAACATGTCACTTCCTGTTGCCAGTAGGTGGCGCTATTACTATAAATGAACATTCTCATGTAGATGTATTCAGGCCATGACTCTTATCAAAAGTGTGAAGTTTGGGGCAGATTGGACATTCCATGTCTGAGTTACAGCAAATTCCTATTTAATTGCAATAATAGCATGCTTTAGCACTTAGCTAAGAGTTTGCTAGCATGTTTTAGCATTTTTCTAGTATGTTGTTAGCATGTTTAACACTTGCTGGCACTTTTTTATATGTTATTAGGAGTCCATAACAGTGTTAAACATGTCACTTCCTGTTGCCAGCAGGTGGCGCTATGACTGTAACTGAATATGAGCATGGTCATGTGTTCAGGACAGAACGCTTATCAAAAGTGTGAAGTTTGGGGCAGATTGGACATTGCCTTCTTGAGTAACAACAACATCCTGTTTCATTGAATTAGCATGCTTTACCACTTAGCTAAGTATTGCTAGCATGTTTTAACATTAGCTAGCATGTTTTAACATGTTTCTAGCATGTTTAGACCTCAATGGCATTTTTAACATGTTGCTAGAATGGCATCAACGTGTTAAACATGACACTTCCTGTTACCAGTAGGTGGCGCTATTACTATAACTGAATGTTCTCATGTAGATGTGTTCAGGACAGAACGCTTATCAAAAGTGTGAAGTTTGGGGCAGATTGGACATTCCATGCCTGAGTTACAGCAAATTCCTATTTAATTGCAATAATAGCATGCTTTAGCACTTAGCTAAGAGTTTGCTAGCATGTTTTAGCATGCTTCTAGTATGTTGTTAGCATGTTTAGCACTTGCTGGCACTTTTTTATATGTTATTAGGAGTCCATAACAGTGTTAAACATGTCACTTCCTGTTGCCAGCAGGTGGCGCTATGACTGTAACTGAATATGAGCATGGTCATGTGTTCAGGACAGAACGCTTATCAAAAGTGTGAAGTTTGGGGCAGATTGGACATTCCATGCCTGAGTTACAGCAACTTCCTGTTTCATGGCGAAACATCGAAATTTGTCAGGTCACCGAGGACCCGCCCTTTGACGAAAACTCAAGATCTTCGCAATTTAACGTCGCAAAGGCCTTAAGATTACACTCACCAAATTTGAAGATGATCAGATTAAAACTGTAGGAGGAGTTCGTTAAAGTACGAGGCCTGAAAATAGCAAAAACTGCACAAAAATCTGAGAGGAAGTTCAAAATGGCTGACTTCCTGTTGTGTTTAGGGCTATGCTCCAAGAGACTTTTTTGTAGGTATTAGGTCATTACATGTATGTACCGAATTTCGTGCACGTACGTGGAACGTTGCGGGAGGCGCACTCCGTTGAACTTTTATAGGTGGCGCTATCGAGCCGTTTTGCCCCGTCCAATTCTGAAACCTATATCAGATGTAAATTTTCGCCAGTTCTGACGCGTGTGCAAAGTTTCGTGAGTTTTCGAGCATGTTTAGGCCCTCAAAAATGCAATTCAATGCGGAGAAGAAGAAGAAGAAGAATAATAATAATAATAATAATAAACAGAGCAATTCCAAGAGGGTCCTCACACCATCGGTGCTCGGGCCCTAATAATAATAATAATAATAATAAACAGAGCAATTCCAAGAGGGTCCTCACACCATCGGTGCTCGGGCCCTAATTAAAGCTGCAAGCAGCGATGAAAGGGCCCTCGCACCCGTGCCATCAACACTCGGTGGCTTTAGGAAGGCAGAGCATGGTTGGGAAATGTACATTTAAGGAGGTATATATAGTAAGAGTATGTCAAAGTCAGTTACAAAATGTTTTGTATAATGGTGATAATAGCATGCTTCATGACTCAGCTAAGTGTTGCTAGCATGTTCAGTCTGTTTCTAGCATGCTTAGTACACAATAATTATGTGGTTAGTACTGCACGGTGTTAACCATGTCAGTTTCTGTTGCCAGTATGTGGCGTTATGACTATAACTGAATATGAGCATGGATGTGTGTTCAGGACAGAACTCTTATCAAACATGTGAAGTTTGGTGCAAATTGGACATTGCCTTCTTGAGTAACAACAAAGTCATGTTTCATTTGTAACAGCTTTAACTCTGTTACCTTAGAGGTTATATTTTTCCACACCATTAGAGGGCGCTAATCATCTTCATAGATGAGTATTTAGCCAGGTACTATACCTGAAGAAGAGGCAAGCATGTGGATAGAGGAAGCAATGGCTTCCTTGGGCTATTCTGTTTGGCTTTTTAAGGTCCTATGATTGAGGAATGTGTTTCCTTTTTGGTCAATCAGTAAGTAGAGTGTTTTTTTTCTCAATATTACCAAACCCAGAGTGTACATTTATTTAATGTATAACTATGATATGGAGTGTGTTGAGCATTGGGCTATTCATGCTAATTGTGAATGTGTCGTCTATTTAGATGGACCTTTTTATTCCTGTGCTTTCTTACATGGGTGAAAGTACTTGCTTCAACTAACTTTCTGCTTTATGGTTGGGTGTTTGGATTATGACGCCTGGCCGTTTAACGTGAGCACTAGAGGGTTTGGATTGCACTTGTGGAAGACAGGAGGACACTTTTCCTAGTTGCAACATTGGGACTATCAAGTTAAAAGTGTGGACTTTTGCAAGGACATTTCATCCATTACCAAGCTATGTCGGCTTCACCATCAGCTAAGTTTATTAATTCACTTTTCCAGTCAAGATTCCCAAACGCTTAACTTTTCTTGTTTGATGTCTGATGTAACTGAAGTTTTCCTGTTTTCTACCTTGTTTATTATTTTGTTTTGTTTGGTTTTTGTATAATGTAAACATTTGAGATTTTGGTTTGGTGAATACATTGTAAGCGTAAAGCTTGGGTCTGATTTTTCAGAAGTATTACTGAGTAAACCAGAGCAAACTAGTCTTTATCTTTACCTCAGTTAATATCAAGCCTTGCCATCTCTACTCTGATATATAACTCAAGTCCAAAAAAGGGTAAGGGTTATACATTGAATTAGCATGCTTTAGCACTTAGCTAAGAGTTTGCTAGCATGTTTTAGCATGTTTCTAGTATGTTGTTAGCATGTTTAACACTTGCTGGCACTTTTTTATATGTTATTAGGAGTCCACAACAGTGTTAAACATGTCACTTCCTGTTGCCAGCAGGTGGCGCTATGACTATAACTGAATATAAGCATGGTCATGTGTTCAGGACAGAACGCTTATCAAAAGTGTGAAGTTTGGGGCAGATTGGACATTCCATGCCTGAGTTACAGCAAATTCATATTTAATTGCAGTAATATCATTCTTTAGCACTTAGCTAAGTGTTTGCTATTATGTTTTAGCATGTCTCTAGTATGTTGGTAGGATGTTTAGCACCTACTGGCATTTTTTTATATGTTATTAGGAGTCAAGAACAGTGTTAAACGTCACTTCCTGTTGCCAGCAGGTGGCGCTATGACTATAACTAAATATGAGCATGGACATGTGTTCAAGAGATAACTCTTATCAAACGTGTGACGTTTGGGGTAGATTGTACATTGCCTTCTTGAGTAACAACAAAGTCCTGTTTCATTGAATTAGCATGCTTTAGCACTTAGCTAAGTATTGCTAGCATGTTTTAATATGTTTCTAGCATGTTTAGAACTCAATGGCATTTTTAACATGTTGCTAGAACGGCATCAACGTGTTAAACATGTCACTTCCTGTTGCCAGTAGGTGGCGCTATTACTATAACTGAATTTGAGCATAGCCATGCGTTCAGGCCATGATTCTTATCAAACATGTGAAGTTTGGGGCAGATTGGACGTTCCATGCCTGAGTTACAGCAAATTCCTATTTAATTGCAGTAATAGCATGCTTTATCACTTAGCTAAGTGTTTGCTAGCATGTTTCTAGTATGTTGCTAACCTGTTTAGCACTTGCTGGCTCTTTTATATATGTTATTAGGAGACCACAACAGTGTTAAACATGTCACTTCCTGTTGACAGCAGGTGGCGCTATTACTATAACTTAATATTCTCATGTAGATGTGTTCAGGCCATGACTCTTATCAAACGTGTGAAGTTTGGGGCAGATTGGACATTCCATGCCTGTGTTACAGCAAATTCCTATTTAATTGCAGCAATAGCATGCTTTAGCACTTAGCTAAGTGTTTGCCAGCATGTTTTAGCATGTTTCTACTATGTTGTTAGCATGTTTAGCACTTGCTGGCACTTTTTTATGTTTTTATATGTCCACAACAGTGTTTAACATGTCACTTCCTGTTGCCAGCAGGTGGCACTATGACTATAACTGAATATGAGCATGGTCATGTGTTCAGGACAGAACGTTTATTAAAAGTGTGAAGTTTGGCGCATATTGGACATTGCCTTCTTGAGTAACAACAACATCCTGTTTCATTGAATTAGCATGCTTTACCACTTAGCTAAGTATTGCTAGCATGTTTTAACATTAGCTAGCATGTTTTAACATGTTTCTAGCATGTTTAGACCTCAATGGCATTTTTAACATGTTGCTAGAATGGCATCAACGTGTTAAACATGACACTTCCTGTTGCCAGTAGGTGGCGCTATTACTATAACTGAATATTCTCATGTAGATGTGTTCAGGACAGAACGCTTATCAAAAGTGTGAAGTTTGGGGCAGATTGGACATTGGACAGTTTGCTAGCATGTTTTAGCATGTTTCTAGTATGTTGTTAGCATGTTTAACACTTGCTGGCACTTTTTTATATGTTATTAGGAGTCCATAACAGTGTTAAACATGTCACTTCCTGTTGCCAGCAGGTGGCGCTATGACTGTAACTGAATATATGCATGGTCATGTGTTCAGGACAGAACGCTTATCAAAAGTGTGAAGTTTGGGGCAGATTGGACATTGCCTTCTTGAGTAACAACAACATCCTGTTTCATTGAATTAGCATGCTTTAGCACTCAGCTAAGTTTTGCTAGCATGTTTTAACATGTTTCTAGCATGTTTAGAAGTCAATGGCATTTTTAACATGTTGCTAGAACGGCATCAACGTGTTAAACATGACTCTTCCTGTTACCAGTAGGTGGCGCTATTACTATAACTGAATATTCTCATGTAGATGTGTTCAGGCCATGACTCTTATCAAACGTGTGAAGTTTGGGGCAGATTGGACATTCCGTGCCTGAGTTACAGCAAATTCCTATTTAATTGCAGTAATAGCATGCTTTAGCACTTAGCTAAGTGTTTGCTAACATGTTTTAGCATGTGTCTAGTATGTTGTTAGCATGTTTAGCACTTGCTGGCACTTTTTTATATGTTATCAGGAGTTCACAACAGTGTTAAACATGTCACTTCCTGTTGCCAGCAGGTGGCGCTATGACTGTAACTGAATATGAGCATGGTCATGTGTTCAGGACAGAACGCTTATCAAAAGTGTGAAGTTTGGGGCAGATTGGACATTCCATGCCTGAGTTACAACAACTTCCTGTTTCATGGCGAAACATCAAAATTTGTCAGGCTGCCGAGGACCCGCCCTTCGACGAAAACTCAAGATCTTCGCAATTTAACGTCGCAAAGGCCTTAAGATTACACTCACCAAATTTGAAGATGATCAGATTAAAACTGTAGGAGGAGTTCGTTAAAGTACGAGGCATGAAAATGGCAAAAACTGCACAAAAATCTGAGAGGAAGTTGAAAATGGCTGACTTCCTGTTGTGTTTAGGGCTACGCTCCAAGAGACTTTTTTGTAGGTATTAGGTCCTTACATGTATGTACCGAATTTCGTACACGTACGTGGAACATAGCGGGAGGCGCACTCCGTTGAACTTTTATAGGTGGCGCTATCGAGCCATTTTGCCCCGCCCAATTATGAAACCTATATCAGATGTAAATTTTCGCCAGTTCTGATGCGTGTGCAAAGTTTCGTGAGTTTTCGAGCATGTTTAGGCCCTCAAAAATGCGATTAAATTCGGAGAAGAATAATAATAATAATAATAAACAGAGCAATTCCAAGAGGGTCCTCACACCATCGGTGCTCGGGCCCTAATAATAATAATAATAATAATAATCCTACCGGA
This sequence comes from Scardinius erythrophthalmus, assembly GCF_964197995.2. Taxonomy (NCBI): domain Eukaryota; kingdom Metazoa; phylum Chordata; class Actinopteri; order Cypriniformes; family Leuciscidae; genus Scardinius; species Scardinius erythrophthalmus. The sequence continues at coordinate 18,606,972 of NC_138222.1, forward strand.
AACAATAGGGCCTTCGCCCTTTCAGGGCTTGGGCCCTAATAAACAGAGCAATTCCAAGAGGGTCCTCACACCATCGGTGCTCGGGCCCTAAAAATACTCATACATAAATATATATATATATATAATATACACAAATCATTTCTTAACTAAGCAACTGTTTCTTAAATGATCAGACACTCACCGCACTGATGTTAACAGCACCATATATTATATTTTCTACCATGATTGTAGTAACTATTGTCTCACCATTCGTCTGGTCAATTGTGAAGTTAAGCTGATTAGGGTTCTGAATTAATGGATGTCCGAATGATGTAGAATTATTATGCAGTCGTTGTGGAAGGTTGTTTGGCTGTTGAATTGTCATGTTTCCAGAATGTGTTTGAACGCTCAACGTTTGAACGTCACCACCTGTTAAAAAAAATTACGATTAAATACACAACCAAAACCATGTAAACATTATAGTAAAGCTTATTGAAGATTGAGAACCGTATGGACTACTAACAAAGTAAATTATAAATCTTTTCCTACGTTTGATATTCTTTTTTCTGATTTTTTTCACTATGGACTAGATCCTTTTTAATGCTGTTTTCTCTCCATATTTATTCTGTAGTTCCTCTACTGTGTCTTCCAACCTCCCTGTTGTTCTTCTCCAGCTGTGTTAACCAAAGACAAGCAGTTAGAAGAATAAAATTTATGTACAATAGCAAAAATAAAGTTGCTCATTAGTTGTTAGCAGGGCCGGACTGGGACACAATTTCAGGCCGGGAAATCCCCCACCCATCCAGGCCATCCTATGGACCCAAATAAAATTTAGAAACACGGACAACCCTATTTTTTCCTAAATTACACTTATTGGTCTAAATCCTTAGGCTGGGGCCATGTAAAATAATTAAAGGCTTTCTCTTTAATGGTATCCTCACTTCCCTTTTCCTTCCCAGACAGCAACATAGTGTCGGCCCAGATCCGGCCCACATCTGGTACATGTAGATTCCACGCGAACCAGATGTGGGCCGACACCATGTTGCTGTCTGAGTTCTCTTCATTTACCCTAACATCTCTCACTTCCACCAGTATCATCAGCCTCATACAATAAGTACAGTGCTAGTGTTATATATATCACTATGTATGTATGTATGTATGTATGTATGTATAAAGTGTGCGTATTTTTCTTGTACCTGTCTCTTCTTCACCTGTCACTTGTTCTGGCCTCATGTTACAAACAGAACTGTCTCCACCTTGGTGTAAAACAACCACCTTATTGTAATTTGTTTGTCCAGAATCTACATTTATTTAAGTAAAAAATCTAAGTATTATATTTATGACAAAATGTTGTTGCTTTCGTCTTAAAATTATCCAACATTTAGCAACACTATATTTCATACAATATGTAAAAAAAAACCCAATTATAATCTTATTTTGCTTCTACATGTCATCTCACTCCCTGGCTGAATGTGTGATCATTGCACCACAGCTAGTGCTAGGTTGACTGTCTCCACCTTCATTTGATAAAAAAAAAAAATTCATGATTTTATTTTATTTTATTATAATAATTTTATTGAATGATGAATTCGAAAATGATCACTGGTAAAGGTAGTAGTATAAAATAATAATAATAATAATAATAATAATAATAATAGCTTTAAAAAAAAAAAAAAAAACGCTGGCTGGCAGCAGGCCAAATTAGACGCCAGGCCACCGGGAATTCTCCCGATGCTCCCGATGGCCAGTCCGGGCCTGGTTGTTAGGGTTAGATACACCTGCAGACACATTCATACACCCGTTCGCCTGTGTTCATTTAGCATACACCAGAGTTCAAACATTCACTTTTTCTAAGGCCAGATAAATATGGCAACCAAAGTCAATGAACCGGCTGATGCTGCAGGTGTTAGAGCACATGATGGATGGTGAACAGACGCACATCAGGTTAAACCAGAGTTAAAACAGTAGTCTATGTTAGGACAATAGTATCTGATAATAGCTGATAACGGTCATAAAGTGCGAGATAAGATGCAAGTAGCCAAACTAAACATTTCATATTTGACAGAATACAACGACAAAAATAATCAGGCAAACTAATCAACTTTTTTTCTAATTTCACCATTTTAAACTTAAAATAGGCCTATATGATACATGTGATTTAATGTGAGAGGAGAAGAAACACATAACAGCCATTTTCTTCATATTAATAATGAATGTGTACAATTTGATAAACATATTTACCTAACACCCATAGCCTTTAACCCTCTGGGGTCTGGGGTGTTTTTGGGGTCCTTGAGATGTTCTGACATGCCCTGACATTTGTGCTTTTTTCAGTTGCTTATAAACATATCAATGGCAAAGGTGTAAATTCACTCTATATAGCACAAACAGGACTTCCATAATATGTGAGCCACATGTATGTACATGTTTTCATTTTTGAGAGAATAATGTTTGCATGGTTATCGAAAAAACTAAAAATTAAAGTTTCTGAAATAAGGCCACAAAACACATACTAAATATGTGGCAATAAGACTTTTGACCAATGGATGTCATCGCCTAGATTTTTTTCTTCAAAATGATGTGAAAATCATCCTGCCTAATCATTCACATAAAACGATACATTGATTTTAGTTTTGTGAAACACTTTTAGTTTGGAAAGCCAATATGCGGATGGGGCGTAAACGCTCCAACAGCATCATGCATATTTAGTAGTTCACACCTGGTGAGACAACGTCCCTGCATACTTAATGAGCCATTCATTCAGGTGTGTCACCTATAACTAACTTAAATATACAAGCTTCATAAAAATGATCATTCTAGGAGAAAATTTCAGATGGCATTTAGAGGCTTTTGCATCTGAACTCTTCATATATACACACACATATATATATATATATGCATGCACATACATACTTTATAATCTTTTCAAAACTAGTCAACGTCTTTCAGAACTAAAGTATACATTTTATCATACGTATTTCAAAGTAAAGGATTCATTAGTTAGTTGATGACTTTATTTTTGACAAAACACATACAGTATATATTCCTCATCTCAGTATAGCAATAGAGTTTGCTAAAAGCTGTTCATTCAATACAGCAGTATTTGAAAATTGATCATATTTTGTAAAATTACATTTATATTTGCATTTATGTCAAAACCTAGACACTTTTAAACATCAAAAGGACATTTATTAATATGTATTCGTGTCAAAATGACAAATAAACAGATTTTCCTATTCAATTTTGCATGGAAACGCTTCCAAGACGCTTGCGTGTCGCGTGAAAAATAGGCGTTGGTTCTATTTCTAGAATGCACGCGTTTTCCACGCGGCTCGTGCCGCGCCTGAGACGCGCGTCTCACACAGGCAGTGTGCAAACTCTAAACTGTTAACATGGGAGAAATAAAAACGGACACGCCACGCAGCTGAGACGCTTACGCCATGCATCCAGTATTTCACCGGCCTTATCCAGCGGATGTGGGCGTTTCACAGGTTTGTATGGATCGCCTCACATTTGCGTTTGAATAGCGCGGTCTCCGTAGGCGGAGTCACATTAAAACTTAATTAGCTGAGATGAGAACGACTGACATCTCTCTCTTTACATACATATTATATAAACTGTGAATATTTGTTTTTTTATAAAAATTACTTCATTTAAAAGAAGAGAATTCAAGCTTCATGCCTGTGTTTGTATGCCTGTTTGACTGAGTCTTCGCTGAGTTACAGTTCATTTTCGGACGCGTTTCAGAATTGACTTCACTGACGGAGAGTAGGCAGAACTCGCATCATGTTTATTTTTCTTTATTTAGCGAAAAGCACAACACTTTGTTTTTATTATGAGCACACACAAAAAAAAAATACACACTAAACAGGATCGATTGATGTATAACACAAGCATATAAGATAAAAATTAAAAAAAAAATTTTTTTTTTTGCACTCATATGAAAAAAAACGAGCCTATCGCGCCGGCGCGATAGCCGACCCCAGGGGGTTAAAGTAAATTAAGGTTAAGTTCCTTTTTGTGGACTTTGTGAACTTTGGAGCGCTTAAAAGTGTGGGGCTCAAAATAAGTGTCATTTGGAACTCTTTTATCAAAAATATGTTGATAATGATAGTTTGGCATGCATGGGATTGTGTGTCCATAGGCTAGTGAGAGAGAAATACTTTTATTATAGAAATGCCTATTTTTTTATTCTATTCTTTAATCCACGCATAAAATAGGTTTTTATACCTGCTCAAATACTTCTTGATGAGTTTCTTTTGTATTAAACAGCGAATCTTCTCAGTCAGATCGTCGCAAGATCTCAAGAATCCTCTCACACTGCTCGTGTTCACGCGCTCCATCGCTGCACTTGTGTGTATGACTCGAACGATTCAAACTTCCATAATGTGGGTTTAATTTACATAGTTATTTATGGCTTTCCTGATGACAACACCCTATTCAGCCCCTCCAGCGGGGCGGGTGAGCTGTTGTCCTGATAAATATTTCAGGACATTGCACGCTCTACTCTAGCTCTACTAGCCTCGGACTGCTGCGCTACTGCAACAAAAGTTGAAAGTCCTGTTTGTCTGAGCCTGACGCAAACTTTTAACCCCAAAAGTTCTGCGCATTAAAGCACAAGGCACGATTGTACCGCAAGGGAGATTCCAGGAACATTCCGGGGAACATTCCAGGGACGAAAAGCTGGAAAAAAATTCGAAAAGTTGAAAAAATGGCGACGCAAAACCCGATGGAGAACGATTATCATCCGGTGTGTGAGTGTGCCACGGGCAAAGGCTTGACAAAGCCATGGCCTGATGTAACGCCCATGTTTTTTAACGGCAAAGAGCCGATCGGTGTAATCCTCAGAAAAGTTCTGGATGTGTTGCATGAATGTTGTGACAAATTCGAAATCATAGAAATTCTCGCTATATGGACATTTGTAACGGATCTCTGTGTGTCACTGGTGTCAAAAAATTCAAAAACTGACGTTGGTGAATTAGTTGAAAGTCTGGTCAACTATACCCTGGAGCAAAACATGATAGCCTGCAGAGATTTTCTATTCTGGTTAGACCATCTGTAAATGTCTTTCACTCAAATTTCTTCTTCAATGTATGAAAGTATAATGTTGAAATAAAAAATTACAAAAATGTCTGAGCTCATAAAATAGTATACATGATTTAAAAGATTAAATATTTCAATATTTGTTTTCTGCATTTTAATTACCGTACTCCCGAGGCGGCAACCATTTCCATGATGTAAATACCTGAATGTTTCAAAATGATTTTCCAAGTGATACAACTAATTTGCCCGCCGTGTACAGAAGAAAGGACATTTTGTAGTGTTGAAATTCGAATTCATCAAAATTCATCATAGAGGGAGGAAGCACATACCCCCTACGTAGACCTTCTATCTGTTCGACGACTAGTCATGGGATGTCCGGCAGAGAGAAGGGCTTGAGTGGACACTCCCTGTGGTCCCATTATTTTTGTCTTCATCAAAAGTGCCTTTTCCCCACTTCGCAACTGAGAGCTTTCCGCCCCTGCGACACCCGTAACATCGACCAGCACGGCATCCGTTTCAGGCCAAATGGAGGAGCGGGTGGGTTACTTTAACCTGGATATGTCTCACCAGGATATGTCTCACCAGCGGCCTCCGGCTTGTCAGAATCCTGGCATGCGTCGGGAACAGGAACGCCTTGACACCTTTCAGAATTGGACTCCTGCTACAGTAACTCCGGCCGAGCTTGCCAAAGCTGGTTTCTACTACCTTGGCCAGGGCGACAGAGTGGCTTGTTTCAGTTGTGGAGGCCAGCTTAGCAACTGGGAACCGGGAGATTGTGCAGTATCAGAGCACCAGAGACATTACCCCAACTGCCCCTTCGTTCGAGGTGACCGTGCAGATAATGTACCTTTATCTAGCCTTTTCAATGTATCGGCAATGCAACGGTGTGAAGAAAGGTCGCTCACATTTGTCTACTGGCCCTCAAGAATAACTGTTCGACCAGACCAATTGGCTAAGGCTGGTTTTTACTATGTTGATCGTAATGATAACGTGAAGTGCTTTTCTTGCGATGGTGGACTCAGATGTTGGGAGTCTGGTGATGATCCATGGGTAGAACATGCCAAGTGGTTTCCAAGATGTGAATACCTGCTGCAAGAAAAGGGCCAAGAGTTTGTTCATCAGATTCAAGCAAGATTTCCAAGACTATTTGAGCGGCTATTGACTAATGGAGGCAGCGAATCGAGAGAATGTGTTGATCCACCTGTGGGTCCTGGAGAAGACCGTTCAGAAGATGCGGTGGTGAAGTCTGCTTTGGAGATGGAATTTGAGCGTGGTCTGACGACCCAGACAAATGAGGCTGCATCACTGAGTCAAGATCTTTCAGACTTGCCTATGGAGGAACAGTTAAAGTCCTCATGAAATCAAAATTGACCATATTTACTTTGTTTGCCTAAATTGATCGTTTTGTGGTGAACAATTCATCCATGCAAGTCAATCCACACAAAAACATTTTTTGGCTTCATAATCTTTAATCAAAATCTGAAAATGCCCCTCCCCTCTGCATTGGAGGACCTTCTCTGATGACGTAGGTTTGAGGAATTGGTTTGGGCAACGCTTAACCACTCCCCTCAAACCGTTAGTCTGTTATGAGCAGAGATGGAGAGGAGGAGCGCTAGAGTAAAACCCTGCCCTCTGTTCAATATTCCGTTTCACTGGGAAATGCGTCACAACACTGGAGAAAAGTCGTTTGCAACTTCCGGTTCACGCGGACTTTAAGAAGACTTCAAGAGGAGCGCACATGCAAAGTTTGCATGGATAAGGAAGTGAACATTGTCTTCATCCCCTGTGGTCACCTAGTTGTGTGCAAAGAATGTGCGCCTTCTCTGAGCAAGTTCCCCATATGTAGAGGCTTGGTCAAAGGCGCCGTCCGTACTTTCCTATCATAAAGTTTTCCTATCATTTGGATTTGCAAATTTACATTTAACTTGATGAATAAAAACAAAGGAGAAGTTTATTATTTTCACTCAATCCAGTAACAACAGTTTTTGGATTTACAAACATTTAGAAAGTAGTTAGGATGTGCATGCTTTAAGTTAATGTGCTTTAAGAATAATTTTGCATAGGCTTTAAGTTAATTTGACCAACAAGATGTTATTTGAAAAGTAAGTTAGTTGAAATTAAAATGTGATATCATTACCGAATTCAGGGGTGTTTAATAACTTCAATAGTTATCTAGCACCAGCTGATTTTAATTTTTCTTCAAACAAAAGAAATTTTCTGATAAATCATCGTACACCTACAGATGTTTTGTTGTATGCACAGATTTTGAGGGTCGCTTATAGAAAGATGCGTCCTTGTCTTTATTTTTAAAAACATAGAACCAGAGAACAGAGAACCTTGTGCGGCATATAAAGGGTTAAAATATACATTTTAGCGCTATTTACGGTTTAATAATATAATATAATAAATGTCTCGTGTGAAGATGATGGTTTAAACCATTTTATCAAATCAAGATACAAATCAAGCCAATTCATGCGAGTACCGTCGTGTATGAACAAAGAGATATATAACAAATATGATATCCCGGGGAAAGTGTAAAGAAAACGGCATAAAAAAAACATTACAATCACACCCGGCAATACGGTAAGTGTTACGCTGGTGATGTTAAACAATTTCAAAACAGGGTGTTTCAGAAGAAATGCAAAAACAAAATCTTTTAAACAAAGTCTTGTTTCAGAGTCGGTACGCTCCTGTGAAAACTATGTGAACTTTGATGAGGCCGAGAACAATAGAGCTTTTATTTAACAATTATTTTCAATAATATTGAAAAACGGTTCAATAACAATGTTCAATATAAACAAGAATCCAGAATATGTTTCACATATAACCGATGATTGTTAGATAGTTAGATGATTTATCTAACGATTCAAATTGACGATAGATTAAATATTTCGGCATTCTGCCGAATAAAAAGAAGATCATAAAAAGAAGAACAATTATAAGATGTAACGTCTGTTCTCTTACGAGAGGTTCTCTCGTACTGCGTAAGAACTTACGCTTGGGGGAAAGTCTCTTTCCGTGAGATATTGAAGCCAAAAATTATCCTTAATTTTTCTATAATGCAAAACGCGTTGCAGCAGCATACAGACATAGGCGAGGCAGCTTGCGCGCCTATTGGCTGCTCTGCGGCAACTGCAGCAGCCTATCGAGAGAGGCCCTCTTGACGCCTTGACCAATGGGGGTGCTTCGCGCCCATTTGCATAGCGTCCCGCCGAAATAGGCGTGGCCTAGGGCTATAAATATAGCGTCGAGAGGCTGGTTCACTGATTTTCATCTACTTCGAGCTCACGCATCGCTGGATCCTGAGAGAAGCCGCGCCGTCTGAAGAAGCCTTTCAGCGGGACGAGTCTGCATCGAAGCCGCTGGCCGCGCCGCCTTCTGCTGACATTCCTGCTGCGCTATCCGGTGCACTATATCCTTTACTGCTAGTGTGTTTTTGCCCCGCGAATCACACCCCTTTCTCTCTAAAAGAGCTGAGCGTCTTTTTCAAGATGCCCTCATTACGAGCTGTTGCCTATGACGACTCTAAGGACTCGCATGGCACATTTTCAGAGGCTGCACCCCAGCCCGCTGCGCTGCCGCGCTGTAAAGCGCCGCGCTCAGCAAGGCTCTGAACCTCCTCCTACTGAGACGAGCTCGCCGGTTCGCCCGCCAGCTTCGCCGCCTGCTTCACGAGTCTATCACCCCCGGACAACGGCCGCTGTCTGCCGCCGTTTCCGTCGCGGATGAGCCTGATGATGTGGCATTTACAGAGGAGGACAGCTGCTCTACCCTAGCATCAGGCAGTGAGGATTGGTCGAGCTCTGTTGATCTCGCACCTCCTGCTCGTGAGTCGTCTGGGAAACGGGCTAATATTGAGTCAGAGCTGACGCGTCCGCTCTCTCAGGCCGTTGAGAGCCTCGGCCTCGAGTGCTCGGCGCCCATAGAGCCAGCACACTGGATGGCTGTTTCCTTAAAGGGGCCGTGTTGCTAGCACCGTCTAGACCCGCGCTGTTTCTTCCTGAAGCTTCACGAAGAACTCACGAAATCCTAGTCTGCACCCTTTTCAGCCAGAGTGAAAACTTCTGTTTCTGCAGCATTCTCCGTTGTCGATGATGCTAAAAACAGAGGATACCACTCTCTTCCTGGAGTAAGAGGAAGCTGTAGCTGCTTATCTTTGCCCGCCCTCCACTGGACGGCGCGCTTAGATTGCGCTCCCCTCTAAAGCCTGCCACACCACTTCAGTTTCTGCACGGCCGCGCTTACACCGCCGCTGGACAGGCTGCAGCTGCGTTGCACACAATGGCCACGCTACAGGTTTTCCAAGCCAACCTTCGGAAGCTGTAAGCATTTCAGATTTGAAAAGCGCTACAGACCTCGCTCTTCGCGCTACTAAATCTGCTGCACAGGGCATAGGGCGGATTATGGCCTCTCTCACCGTTGCTGAGAGACACCTGTGGTTAGCATTTCCTGCCAAAGCGCGCTAGCTCCGCGACAGGTCGCTCTAAACAGCCGTCTGCTCGAAGCTCACAGCCGCAGCCACCGCCCGCCGCCGCCTCACAGCGGCAACGGGCCTCAAAGTCGTCCCAGCCCTTCTAGGAAAACGACGGTGTTCAAGTCTCGCTGCGGCCAGACTTCCACAAAAACTACCAGCTCGCTCAGTTCCAGAAAATGTGACTGTTCCAGCTTATTTAGCAGTAAACAAGTCGGTAACACTGCCCGCTTGCCTGCTTACAAACGCCGTTTCCACGGCAACCCAGATGTATCCCTCAAAGAGTGTATTTCCTGGTATTCCGGCAACGGCCGATGGTGTTATGAGTGTAGGAAAAAATGCCCACTACCTCGTGCTCATTCCTACACACAAACACAGCTCATCACACAGAGCTTGCGCTCGTAAAATCGACTCAGGTCGATTGCGCATTAAAAGTAGTGAATGTGCCCACAACTCAGTGCTCATATACACTGCATGTCTTCCGGTTTCTGTAAAAACGAAACCAAAACACATACGGTCACAGACCAAAGGTGTGTTCAGTGCTTCTCATGTGCCCGCTGTGTCGCGCTCACATGCACTCACAGTCCGGCCACAGCCGATGGTGTTAAAAGTGTAGAAAAAATGCCCACTATAACGTGCTCATTCCTACACACAAACACAGCTCTTCACACAGAGCTCGCGCTCATAAAATCGTCTCAGGTCGATTGCGCATTAAATGTAGTGAATGTGCCCACTGCTCAGTGCCCACATACACTGCACACTGCATGTCTCCCGGTTTCTGTAAAACGAAACCAAACCACACACGTTCACAGACCCAGGTTGTGTTCAGTGCTTCCCATGTGCCCGCTATAGCGCGCCCACATGCACTCACAGACATGTCAAACCCCGAAGGGTCTCGCCCGCTCGCCTTCTCTCAGCTACTCGCTGTACCAGAGTTGAGCGCGGGCAGGCTGCCTGCTGTCATCAGCGCGCCCTCCGCCTCGTCTGCCGCAAACACGGCACCTATGTTTCAGCACATAGAAGCTCTTCAGCCGCCACACTGTCATGGCCAGAGCGCAAACTTCATTCAACCCCTAGCTATTCATGCGAATGCATGGGCACAGCTCCCGGGGTGTCAGAATGGGTGCTGAACATTATAAAAAGAGGCTATTCGCTACAGTTTGCTCGACGCCCTCGCCGTTGCGAGGCGCGAGTCAAAACTACGGTAAAAACGGAAGTAGCTCATCTACTTCGAGCCGAAATAGCGAAACTACTGAGCAAAGGGGCCATAGAACCCCTATCTCTAGCTCAGAGCGAAGGGGGCCTGTACAGCAGATATTTCCTGGTACCAAAGAAAGACGGGGGTCTCAGACCCATTTTAGATCTAAGACAGCTGAACAAAGCGCTTCAAAGCGCCCGTTCAGAATGATCACGACCAGACAAATCCTCTCGCAAATTCGCCAGGGGGACTGGTTTGCGTCGATAGATCTGAAAGACGCGTATTTCCAGATACAAATAGCGTCTCGTCACGGGCGATTTTTGAGATCCGCCTTCGAGGGCCAGGCATATCAGTATACAGTCCTACCGTTCGGCCTGTCTTTAGCACCCCGTACATCCACGAAGTGCATGGACGCGGCCCTCGCTCCCCTGAAAATTCGGGGAATGCGAGTTTTGAACTACTTGGACGATTGGCTAGTTCTGGCTCAGTCTCGTACAGAGCTCATAGAACACACGACCATTTTGCTCGAGCACCTCGAGAAATTAGGTCTCACAGTCAATTGGGCGAAGAGCTCGCTGTCTCCCTGTCTCCAAGGAAATATCCTTTCTGGGCACAGACCGGAACTCGCTGTCAATGACAGCTCAGTTATCGCCACAACACACACTGGCCGTTCAGCGCATGACGGAAAGCTTCCGCCGCGGCGCTATGGTCCCGCTCAAACAATTTCAAAGGATGCTGGGCCTCATGGCCGCAGCATCGCCAGTACTTCAGCTGGGCCTCCTTCGGATGCGCCCACTTCAGTTCTGGCTGCAAGCGTGTGTGCCGCGCCGAGCGTGGACTTCCGGTCTTTTTCGCCTCAAGGTCGATCAGAAATGCATTTCAGCTCTGAAACCTTGGACGGCGACCGACTGGTACCGGTCAGGAGTAAGCCTGGGGACTTCCTCGAGTGTGAAGGTGGTGTCCACGGACGCCTCCACCTCGGGATGGGGAGCGCTGCTCGAGGGCAGGCCGTTCTTTGGCCTATGGTCAGAACGAGAAAAGCTTCTACACATCAACTGCTTGGAAATGATGGCAGTCGACAAAGCGCTCAGGCGCTTCTATCCCCAGATAGCAGGACACCACGTTCTAGTCCGTTCGGACAACATAGCGGTGGTGGCCTTTATAAATCACCAGGGAGGCCTCAGATCCCGAACCCTTCACAGGCTGACGGAACACCTCCTGGTTTGGGCCCAGCACGATTTGCACTCACTGAGAGCAGCTCAAGTGCCCGGCCACTTGAATTTGGGACCAGACAGACTGTCCAGGAACAACGTTCCGGCAGGAGAATGGTCCCTACACCCACAGACAGTCCAATTGCTGTGGAAGAAGTTCGGCAAAGCGGAAGTAGACCTGTTTGCGTCTCAAGAAAACGCTCACTGCCCGATATACTTCTCCAAGAGCAGGAACGCGCTGGCTCACGTATGGCCCCGCTGCCCGCTCTATGCCGGAAAGTGGATGCTCCGTGCTACTAGTAGCTCCGTTCTGGAAAAACCAGGTCTGGTTCCCAGTTCTGATGCAACTAGTGAGCTCTGCCCCATGGCCGATACCTCTGAGGAGAGACCTCCTCACCCAGGCCAAGGGCTCGATTTGGCATCCTCGCCCGGAGCTTTGGGCCCTACACGTATGGGCCATCAATGGGTACCCGCTCACCTCCCCTCGGGAGTGCTAAACACGATCACGCAGGCTAGAGCTCCCTCTACGAGACGGCTCTATTCCTCAAAATGGTCTGTGTTTTCTAGCCGGTGCACAGCCCGTGGCGTGTCGCCCCAGGACTGTGGGGTGACGGACGTTCTTTCCTTCCTACAAGAGCTTCTGGAAAAGGGCAGAACCCCTTCCACGCTCAAGGTTTATGAGGCGGCTATAGTGGCGTTTGTCAAACCAACGCTAAGCCAGTCACTTGGAAAGAACGATCTGGTCATTCGCTTCATAAGAATAAGTTCCCATATGGGACCTTTCCACGGTCTTGGAGGCCATGAAAGGTGCCCCATTTGAGCCAATACAATCTGTGGATATCAAACACTTGTCCTTCAAGACAGCGTTTCTTTTGGCTCTTACTCCAGTAAAGCGTGTAGGGGACTTACAAGTGCTTTCAGTAAGCGCGACATGTATAGAGTTTGGGCCAAATGACTCCATCGCCAAGCTCAAACCGAGACACGGGTATGTTCCTAAATCCCTCAACACACCGTTCAGGTCCCAGGTCATTTCCCTGTCGGCCTTACCGGTCCCTGAGGAGGAGAAGGACGCCGCTTTGCTCTGCCCGGTAACAGGGCATTAAGAGCTTATGTGTCTCGCTCGTCTGCCTTCAGACAGACAGAGCAGCTATTCGTTTCGTTCTACGGACGCTCTAAGGGGCTAGCTGTAACGAAACAAACCCTATCCAGATGGATAGTGGATGCCATAGCGCTGGCATACATCTCTAAGGGCCTGCAGTGCCCATTAGGTGTCAGAGCGCACTCCACAAGAGGCATGGCCTCTTCGTGGGCTTGGTCCAGTGGGATTTCTTTACATGATATCTGTATGGCGGCAGGCTGGGCCTCCCTGTCTACATTTATCAGGTTTTATAACCTGGAAGTTCCCGCTTTGCAAGCTAAGCTGTTGTCGGTCTAATAAGCCAATACTATCTGCCCCGAGGTCGGCTCAGATACTGGAAACCGTTCGAGCAATGCTCACGGATCGATCATACAGCCCTGAGGGCAACTGTAAGACCCATAATTTTCATCAGATCAGGCCAAAACTTTGCCCTGACTGTGTGGAACACTATTATTTTATTGCTCCCTGATGGGATGCTACCTATTCAGGAATGATGCTTTAGCCTCTCTTCCTGGGCTCTCTGTGAGTCCCTGATGATCATGTACCATATGGGCCCCGGGCACATGCCCTTGGGACTTTGGTATTGGATCTCAGCACGCACGGCGTTTTACATTGTGTTCCCCAAGCGTAAGTTCTTACGCAGTACGAGAGAACCTCTCGTAAGAGAACGTACTCGGTTACTAACGTAACCTCGGTTCTCTCTAGAGAGGGAACGAGTACTGCGTATACTTGCCGTGCCTGCAGTTCGCTCTGGTTCGCTCCGGCGATGAAAACCAGTGAACCAGCCTCTCGACGCTATATTTATAGCCCTAGGCCACGCCTATTTCGGCGGGACGCTATGCAAATGGGCGCGAAGCACCCCCATTGGTCAAGGCGTCAAGAGGGCCTCTCTCGATAGGCTGCTGCAGTTGCCACAGAGCAGCCAATAGGCGCGCAAGCTGCCTCGCCTATGTCTTTATGCTGCTGCAACGCGTTTTGCATTATATAAAAATTAAGGATAATTTTTGGCTTCAATATCTCACGGAAAGAGACTTTCCCCCTAGCGTAAGTTCTTACGCAGTACTCGTTCCCTCTCTAGAGAGAACCGAGGTTACATTAGTAACCGAGTACGTTTTCTGGATCGGGCCTAAAAGACGGATGCCTAAAACTCAAAGTATTGGTGTGGACGGAATAAAAAAATGAATCAATTCACATGAAAATACCACTTGTCAACCGTAATTCATTATCTTAACCGTTGTTTAGCGACACATACACAAAATAACAAAATAAGTGTAATAGTTAGACGAGTTTAAAGCGTAATAGGTAACAGAAAAACAGCCATACTCATCTTTCACGTCGATGTTTTGTAGGCATCGCAGAAAGATTTAGTCAAACACTATCGTGTAGAAGGACCCTAGAAGGACACTATAATGTATAGGATGCATTCCTAACATGTTTGACCACGCTCTATGTACTTTTTGCAAACTGTACAAAAAGAAACAAGATGTCAATGACAGACATTCAAAACGGATCACTATAGTCAGGGCCGGATCTAGACATTTGGAGGCCCTAGGCAAAATTCATGTTGGAGGCCCCCCACCCCCAATAAAACACACTTGAAACAAATATGATTCCTAACCTTTTTATTTATACAACATTTAATTTTAAATTTAGTATATTTTTACTTACACAGTACATAAGTTTGGACAAATTACTATTTGTAATGTTTTTGAAAGAAGTCTCTTATGCTCATCAAGCCTGGATTTATTTGATCAAAAATACAGAAAAATAATATAGTGAAATATTATTACAATTTAAAATAATGGTTTTCTATTTTACTAGGCTATACTTTAAAATATATTTCTGTGATGCAAAGCTGAATTTAGTGTCACGTGATCCTTCAGAAAACTTTATAATATTCTGATTTATTATCAAATGTTAGAAATGGTGCTTAATATTTATTTTATAACATGTGATACTTTTTTTCATGATTCTTTGATTATTAAAAAGTTGTTTTAAAAAAGTCTTCAATATCACTTTTATAAATTTAACACATCCTTGCTGAATATTCCTGTTTTTTTTTCTGTATTTTTGATCAAATAAATGCAGGCTTGTAGCATAATAATAAACTTCTTTCAAAAACATTAAAAATAGTAATGGGTCCAGACTTTTTACTGGTAGCCTATCAAACTTTATCTAAGCTAATCTCTTTTTTTGTTTAATGAAGATGTTATTGTTATTGTTGTTATTTTGCTGTTTTATTCAGTTTATTCACAGTTCCAGAATACCACTTCAGTAGATGAACATCATGAACGTGCTTTTATCATTTTTCTGCGTTATGGGCAGGATTTTTCCCTCCCATTTAATCAATATTGACTGCAGATATTGTCATATTATTAATATCAGTAATATGTTATTATGTATTGCATTGCTACCTTAAATATGCTATACACAAATCAAGTGGAAGAGAAAGACACGATCGCTACTGAGCAGGAAAAAAAATCTAAACTAATATTCCTATAGGCTATGATGTCAGGGTATTATCTAATCATCAGCATCAGAATATAGAAGATAGACCCATAGATATGAGATCCTTTATTTGAAACATTTAAAAATGTTGCAGTGTGTTGGTTTTTTAACTTTGAATACAAACGTCTTGTCTTTTACTTTTGTAGCTTTTTTACTAGTCAGCTCTGGACGCGATGTTATTCATTGATTGTACGCGCAAATTCAAAGCGTCGAGTCTGGGCACGTTAATGACGCTCGCGCGCTCTTTTAAACTCATAAAGCGGTGAATGGTTTTTCCAGAAATGACGCTGATCTACAGTAGCCCACAAGTTTATATTTAAAATACATTGCAATCACACCAAAATCGATGACCTGCATTACGAGCTGTGCTTCTTTGCGTGCCTATTTCTGCTTTTGCTTCGCACTCAGCACCTGATGGATGCGTTCGTTGACCGCCTCTGATCGCCTCTGACGTCCCCTCGGACTAAACTGGCTGGCGCCTCTACAGTCATGGGCTGGCGTTAATGTGACGTAATGTAACAGTCTATGGTTAAGATAAACATCGTCACTATTTTTAGTTGATTAATAGGCTACATTTTGAAATAAATTGTAGATAGGACATTTAATTTTTTTTTTTTTTTTTTTTTTTGTCCCTCTGTCTGGGCCCCATCCCGCCAATCGGGCCCTAGGCACGTGCCTAGTTTGCCTTTGCGTTAATCCGGCTCTGACTATAGTGGCTTTTCTGTATTTGTTTTAAATGGCTCATGATGATGCATTTACTTTTAACCCAGTTGACCTCTAGAACTTACTTTTCGTGTTAATACTTTGTGTGATTCGTATTTGTGTGATTGATATCAATTTAGTCAAACTATCGCTTAAATGCTTAAGCGTAATTTATTTCTATAAACGGCTATCAAAGAAACGTCTTCACCTAAAACACACACACACACACAGTCCAACGTACAACATGTGAAACAGTGTCGCCTGCTATCTGAACAAGATGACTAAATCTAGCGGAGTAATAAACTTTTGTGTATTTATTTGTGTATCACAAATTCTTAGTGATTTGGTCTTTTTGAATCTTACATGGACACGTGTGATTCCAAAGATGATGTTTTAAAGTTATAGGGTGTGGAACTTTGCATCACTACGGTGTGACAAAATATGTTGCCGTGTAAAAATACGCCCAAAGATACTAAGGAACATTCCATTTTTCAAATAATACATCTTTGTGCCGGATGTTAGTAGGTATTAGTTAATAACAAAAACTTTAAATCACCATAATATTAATCAATAAAATAAAATTACAGTTTGAAAATGTTTATTTACAACGATGTGCGTCGTGAGTGAGATGTTAGAGAAATCTGACATTGTATGGTTGCACTACGCCTGAAACTTAATCATCAACATCTAAACTAAACATTATCATGGTTTAGTTGTATTTTTCTTAAAAATGTTGTGTCAGACGTATTTGGTAGCATGATTATCTTGTTTAATCGTGTATTCAGTTCATATTTATCAGGTTGAAATTTAGAAATAAGCAAAAAATACATTTATAAAACAAAAAGAACCGGTTAATGGCCTTGTGTCAGAACACAACAGGTCTTTTTATTCTAACTTTGAAAGTGTCATACAGTATTTGATTTTGGGTGAAAATCTGGAAAACAACCTTACACATGCAGTGTTTCACCAACGGACCTAAGCCATTGAAGGCCTTCTGAAACTTCTGAAGGTCTCTCATGTGTAGATTGAAAAATGGAATGTTGTCATTTAAACATCTGAAACTAAAGGTACAGGAGTTTTTTTATTAGCTAAAATCATTGTCTGTATTCATAAAATAAGTCCTCATGGGTGTAAAATGATCTGTGCCAATGATCTGACTTTAAGAAAGATAATTTCTTATCTTTATTTACATGGGACGGGTAAGTCCATGGAGGCTTCCGTGTCGTTCCGCCATCTTGAAAAAGAGCAGAGAGGGACAAAAAGCACTAGCACGTTTCATCATCAACACTACTATAGTCAAAAACCAAATTATGACTTAAAAACGTTTTAAGTATTACATTAAAAAGGCGTCATTGACAAAAATTGTAATTCTGGATTAAGTAATAATTATGACAAGTCGAAATGATGACTTAAAAAGTTGAAATTATGACTATGCGTCATAATTATGAGATGAAAAGTTGAAATGATGACGTACTAAATTGAAATTATGATAGGTAAAGTAAATGTTCCATAGTGAAATTTTCTGAATTCAATATAATTGTATTTGTGAAAATGATTCAGTACCGAAACAGCATTTATGATTTTTTACATATCTTCTGCTTGTTTCTGCAGTTTGTGTAGGCCTCTAAGACTATAAATTACTAAAAATGATTATTGATGATTATTCGACTATTGAGTAGCAGCCTGGACAGCCTGGATGAAAACCAGGAATCCTAACCGCTAGACCATATGGGAGGCATTGATACTGCCACCGGCACATTTGAAAGGCTGCACTCAGGGCCGGATCTAGACATTTGGAGGCCCTAGGCAAAATTCATGTTGGAGGCCCCCCACCCCCAATAAAACACACTTGAAACAAATATGATTCCTAACCTTTTTATTTATACAACATTTAATTTTAAATTTAGTATATTTTTACTTACACAGTACATAAGTTTGGACAAATTACTATTTGTAATGTTTTTGAAAGAAGTCTCTTATGCTCATCAAGCCTGGATTTATTTGATCAAAAATACAGAAAAATAATATAGTGAAATATTATTACAATTTAAAATAATGGTTTTCTATTTTACTAGGCTATACTTTAAAATATATTTCTGTGATGCAAAGCTGAATTTAGTGTCACGTGATCCTTCAGAAAACTTTATAATATTCTGATTTATTATCAAATGTTAGAAATGGTGCTTAATATTTATTTTATAACATGTGATACTTTTTTTCATGATTCTTTGATTATTAAAAAGTTGTTTTAAAAAAGTCTTCAATATCACTTTTATAAATTTAACACATCCTTGCTGAATATTCCTGTTTTTTTTTCTGTATTTTTGA
This sequence comes from Scardinius erythrophthalmus, assembly GCF_964197995.2. Classification (NCBI taxonomy): domain Eukaryota; kingdom Metazoa; phylum Chordata; class Actinopteri; order Cypriniformes; family Leuciscidae; genus Scardinius; species Scardinius erythrophthalmus. The sequence goes on from NC_138222.1 coordinate 18,625,550, forward strand.
TCAAATAAATGCAGGCTTGTAGCATAATAATAAACTTCTTTCAAAAACATTAAAAATAGTAATGGGTCCAGACTTTTTACTGGTAGCCTATCAAACTTTATCTAAGCTAATCTCTTTTTTTGTTTAATGAAGATGTTATTGTTATTGTTGTTATTTTGCTGTTTTATTCAGTTTATTCACAGTTCCAGAATACCACTTCAGTAGATGAACATCATGAACGTGCTTTTATCATTTTTCTGCGTTATGGGCAGGATTTTTCCCTCCCATTTAATCAATATTGACTGCAGATATTGTCATATTATTAATATCAGTAATATGTTATTATGTATTGCATTGCTACCTTAAATATGCTATACACAAATCAAGTGGAAGAGAAAGACACGATCGCTACTGAGCAGGAAAAAAAATCTAAACTAATATTCCTATAGGCTATGATGTCAGGGTATTATCTAATCATCAGCATCAGAATATAGAAGATAGACCCATAGATATGAGATCCTTTATTTGAAACATTTAAAAATGTTGCAGTGTGTTGGTTTTTTAACTTTGAATACAAACGTCTTGTCTTTTACTTTTGTAGCTTTTTTACTAGTCAGCTCTGGACGCGATGTTATTCATTGATTGTACGCGCAAATTCAAAGCGTCGAGTCTGGGCACGTTAATGACGCTCGCGCGCTCTTTTAAACTCATAAAGCGGTGAATGGTTTTTCCAGAAATGACGCTGATCTACAGTAGCCCACAAGTTTATATTTAAAATACATTGCAATCACACCAAAATCGATGACCTGCATTACGAGCTGTGCTTCTTTGCGTGCCTATTTCTGCTTTTGCTTCGCACTCAGCACCTGATGGATGCGTTCGTTGACCGCCTCTGATCGCCTCTGACGTCCCCTCGGACTAAACTGGCTGGCGCCTCTACAGTCATGGGCTGGCGTTAATGTGACGTAATGTAACAGTCTATGGTTAAGATAAACATCGTCACTATTTTTAGTTGATTAATAGGCTACATTTTGAAATAAATTGTAGATAGGACATTTAATTTTTTTTTTTTTTTTTTTTTTTGTCCCTCTGTCTGGGCCCCATCCCGCCAATCGGGCCCTAGGCACGTGCCTAGTTTGCCTTTGCGTTAATCCGGCTCTGGCTGCACTGCAGGGTACAATATAATGCAGGATCATAGTTATGCCGAGCCACAGGAGAAGGAATCCTCGTCCCCAAAAAGCTAAAATTTAATTGATCGGTATGTAAATAAATATCGGGATAGCTTTTCCCTGGTGGAAAGAGCTAATGAAGGAGAAAGACTTTGAAAGGGAAGTTGCCTGCTTTCTTCTCGACGGGTAAGTCAAAGGTACAGTCTAAATTACAAGCTTGGTTGTGTAAATCATTATATAGAACGGTAGAACATGTACGGTAGAACATGTAACAAGTACATCATAACGGTACAACATGTACAATTAAACTCGATGAAGTGCTATCGGAAGACACGTTGTCATAGATTCTTGACGCATAATGGCTACCACAGTTGCAACGCGCATTTGAAAAAAAAAACGGGTAGATGGGAGAAATCTTTTTAACAAAAAAAGCCTCCAAATCAAGGAGGTCAAAGGGCAAGTCTGTTCATACGGCCACCATCAACAAATGCTAACATTTGAAACTTCTACATATATTTTGAGTAGATGGCCGGTGGTATATTCTCAGTAAAGGGTTTCACCCTAGTTCGGGATATACGAGTAAAAATGATCTTATACGATCTTATACTTATACTTTGAATTAAGACAATGTGTGATTTTTACTTATCACACATTGCATCTCTCAAATTGTGTGGTGATTTTCCAAATGATACAACTTTGTCTAAATAAGAGCAATGTAAAGTCCTAGGATTTCTTAAAAAACATTGTGACAAACTTTGACAACATGTTTCATGTTGTATGTAACAATCTAAAGTTTTTGGACAGACGCTGCTTAGTAACAATAATACATAAATCTTCTAAGAAGATAAATAGAAGATATGATTTGATTTAAACTTTTAAGGTTATGCTTTTAAATGAAATTAGTGTAAACTCTGGATGTACTCTGGAAAGGCATTAGCAGACTAGATTTACTGCGACATTGTCCGCCGAGACTCATCTGGTCTGTCGCCCTATATCCTGAAGCTTCAGTTCACACTGTAGTTTATCACTGGAGGATTTTTGTTTTGTTTTGTTCTGTTTATGACAACTTAAACTATTTGCTTTTTTGGATCGTTTTTATCATTGCATAAAGAACTACTTTGCCTCTCTGGAAATGTAAGGTGTTTTTATTTAGCTAAAACTTTGTTTACATTTTATTAAATTATTTATTTATTTCATTTTGAAAATGTAGTTTTCTGTGATGGTCGTTTTTAGGTGTACGGGAATATGCAGTGGCGGTACAAAAATCATTATGGCCCCCACCATAAAAATTGAAACCCAGCATGGCCAAAAAATGCTGATTGAATCTTTTTCATATAAATGAGATTTAAGACAACATTCAACCACCTAAAGTTTTGAACAGACATTGTTTAATAACAATTATACTTTAGGTTATCGTTAAACAAAATAATTTATATCATACACAAGTCTTCTAAAAGATAAATAGAAGATGAGTATGTATTCAAACTTTAAAGATTTAATTTAAACAATATTTAAACTTTTACGATTATGATTTGAAATAAATTTAGTGTGTACAAAACTTTGGCTCTGTAAAGGCGTTAGCAGACTAACATGACATACGCTCTGACACGATGCACAGAGGCTCATCTGTCATCCGATATCCTGAAGCTATCATTATTTTCAAGTAACTTCTTTCTCTGCGCTGATCGGAAGACCCTTATTTCTGGAAGATTCCCAGTTTCTAAATGTTTTCATGGTTGCTCTCTCTGAAGATAGGCCTATGTGGTTGTCATTTTCTCACAGATACAACTTAAGAAATTATTGAATATTTCACAGGCGTGAGATGACTTGTGACGCTTTAAAAAATTTCTAATTATTTTACATACCCATTATAAATAAATAAAAATACTTTAAGTTCAAGTCAAATTTTTCCACAGACCATCGTTGTAGAATATTTGTTTTTTATTAAGACTTTTAATAATTATTTAAAACATCTTTTATTTTTAAAAGATATCATTTAAACTTTTAGGATTATAAGTTTAACACACCATTCAAAATGTCTCATCCCATCACTGAATACACCCCTCTGAGTCAGAGACGCTGGTGTGAGAGAGAACCTCTGTGATTTAAGTTAACTCTCTTAAGAGCTTCTTGAACATGTAAGTTCAAGAGTTGTAACTCTAAACATGTAAGATTAATTTTATTTATTCATCTAAAATAATTGGTTTCAGTATATTTTTATAACCATTTTATTTATACACTTTTAAGGAACAGTATGTTTTTCAACTTTTGTTAGTGTGATATTAGGAAACCCCGTCCTCACTTTCACTGTGCTCTGGTATGCGAAGGAGAGGGGTCAAAGCTCACATGTGAAGGGGGCGCGCACAGACACACACACACACACAGACACGTGTGTTTTACTTTTTGACACACATACATTAGAAGCGAGCCTCCCAATGTTTTGAGACAGTTTTGTTTAACTAAAAAACTGAAATACTTGGTTCGGTAGATTTTATAAGTATTTCATTATATACTTTTAAAAAGAACAGAATATTTTTTCGTATGGACAATGATGTGTTAGGAGCTACTTCTTCAACTCTCTCTAAAATAAGGTAAGACAATTTTATTTATTATTTTGTTTATCTAAAATAATTGGTTTCAGTGAGCATTTCATTTATACTTTTATTCATCTAAAACTAAAACAATTGACCGTTCGCAAAAGCCACGCCCCCTAGTTATTGTTACTACGCCCGTCAAACAATGGAGAAACAGACACATGGCTGGGTTGAGCTCCATACCGGTATAAGTGATTGTTTTGGAGTAATGCAGCAGACATATCCTCCAGGGCACGACAGAAAGGGCTGCAATATGCAGTGGAGGGATATGTTCAAAATGTTAAAATAAGCAAAGACGGGAATATTACAACAATAGAGGCCAGTGCTTGAAGTGGGGGGGAAAAGGTGCCAGTAACGGTTGCTCTCATGCATTGGCAAATCATGACATTTGAGATTAATACAGTGAAAAACAAAACTTGAAGATATTGCTGGTACAACAACAATTTATTGTTATTTATTAATATAAATGTATTTAAACAAGTCGTGTGTGTGTGTGCTTGTGTTGTGTGCAAACGGAACTCCTCCAAGTCTGCAAGTCAAAAAATACATTTAGGCTATGGTGAGTTTACTACATTTTATTTTATTAAATGCATTTATGGTGAGATTATTATATTTTCATGTCAATCTGTGTTCGTTTTGACCAAGAACCATGCGCTGTCACTTTAATTCAGCGCGTGCAGCACAGCAAAAATAGACTCGGTGCAGAAACGATTACATCCGCGTGCAGTGTGAAAGCTTTACCTGTTAACATGGGTGCGAAAAAAAAAACGCACTGTAAACGGACTACGGAGTATATGTGAAACGGGCTTGACTGACGCTTATATATTATATACGCTGACATATGTATGCTTATTAATCTTCGAGGCATTTAGCTGTGAGTGAGGTCTCCCACACTGCTTAATCCATTGTCGGCATCTTTCCGCTTGGGTCTTGGGTTTTGGAAAGGCGAAAAAAACGACCCCTCCCTCTAAACTTTTGGGGTACCTGGTGTCAGGCTTGCAGGTGCCATAGGCGCATCGTTTCACCATGTGCTGAAATCGCAATGTTTGACGGAGGTCCTTCTCCTTAGTTACAGTTGCTAAGCTAGGATTGGACGAGGACCGTTCGAGGGCGGGGTTTTGCGAACGGTCAACTGGATCAATAAGATATTTATATTATACTTTTAAAGGCATGTTTTCAACTTTTGTTAGTGTGAGATTTCACCGTACTCTGGTATGCAAAGGAGGGGGTCAGAGCTCAGACGGAGAGGGGGCGCGCATAGATGGACACAGACACGTGCACGCAGCTCCTTTACTTTTTGAGACAGTGTGAGGTCATTCAGGAAAAACAGTGTTTTTGTTTTACCACTTTTAATAATTTAACAACTCTATTACAACTTTTAATAATATATTAAATTTAAAACATTTTTAAACTTTTAGGATTATAATTTCAGCCCCTGATATCTTGATCACTGAAGTCAGAGACCGTCCAGACTTACAAACATGTAAGAAGATTTTTATTTTTATTCTTTTTAGTAAGATATATTGTGTAAGCAATCCATTATATACTTTTAAAGGATATAATGTTTTTTCAACCTTAGTTTAATTGTTTTAGATTATATAATTTATATTATATAAATTATATAAAGGATAGAATATAAAGGATAGAATGTTTTATGTCATTTTTATCTAAAACTAAAACAATTGGTTTTAGTAAGCTTTTTAAACGCTTTTAAAGAACAGAAAGTTTTTCAACCTTAGTTAAATTGCTTTAGATTATATAATTTATATTATACACTTTTAAAAAGAACTTTAGCATGATAATTATTATATAATTTATATTATATAAATTATATAAAGGATAGGATGTTTTACATATGAATGCGAAATATCTAAATGTTTTTTCAACCTTTAATTGTTTTAGATTAGATTATATAAATTATATAAATTATAGAATGGTTTATATATAAATGTGAAATAACTGAATGTGACATATATGAAATAACTGACCCCATTTATATACTGCTCAGGAATGTAATGGGAGGGGGCGCAGGCCTGTGACACAAGCCATATAACCACACACACGCACACACACGCACACACATATAACTGGGACAAAGTTCAAACAACCGGCAAAAACATCTGTTCTATTTAAATAGGTCAAAAACTATCCTTCAAAACTATGATTTAGGACTAGCTAGGTCATAGGGCAAAAACTAACTGTCAAAAACCATGATCGATGCGTGGGAGGGGTCAATAGGTTAATCCCATGACCTCATTCCGGAAGTTCAACCCATCAATCATACAGGTCACCGGAAGTTCAACCTGTCAAAAGGTCAAATGTCAAAGTCGTAAATCATTTTGACATAAGGTACCTTATAAGAACTACTGGTATAATTGCCTCTTGCAAAAGCTTCAGCAGATACCATTGGGGAACAGGCTTTGACCCCATAGGTGATATACCCAATCGTCTGGAAACTTGAACTAATATAAATTTCTTCTTACGATTAATTTTCACACTTTTATAATGTAGTGACCAGTGGTGTTGTAAATACCTAAAGAGTTACATATGCCAAGTAAGCATACATGTAAGTGACTACATGTGGTGTGATAAAACTTCAAGACCCTAGGCATAGTTGTCTATAGTAACATGAAAGCAAATAAGAAGAACCTGTCAAAGTCTAGAACTCTTGATTAATTTGATTCCATAATAACCCAATGGAAAAACTGCTAAGCAAGTGCATATTGATTATCTGGAGGGCTGGCTACACGAATAAACAAGGTAAGCAAAGTGGCGAAATGGATCGCTGGGTCCTACCACCTTGGTGAAAACTTGCTATGACCCGAGGGGTATAAATGCCTCTTGCAAAAGCTTCAGCAGATACCATTGGAAAACAGGCTTTGAGCCCATAGGTGATATCTTTTCCCTTCAGATTTAGTCACAGAACATCACTGGAACAAAACAATACATCCACACAGAGCAAACTTGAACTAATATAAACTTCTTCTAACGATTAATTTTCACACTTTTATCATATAGTGAACAATGGTTTTGTAAATACCTAAAGAATTACATATGCCAAGTAAGCATACATGTAAGTGACTACATGTGGTGTGATAGAACTTCAAAACCCTAGGCATATTTGTCTATAGTAATGTAATGACAATGGGTCTGTTATGGGAATTTATTAGCTCAAATGAGAGGTAATATTCATAAGATATGAATATGCATATGCCGTTTACACAAATTAAATTATTCCAAATAGGGAATAGGTCAGACCTCAACGTATATCAATAATTACCACGATTACTTGTAGTAATTACTGGTATAGGTAGATAGAATTATATTTTAGTTAGGGGAAATTTAGGTATAGGTTAATACTCATTTATCATGCGAACTATCCGTCCAACAAATAGGATGCACACTTTCTGAACAGAAACCTATTGTCTCCAACACGACAAATAATCTTCCTGTGGCCACTAGGAAGGACCATTTTCGTATTTTAGACAACTTAGATAGTTTAATAGTAAAATTATGGTAGAGCTGGTAGTCAATCGCACTTTCAGGGATTTCAGTAATGGCACAATATGAGACAGATTCAATTCACAAGATTATAGGTTTTTAATCAAACAACTAAGATTTCATGTACTATTTCAATCACGCAGGAGTAAATATGCATAAACAAACAATATAAACGATCGCAATAAAATAAAATAAAATAAAATAAAGGTTATGGGAGGGAAAGAGAAAATGAGAGAGAGAAAAAGAGAGAGTTTTGGTGTGTGCGTGTGTGTTTGTCTAGGACCGCGTGTATGACGGCAAATCAATGCCAATAATAAACGAGCGCACAACTGATGCAGGCGCGCGCGGTAAATGACTTCCGCGAGAGGATAACAGATCTACACGCGAAGAAACGGGAACTCACGAGCTCATTCAAACCCTGCGCGCGCGCATAACATCATCTCTGCACGCAATACAAGCCCTCGCGCCGCGCGCATGATCATTCCCCACGCGCTCACGCATGATCTGCTCTCGCCTGCTGCTTTTGCTCGCTCGAACAATTTTATTTTTGGCAGTCGAGGGGCGGGACTTACTGTTTTAATAACCTCAAATGTCATTGGTTACTTTTCCCCTTTTCCAGAAGTCAGTTGCGATTGGACGCCTGTCCAATGACTCGTAATTCACTTGACTTGAGACATGAAACATCACTTCATTTGTTTTATTTATTGTGGTTTATTGATGTGTGATGTGATTTAATGCATTGTTAATACAGAATAGATTCTTACCAGATACTTTATTAACAGAAAGTCTTATTGCATTGTGTCGTTAAGAGATATTTAGGCTAGACTAATGACACATACATTTTTAGGTAATATAAGTGGTTAATTATGTTTTCTATTAAATGCAAAAGGGGTTCTGGCTTCTCAAGTTAAGATACAGTACCCTACACAGCATGAATTAGCTTACATATGCCTTTTCAGAATTTGCTACAAAATATAGAGGAACAAAATTAAACCCAGCAAATTAGATATTAAAATATTATATAGTGATCTTAACCATCTAACTAATAACCTAATAAGAGAAAGTATGAGGCAAGTACAGTACACCATATAAATGATTACACCCCATCTGAACATAACATATCTTTAAAAAAAAATGTCCTAGATAAAGAAAAAAATTCTGAATTTGTTTGGGTTTCAGAGGGGTGTAATTATTTATGCCTTGTACTGTATCTTGAGAAGCCAGAATCCCTTTTACATTTAATAGAAAATATAATAAACCACTCAAAATTGACATAATAGTAATACACAGGATGATAACAAAAAGCTTACACAACAACTCTTGAATATTGATATAAACAAGTAATGTATCTTTCATCCAAAGCCCTTGTTATATTTGCAACTATTTAATGGTCACGTTTTACATTTCTGAGGTTCTCAGAACCAATATAATTTTGGTTGGGTAAACGTAAATAGTGGTGAATGAGAGTAGTGGTAATGTAGTGGTGATATACAGCAAATACAGGTGAAACTCGAAAAGTTAGAACATCGTGCAAAAGTTCAAAATTAGAAACAAATTCAAAATTAGAATATTGTGAAAAGGTTTTCATAAACTGTAAGCCATAATCATCAAAATGATAACAAATAAAGGCTTGAAATATCTCACTTTGCATGTAATGAGTCTATATAATATATTAGTTTCACCTTGTAGGTTGAATTAGTTTCACCTTGTAAGCTGAAATAAATGAACTTTTGCACATTAACTTATTCAAATTTTTCGAGTTTCACTTGTATGACTTTACATTCCCGTTTTTCTCCAATTTCTTTGAGATATTTTAAAGCCAATATCACAAATCACAGTGCTATAAATATAAAATGTAAAAATGTATACAAATTTGGGTCAATTTGCAATGCTAATAACCATGGAAATGCGTCATAGTCTGTAGCCTAAATATCTCTTAACAATACAATGCAACAAGACTTTCTGTTAATAAAGTTATTTGGTAAGAATCTATTCTATATTAACAATGCATTAAATCACATTACACATCAATAAACCACAATAAATAAAACAAATGAAGTGATGTCTCATGTCTCAAGTCAAGTGAATTACGAGTCATTGGACAGGCGTCCAATCGCAACTGACTTCTGGAAAAGGGGAAAAGTAACCAATGACATTTGAGGTTATTAAAACAGTAAGTCCCGCCCCTCGACTGCCAAAAATAAAATTGTTAGAGCGAGCAAAAGCAGCAGGCGAGAGCAGATCAAGCGCGAGCGCGTGGGGAATGATCATGCGCGCGCGAGGGCTTGTATTGCGTGCAGAGATGATGTTATGCGCGCGCGCAGGGTTTGAATGAGCTCGCGAGTTCCCGTTCCCTTACGAGAACGTTCTCTCGTACTGCGTTGAAAACGCTGTGGGAAAACTCCTTTTCTCGAGAATATTGAAGCCTTTATTTTAAAACGCATTGCTGCAGCACATGCGAGAGCTAGAAGCTCGCGTGAGCGTGCTGATTGGCTTGTGCAAAGCAACTGCACAAACCAATGGCGGAACAGCAGAGGAGCGCGAGCCAATCGGGGCGCTTGGCACTCTGCCAGAGTCAAGCGCGCGAAACTGCACGTGACAGAAGAGTATAAATACACAGAGAATCCGCCATTTGACAGATTTTATCTCCTTCAGCTTTCGACTCACCTCGTCGCTGATTCTCTCCGAGTGAAGCCGCTCGTCGTCGAACAGCCTTCCAGCGGAACTGCTTCGCATCCTGGCGTCTGCCAGCTGAGCGTTTCCCTGTGGCATCCGACGAGTATCCTTTTTTCTAACTCAAAAAGAGCATTCTAAGAGAGCAAATCGCTGTTTTCACAGCGCGCGGCATTGTTTCAAATGCCGCTCACCGTGTGTGACTCATGCGGGGTCTCCCTGCACGCCTCTGACACACACTCTCTGTGTGTTGCCTGCCTCGGCCCTGAGCACGCCGAGGCAGCGCTCACTAAAGGCGGCTGCCTCCACTGTGATGGAATGCCTGTTGCCACGCTCTGTGCCAGATCTTCCGCCGCCTCGCTGAGTGTTCCCGCCCACCTTCCATCTTCGGCGCCCCGTGAGCCCCGTAGGAAGAAGCGGCGCGACCAGAGGCCTCCTGAACGCGCTCATCTGGATGAATGCACGCCGGGTCTCTCCCCGCACGCTTCGCCCGCGCCTTCATCTCCAGTCCTGTTCTCACAGAGCGACCAACGCCCCTCTTCTGAAGCGGCAGGTCTCGTCTCTTTCGGTTTGTCCGAAGAACTGGACGACGCTGTTTCTATGGCGGCATCTGAAAGTGAGGAATGGTCGGGCTCCGCGGACCCCGCCCCCCTCTCTCAGCTGGATCCCGTTGACAGTAGCTGGGTGGCTATGGCAAGCAGGTTGCGGGACCTGAGGCCGCCCTGGCGATTTGTATTTTTTTTTTTATTTTTTTTATTTTTTTAAACCGATAATGCTCATCAGTGGTTGTATATCAAGCAGGGACACTTTGTGTCCATTATATTTTGAGATTTTACCAGAACGAATAGATATGAGGCGCCATCTAGGGCTTAAATCAAACTTCATTCACGCACATATGAAACCCTTGCATACACGTATACTAGGTAGTCACACATACATGTATAGGCTACTGTTGAATGCTCAAACTAATACATATGAAATCCACAACTTCTAAAGTCGCTCACGCACACACACGCAAACTCTATAAACTCAACACACTAGACGCGCGGAACTCTCCGCGCACATACTCATCTGAGACGTGAGCACACACACACACACACACACACTCACACAAACTCTCCGCGCACATACTCATCTGAGACGCGAGCACACACAAACTCTCCGCGCACATAATCATATAGACGGCGCCTCATAAATAGATCGATCTCCGCAACGTATTGAAGCGCGCGTCCGAGTGAAGAAAAGTGCGGTGTGCGCGAGCCACGAGGAAACACTGTATCCGCGCCACTGATCGCAGCGGCAACGAGCACTTTGATCACTTGATTTAAAAAAAACATTTCAGCGCTAGATCGTCTCTTATTTAACAAACGAACTAAATGAATGCTTTGCTGGTTAACTGGAGATGTTTTATTATTGGATCATTCGTGCCGCGAGATGTTTTATAGGGGGCGGTAAAAAAAACGTCAGGCACCGAAATCAGGCACCGAAAGTTTCGTTCTTATTCGGTCTGGTTACTACCGTTTACGTCGGAACCGGTTCCCTATTGGAACCGGGTTTCGGTACCCAACCCTAATTCCTTCACACCGAGACCCCAACAGTTTCTAGTAATTATTGGACAACTTAAACAGCATTTCTTTTGGATTGCAAATTTAAGAATAATACAGTACTTGCTCAGTGAGGCCCTCTTGTGTGCGTCTTGTGTAACAAAGGAGCCTGGAAACACGTGGTAGAAACGTCGTCAAGGCGGCGTGGTTGCGATGGTAACTCAGAGCGTTCGTTAACTTTAGCCAAAGATGATTTTAGCCTTAAGTTGGTTTCGTTGGTTTGTAAGAAAATTATCAAACTGAGGTACACTATCAAGGAAAGAAAGACTTAAAATAAAACGAAATAAAAAGCAAACGAAGGTTTCTTGGAAGAAGGAAGGAAGGAGGCGGGTCTCTCTCTCTCTCTGGCGAACTGCAAGGATCGAGAGATATGGCGCCGTGTTATGAAGGAGCTAAAGTCCCGCCTTCTCACGTGCGTGACCCAATCGTCTGGAAAGACGATTGTGGCCACCTCCTTACGTTTTGCAAAGGCCCACGCCTCTTCCGACTAGATGCTGATGGGATAAACTCGTTCATAAACAGTTATAAAACTGGTATCAATGAAAGAATGCATAATTTTATACGTTGAGTTAAGAATTCAACACCGTTGGTTCTTCCTGAAAACAATGATACCACGGACCGTGGTTCTGGCAGTTAATAACACAGAGTTACATGATTCTTCAATATAATAAGTATTTCACTTTTCGATTATACCATAAAACTTAGTTATAGCGGTCTTCCATATAAGGACCATGACATACAATACGAATACATTTCAAAAATATATAGAAAAGAGTGATTTTGATCATAATGTCCAGGCATGTGAGCTTCTCTGTGTTTTGTGTGTGTGCGTTTAGTCCTCTTCAGCTCACGAGGTCGTGTCCGCTGCGTGAACTGGTTCTCCCCCCCCTCGAGGGGGAATCAGTATGTATGTATGTATGTGCATTTTACAATCAATGGGCTTTTGGTCGAACATCTGTTTAACAGTTCGTGGTATGTTTGTGAGATGTTCGATGCTGTGAAAATCCGTGGAGGGAAGCAGATTTTCAGACTTCCTGGCACCCCCTTATTCAGCAAATCATTCGAACAGAAGGGTTTCTTGTTTACTCGTGATGAGATTAGTGGTTTTCGGATCAGAGATCAATGATTTATGCCAATAGTAGGCGCCAAACGGTCTTTCACGTCCTGCGCGTCGGAGTCTTAAGACAATAGAGGGGTTTGTAAATGAGGATTCCAGTAAGTTAATTAAATCACGGAGACTGGAGGGGGGTGTTGATCACGGGGGGGGGGGGGGGGGTTCAGTAATTTAATCATATAGAGACCTGACAATCTGATCATCTACTTTGCGTTACAGTAACATGAAAGCAAATAAGAAGAACCTGTCAAAGTCTAGAACTCTTGATTAGTTTGATTCCATAATAACCCAATGGAAAAAATGCTAAGCAAATGCATATTGATTATCTGGAAGGCAGGCTACACGAATAAACAAGGTATGTAAAGGGGCGAAATGGATCGCTGGGTCCTACAGCCTTGGTGAAAACTTGCTGGGACCCGAGGGGTATAAATGCCTCTTGCAAAAACTTCAGCAGATACCATTGGGGAACAGGCTTTGACCCCATAGGTGATATCTTTTCCCTTCAGATGTAGTCACAGAACATCACTGGAACAGAACAATACATCCACACAGAGCAAACTTGAACTAATATTAACTTCTTCTTATGATTAATTTTCACAATTTTATCATACAGTGACCAGTGGTGTTGTAAATACCTAAAGAGTTACATATGCCAAGTAGGCATACATGTAAGTGACTACATGTGGTGTGATAGAACTTCAAGACTCTAGGCATATTTGTCTATAGTAACATGAAAGCAAATAAGAAGAACCTGTCAAAGTCTAGAACTCTTGATTAGTTTGATTCCATAATAACCCAATGGAAAAAATGCTAAGCAAATGCATATTGATTATCTGGAAGGCAGGCTACACGAATAAACAAGGTATGTAAAGGGGCGAAATGGATCGCTGGGTCCTACAGCCTTGGTGAAAACTTGCTGGGACCCGAGGGGTATAAATGCCTCTTGCAAAAACTTCAGCAGATACCATTGGGGAACAGGCTTTGACCCCATAGGTGATATCTTTTCCCTTCAGATGTAGTCACAGAACATCACTGGAACAGAACAATACATCCACACAGATCAAACTTGAACTAATATTAACTTCTTCTTATGATTAATTTTCACAATTTTATCATACAGTGACCAGTGGTGTTGTAAATACCTAAAGAGTTACATATGCCAAGTAGGCATACATGTAAGTGACTACATGTGGTGTGATAGAACTTCAAGACTCTAGGCATATTTGTCTATAGTAACATGAAAGCAAATAAGAAGAACCTGTCAAAGTCTAGAACTCTTGATTAGTTTGATTCCATAATAACCCAATGGAAAAAATGCTAAGCAAGTGCATATTTATTATCTGGAAGGCAGGCTACATGAATAAACAAGGTATGTAAAGGGGCGAAATGGATCGCTGGGTCCTACCACCTTGGTGAAAACTTGCTGGGACCCGAGGGGTATAAATGCCTCTTGCAAAAGCTTCAGCAGATACCATTGGGGAACAGGCTTTGACCCCATAGCTGATATCTTTTCCCTTCAGATGTAGTCACAGAACATAACAGGAACAGAACAATACATCCACACAGAGCAAACTTGAACTAATATTAACTTCTTCTTATGATTAATTTTCAAATTTTATCATACAGTGACCAGTGGTGTTGTAAATACCTAAAGAGTTACATATGCCAAGTAGGCATACATGTAAGTGACTACATGTGGTGTGATAGAACTTCAAGACTCTAGGCATATTTTTCTATAGTAACATGAAAGCAAATAAGAAGAACCTGTCAAAGTCTAGAACTCTTGATTAGTTTGATTCCATAATAACCCAATGGAAAAAATGCTAAGCAAGTGCATATTTATTATCTGGAAGGCAGGCTACATGAATAAACAAGGTATGTAAAGGGGCGAAATGGATCGCTGGGTCCTACCACCTTGGTGAAAACTTGCTGGGACCCGAGGGGTATAAATGCCTCTTGCAAAAGCTTCAGCAGATACCATTGGGGAACAGGCTTTGACCCCATAGGTCAGGGTTCCTCAATAGGCGGCCCGCGGGCCACATCCGGCCCGTGAGAGGAAAATGTTTGGCCCGCGCTTATTTCAAGGTTGTCATGGTAACATCAGCGTAAGCACGTCACTGGCGTAAAAATTCAAACGCAGTATCTGACAGCATTCGCGCACATCGAAAATGGCAAGTGTTAAGAAAAGAAAAGTGGACACAGAAAATAGACGATTCAAATCTGAATGGACTGAACAATTTTGTTTTATTTTGCCTGACCACAACAATGCAAAGCCAACGTGTTTGATATGCACGCAGACCGTGGCTGTCTGTAAGGCTGATAATATCAAACGCCACTTCAACTCATTGCACTGCAATTTTAACAGCAATTTTCCTGAACATTCCGAGAGTCGCAAACAGAAGGTAACACAATTGGTAGCAGCTTACAAGCAATCAGTTGCTGTTATTCATAAAACCACATCCATACAGGGGAGTGCCACCGCAGCATCCTTACGTGTGGCTTGGAACCTGGCAAAGGCCAAAAAGCCGTTCACGGATGCCGAATTAATTAAAACCTGTGCGATTGACATGGTGGATGAAGTTTTAAATCACGACGAGAAAACGAAAAAAATGGTTGTGGAGCTATTACAGAAGGTGCCATTATCCGATTGCACGGCAACAAGAAGAGTAGAGGCATTGGCGGGTGAGTGTCTGTCCAATCTTTTATCCGACATAAAGAAAGCCGAAGTCATGTCACTTGCAATAGACTCGTCTTGCGACCGAACCGACATTGAACAGCTGTCAGTGTTCGTCAGATTTTTTGATGGGAAGGTTTTCCGCGAAGAGCTGCTTTGTTTGCTGCCAATACAGGGACGTACAACCGGAGAAATTATTTTTAACGAACTGATGCAATTCTTTGAAAAGAATGGATTAGATTTAAGCAAAGTTGTGTCAGTTGTCACTGACGGGGCTCCGTCAATGGTCGGACATCACAGAGGCCTGATAAGCAGGCTAGCTGCTGTCAATCCAAAACTCGTAGCATTTCACTGTATTATTCACAAATCAGTTTTATGCGCCAAATTGTCTGGAAAACTAAAAGAGACAATGGATACTGTGATGAGGCTTGTAAACTTTATTCGCGCGAGTTCTGGTCTGCAACATCGCCTTTTCCGAGCCTTGCTGGAGGAAATGTCCGCAGAACGGCACGATCTATTGCTGCACAATGATGTCCGATGGCTGAGCAAGGGCCGTGTGCTGGAAAGAGTGTGTGAACTTCAAAATGAACTTTGTTCATTTTTAACCAGCCTTCAAAGCCAAAAGGCAGAGACATTTCTGAAGTTTTTGACGGACAACACAGAGATGGCATTCGTGCATTTTTAGTGCGATATCATGTCTCACCTAAATCAGCTTAATTTGCAATTGCAAGGCAAAAACCACACTATTGCTGACATGTACGAAGCGGTTGAAGCTTTTCGTTTAAAGCTGACCCTTTTTGAGCGGGATCTTCAAGGGAGAAAGCTGCACTTTCCGTATTTACAACAGCACTGCGAGAAACACCAGGTGCAAGAGGACCCGTTAATGCGCGACTTTGTGATGAGACTGGCAGAGAATTTCAAAGAGCGATTTCAGAGCTTTAACCTGTCAAGTGAACTCCTTCTCTTCCTAAGACAGCCATTTTCAGTCCCAGCAGATGGACAATGGACTGCTGAGGCCAAATGCCTGGTTTCATCCTTGGATGAAGCATCTTTGCAGCTGGAGATTTTGGAAATGTCAAAGTCTCACTTGATCAGAGAGCAACACAAGGAGGCTAGTGTGAGCGACTTTTGGACAAAAGTGGTTTCTCAAGCTAAATTCAAGAACAGCAGAATTATTGCAATGTTCCTTCTTTCAATGTTCCCATCCACTTACATCTGTGAGTCATCGTTTTCTATAATGAACAACATCAAGAACCAGGATAGAAACAGACTGTCCAGTGTGCATCTTGATCAGTGTCTCAGAATTGCTACAACAGAATATAGCCCTAACATCAGAGCTATTGCTTCAGCCTCTCGCTGTCACTTCTCTCATTGAATGGTGAGTACATGACAGTTAATACTTTTAGTTTGATCCAAGTAAGAACAATAAAATATTAATGCTGATAGGTCTAATAATTGAATCTGCTTAGGGAAATTGATGAGAAGAGATCCAGTGTGGTGATGAGCAGGATCAGTCGACTCCCATGCAGACATGGAGATCCAGAGTTGTTGTTTGTTCATTTGTTTTTAATGTCCACCATGCAAAGTTCTTTAGTTTTCTTTATCTGAATACAAAAATGCTCATAATTGCTTGAATAAAACAGACTAATGAGAAAAATAAAATAATAAATAAAATCAGAATAATTATATTGTGATTTGTGACTTTTAACAAAACAACAACAACAACAGTAATAGCAGAAGAGCAAACATTAAGGTCATAACATTTTGGTTGGTGGCCCTTTACTTTGTATTGTCGGCAGAATTTGGCCCTTGGTAAAAAACAATTGAGGAACCCTGCCATAGGTGATATCTTTTCCCTTCAGATTTAGTCACAGAACATCACTGGAACAGAACAATACATACACAGAGAGCAAACTTGAACTAATATAAACTTCTTCTTACGATTAATTTTCTCACTTTTATCATATAGTGAACAATGGTGTTGTAAATACCTAAAGAATTACATATGCCAAGTAAGCATACATGTAAGTGACTACATGTGGTGTGATAGAACTTCAAAACCCTAGGCATATTTGTCTATAGTAACATGAAAGCAAATAAGAAGAACCTGTCAAAGTCTAGAACTCTTGATTAGTTTGATTCCGTAATAACCCAATGGAAGAAATGCTAAGCAACTGCATATTGATTATCTGGAGGGCTGGCTACACGAATAAACAAGGTAAGCTAAGTGGCGAAATGGATCGCTGGGTCCTACCACCTTGGTGAAAACTTGCTGGGACCCGAGGGTTATATATGCCTCTTGCAAATGCTTCAGCAGATACCATTGGGGAACAGGCTTTGACCCCATAGATGATATCTTTTCCCTTCAGATTTAGTCAAAGAACATCACTAGAACAGAACAATACATACACAGAGAGCAAACTTGAACTAATATAAACTTCTTCTTACGATTAATTTTCTCACTTTTATCATACAGTGAACAATGGTGTTGTAAATACCTAAAGAATTACATATGCCAAGTAAGCATACATGTAAGTGACTACATGTGGTGTGATAGAACCTCAAAACCCTAGGCATAGTTGTCTATAGTAACATGAAAGTAAATAAGAAGAACCTGTCAAAGTCTAGAACTCTTGATTAGTTTGATTCCATAATAACCCAATGGAAAAAATGCTAAGCAAGTGCATATTGATTATCTGGAGGGCTGGCTACACGAATAAACAAGGTAAGCAAAGTGGCGAAATGTATCGCTGGGTCCTACCACCTTGGTGAAAATTTGCTGGGACCCGAGGGGTATAAATGCCTCTTGCAAAAGCTTAAGCAGATACCATTGGGGAACAGGCTTTGACCCCATAGGTGATATCTTTTCCCTTCAGATGTAGTCACAGAACATCACTGGAACAGAACAATACATCCACACAGAGCAAACTTGAACTAATATAAACTTCTTCTTACGATTAATTTTCACAATTTTATCATACAGTGACCAGTGGTGTTGTAAATACCTAAAGAGTTACATATGCCAAGTAAGCATACATGTAAGTGACTACATGTGGTGTGATAGAACTTCAAGACTCTAGGCATATTTGTCTATAGTAACATGAAAGCAAATAAGAAGAACCTGTCAAAGTCTAGAACTCTTGATTAGTTTGATTCCATAATAACCCAATGGAAAAAATGCTAAGCAAGTGCATATTGATTATCTGGAAAGCAGGTTACACGAATAAACGAGGTATGCAAAGGGGCGAAATGGATCGCTGGGTCCTACCACCTTGGTGAAAACTTGCGGGAACCCGAGGGTTATATATGCCTCTTGCAAATGCTTCAACAGATACCATTGGGGAACAGGCTTTGACCCCATAGATGATATATTTTCCCTTCAGATTTAGTCAAAGAACATCACTGGAACAGAACAATACATACACAGAGAGCAAACTTGAACTAATATAAACTTCTTACGATTAATTTTCTCACTTTTATCATATAGTGAACAATGGTGTTGTAAATACCTAAATAATTACATATGCCAAGTAAGCATACATGTAAGTGACTACATGTGGTGTGATAGAACTTCAAGACCCTAGGCATAGTTGTCTATAGTAACATGAAAGCAAATAAGAAGAACCTGTCAAAGTCTAGAACTCTTGATTAGTTCGATTCCGTAATAACCCAATGGAAGAAATGCTAAGCAAGTGCATATTGATTATCTGGAAGGCAGGCTACACGAATAAACAATGTAAGCAAAGTGGCGAAATGGATCGCTGGGTCCTACCACCTTGGTGAAAACTTGCTGGGACCCGAGGGGTATAAATGCCTCTTGCAAAAGCTTCAGCAGATACTACTGGGGAACAGGCTTTGACCCCATAGGTGATATCTTTTCCCTTCAGATTTAGTCACAGAACATCACTGGAACAGAAAAATACATCCACACAGAACAAACTTGAACTAATATAAACTTCTTCTTACGATTAATTTTCACACTTTTATAATGTAGTGACCAGTGGTGTTGTAAATACCTAAAGAGTTACATATGCCAAGTAAGCATACATGTAAGTGACTACATGTGGTGTGATAGAACTTCAAGACCCTAGGCATAGTTGTCTATAGTAACATGAAAGCAATAAAGAAGAACCTGTCAAAGTCTAGAACTCTTGATTAGTTTGATTCCATAATAACCCAATGGAAAAATTGCTAAGCAAGTGCATATTGATTATCTGGAGGGCTGGCTACACGAATAAACAAGGTAAGCAAAGTGGCGAAATGTATCGCTTGGTCCTACCACCTTGGTGAAAACTTGCTGGGACACGAGGGGTATAAATGCCTCTTGCAAAAGCTTAAGCAGATACCATTGGGGAACAGGCTTTGACCCCATAGGTGATATCTTTTCCCTTCAGATGTAGTCACAGAACATCACTGGAACAGAACAATACATCCACACAGAGCAAACTTGAACTAATATAAACTTCTTCTTACGATTAATTTTCACAATTTTATCATACAGTGACCAGTGGTGTTGTAAATACCTAAAGAGTTACATATGCCAAGTAAGCATACATGTAAGTGACTAAATGTGGTGTGATAGAACTTCAAGACCCTAGGCATATTTGTCTATAGTAACATAAAAGCAAATAAGAAGAACCTGTCAAAGTCTAGAACTCTTGATTAGTTTGATTCCATAATAACCCAATGGAAAAAATGCTAAGCAAGTGCATATTGATTATCTGGAAGGCAGGCTACACAAATAAACAAGGTATGTAAAGGGACGAAATGGATCGCTGGGTCCTACCACCTTGTTGGTGAAAACTTGCTGGGACCCGAGGGGTATAAATGCCTCTTGCAAAAGCTTAAGCAGATACCATTGGGGAACAGGCTTTGACCCCATAGGTGATATCTTTTCCCTTCAGATGTAGTCACAGAACATCACTGGAACAGAACAATACATCCACACAGAGCAAACTTGAACTAATATAAACTTCTTCTTACGATTAATTTTCACAATTTTATCATACAGTGACCAGTGGTTTTGTAAATACCTAAAGAGTTACATATGCCAAGTAAGCATACATGTAAGTGACTACATGTGGTGTGATAGAACTTCAAGACCCTAGGCATATTTGTCTATAGTAACATAAAAGCAAATAAGAAGAACCTGTCAAAGTCTAGAACTCTTGATTAGTTTGATTCCATAATAACCCAATGGAAAAAATGCTAAGCAAGTGCATATTGATTATCTGGAAGGCAGGCTACACAAATAAACAAGGTATGTAAAGGGACGAAATGGATCGCTGGGTCCTACCACCTTGTTGGTGAAAACTTGCTGGGACCCGAGGGGTATAAATGTCTCTTGCAAAACCTTCAGCAGATACCATTGGGGAACAGGCTTTGACCCCATAGGTGATATCATTTCCCTTCATATTTAGTCACAGAACATCACTGGAACAGAACAATGCATCCACACAAAGAAAACTTGAACTAATATAAACTTCTTCCTACGATTAATTTTCACACTTTTATCATATAGTGAACAATGGTGTTGTAAATACCTAAAGAATTACATATGCCAAGTAAGCATACATGTAAGTGACTACATGTGGTGTGATAGAACTTCAAAACCCTAGGCATAGTTGTCTATAGTAACATGAAAGCAAATAAGAAGAACCTGTCAAAGTCTAGAACTCTTGATTAGTTTGATTCCATAATAACCCAATGGAAAAAATGCTAAGCAAGTGCATATTTATTATCTGGAAGGCAGGCTACATGAATAAACAAGGTATGTAAAGGGGCGAAATGGATCGCTGGGTCCTACCACCTTGGTGAAAACTTGCTGGGACCCGAGGGGTATAAATGCCTCTTGCAAAAGCTTAAGCCGATACCATTGGGGAACAGGCTTTGACCCCATAGGTGATATCTTTTCCCTTCAGATTTAGTCACAGAACATCACTGGAACAGAACAATACATCCACACAGAGCAAACTTGAACTAATATAAACTTCTTCTTACGATTAATTTTCACAATTTTATCATACAGTGACCAGTGGTTTTGTAAATACCTAAAGAGTTACATATGCCAAGTAAGCATACATGTAAGTGACTACATGTGGTGTGATAGAACTTCAAGACCCTAGGCATATTTGTCTATAGTAACATAAAAGCAAATAAGAAGAACCTGTCAAAGTCTAGAACTCTTGATTAGTTTGATTCCATAATAACCCAATGGAAAAAATGCTAAGCAAGTGCATATTGATTATCTGGAAGGCAGGCTACACAAATAAACAAGGTATGTAAAGGGACGAAATGGATCGCTGGGTCCTACCACCTTGTTGGTGAAAACTTGCTGGGACCCGAGGGGTATAAATGTCTCTTGCAAAACCTTCAGCAGATACCATTGGGGAACAGGCTTTGACCCCATAGGTGATATCATTTCCCTTCATATTTAGTCACAGAACATCACTGGAACAGAACAATGCATCCACACAAAGAAAACTTGAACTAATATAAACTTCTTCCTACGATTAATTTTCACACTTTTATCATATAGTGAACAATGGTGTTGTAAATACCTAAAGAATTACATATGCCAAGTAAGCATACATGTAAGTGACTACATGTGGTGTGATAGAACTTCAAAACCCTAGGCATAGTTGTCTATAGTAACATGAAAGCAAATAAGAAGAACCTGTCAAAGTCTAGAACTCTTGATTAGTTTGATTCCATAATAACCCAATGGAAAAAATGCTAAGCAAGTGCATATTTATTATCTGGAAGGCAGGCTACATGAATAAACAAGGTATGTAAAGGGGCGAAATGGATCGCTGGGTCCTACCACCTTGGTGAAAACTTGCTGGGACCCGAGGGGTATAAATGCCTCTTGCAAAAGCTTAAGCCGATACCATTGGGGAACAGGCTTTGACCCCATAGGTGATATCTTTTCCCTTCAGATTTAGTCACAGAACATCACTGGAACAGAACAATACATACACAGAGCAAACTTGAACTAATATAAACTTCTTCTTACGATTAATTTTCTCACTTTTATCATATAGTGAACAATGGTGTTGAAAATACCTAAAGAATTACATATGCCAAGTAAGCATACATGTAAGTGACTACATGTGGTGTGATAGAACTTCAAAACCCTAGGTATAGTTGTCTATAGTAACATGAAAGCAAATAAGAAGAACCTGTCAAAGTCTAGAACTCTTGATTAGTTTGATTCCATAATAACCCAATGGAAGAAATGCTAAGCAACTGCATATTGATTATCTGGAGGGCTGGCTACACGAATAAACAAGGTAAGCTAAGTGGCGAAATGGATCGCTGGGTCCTACCACCTTGGTGAAAACTTGCTGGGACCCGAGGGTTATATAAGCCTCTTGCAAAAGCTTCAGCAGATACCATTGGGGAACAGGCTTTGACCCCATAGGTGGTATCTTTTCCCTTCAGATTTAGTCAAAGAACATCACTGGAACAGAACAATACATCCACACAGAGCAAACTTAAACTAATATAAACTTCTTCTTACGATGAATTTTCACAATTTTATCATACAGTGACCAGTGGTGTGTTAAATACCTAAAGAGTTACATATGCCAAGTAAGCATACATGTAAGTGACTACATGTGGTGTGATAGAACTTCAAGACCCTAGGCATAGTTGTCTATAGTAACATGAAAGCAAATAAGAAGAACCTGTCAAAGTCTAGAACTCTTGATTAGTTTGATTCCGTAGCTACACAAATAAACGAGGTATGCAAAGGGGCGAAATGGATCGCTGGGTACGACCACCTTGGTGAAAACTTGCTGGGACCCGAGGGTTATATATGCCTCTTGCAAATGCTTCAGCAGATACCATTGGGGAACAGGCTTTGACCCCATAGATGATATCTTTTCCCTTCAGATTTAGTCAAAGAACATCACTAGAACAGAACAATACATACACAGAGAGCAAACTTGAACTAATATAAACTTCTTCTTACGATTAATTTTCTCACTTTTATCATACAGTGAACAATGGTGTTGTAAATACCTAAAGAATTACATATGCCAAGTAAGCATACATGTAAGTGACTACATGTGGTGTGATAGAACTTCAAAACCCTAGGCATATTTGTCTATAGTAACATGAAAGTAAATAAGAAGAACCTGTCAAAGTCTAGAACTCTTGATTAGTTTGATTCCATAATAACCCAATGGAAAAAATGCTAAGCAAGTGCATATTGATTATCTGGAAGGCAGGCTACACAAATAAACAAGGTATGTAAAGGGACGAAATGGATCGCTGGGTCCTACCACCTTGTTGGTGAAAACTTGCTGGGACCCGAGGGGTATAAATGTCTCTTGCAAAAACTTCAGCAGATACCATTGGGGAACAGGCTTTGACCCCATAGGTGATATCATTTCCCTTCATATTTAGTCACAGAACATCACTGGAACAGAAAAATACATCCACACAGAACAAACTTGAACTAATATAAACTTCTTCTTACGATTAATTTTCACACTTTTATAATGTAGTGACCAGTGGTGTTGTAAATACCTAAAGAGTTACATATGCCAAGTAAGCATACATGTAAGTGACTACATGTGGTGTGATAGAACTTCAAGACCCTAGGCATAGTTGTCTATAGTAACATGAAAGCAAATAAGAAGAACCTGTCAAAGTCTAGAACTCTTGATTAGTTTGATTCCATAATAACCCAATGGAAAAAATGCTAAGCAAGTGCATATTGATTATCTGGAGGGCTGGCTACACGAATAAACAAGGTAAGCAAAGTGGCGAAATGTATCGCTTGGTCCTACCACCTTGGTGAAAACTTGCTGGGACCCGAGGGGTATAAATGCCTCTTGCAAAAGCTTAAGCAGATACCATTGGGGAACAGGCTTTGACCCCATAGGTGATATCTTTTCCCTTCAGATGTAGTCACAGAACATCACTGGAACAGAACAATACATCCACACAGAGCAAACTTGAACTAATATAAACTTCTTCTTACGGTTAATTTTCACAATTTTATCATACAGTGACCAGTGGTGTTGTAAATACCTAAAGAGTTACATATGCCAAGTAAGCATACATGTAAGTGACTACATGTGGTGTGATAGAACTTCAAGACCCTAGGCATATTTGTCTATAGTAACATAAAAGCAAATAAGAAGAACCTGTCAAAGTCTAGAACTCTTGATTAGTTTGATTCCATAATAACCCAATGGAAAAAATGCTAAGCAAGTGCATATTGATTATCTGGAAGGCAGGCTACACAAATAAACAAGGTATGTAAAGGGACGAAATGGATCGCTGGGTCCTACCACCTTGTTGGTGAAAACTTGCTGGGACCCGAGGGGTATAAATGTCTCTTGCAAAAACTTCAGCAGATACCATTGGGGAACAGGCTTTGACCCCATAGGTGATATCATTTCCCTTCATATTTAGTCACAGAACATCACTGGAACAGAACAATGCATCCACACAAAGAAAACTTGAACTAATATAAACTTCTTCTTACGATTAATTTTCACACTTTTATCATATAGTGAACAATGGTGTTGTAAATACCTAAAGAATTACATATGCCAAGTAAGCATACATGTAAGTGACTACATGTGGTGTGATAGAACTTCAAGACCCTAGGCATAGTTGTCTATAGTAACATGAAAGCAAATAAGAAGAACCTGTCAAAGTCTAGAACTCTTGATTAGTTCGATTCCGTAATAACCCAATGGAAGAAATGCTAAGCAAGTGCATATTGATTATCTGGAAGGCAGGCTACACGAATAAACAAGGTATGTAAAGGGGCGAAATGGATCGCTGGGTCCTACCACCTTGGTGAAAACTTGCTGGGACCCGAGGGGTATAAATGCCTCTTGCAAAAGCTTCAGCAGATATCATTGGGGAACAGGCTTTGACCCCATATGTGATATCTTTTCCCTTCAGATGTAGTCACAGAACATCACTGGAACAGAACAATACATCCACACAGAGCAAACTTGAACTAATATTAACTTCTTCTTATGATTAATTTTCACAATTTTATCATACAGTGACCAGTGGTGTTGTAAATACCTAAAGAGTTACATATGCCAAGTAGGCATACATGTAAGTGACTACATGTGGTGTGATAGAACTTCAAGACTCTAGGCATATTTGTCTATAGTAACATGAAAGCAAATAAGAAGAACCTGTCAAAGTCTAGAACTCTTGATTAGTTTGATTCCATAATAACCCAATGGAAAAAATGCTAAGCAAGTGCATATTTATTATCTGGAAGGCAGGCTACATGAATAAACAAGGTATGTAAAGGGGCGAAATGGATCGCTGGGTCCTACCACCTTGGTGAAAACTTGCTGGGACCCGAGGGGTATAAATGCCTCTTGCAAAAGCTTCAGCAGATACCATTGGGGAACAGGCTTTGACCCCATAGCTGATATCTTTTCCCTTCAGATGTGGTCACAGAACATAACTGGAACAGAACAATACATCCACACAGAGCAAACTTGAACTAATATTAACTTCTTCTTATGATTAATTTTCACAATTTTATCATACAGTGACCAGTGGTGTTGTAAATACCTAAAGAGTTACATATGCCAAGTAGGCATACATGTAAGTGACTACATGTGGTGTGATAGAACTTCAAGACTCTAGGCATATTTGTCTATAGTAACATGAAAGCAAATAAGAAGAACCTGTCAAAGTCTAGAACTCTTGATTAGTTTGATTCCATAATAACCCAATGGAAAAAATGCTAAGCAAGTGCATATTGATTATCTGGAAGGCAGGCTACATGAATAAACAAGGTATGTAAAGTGGCGAAATGGATCGCTGGGTCCTACCACCTTGGTGAAAACTTGCTGGGACCCGAGGGGTATAAATGCCTCTTGCAAAAGCTTAAGCAGATACCATTGGGGAACAGGCTTTGACCCCATAGGTGATATCTTTTCCCTTCAGATTTAGTCACAGAACATCACTGGAACAGAACAATACATACACAGAGAGCAAACTTGAACTAATATAAACTTCTTCTTACGAATAATTTTCTCACTTTTATCATATAGTGAACAATGGTGTTGTAAATACCTAAAGAATTACATATGCCAAGTAAGCATACATGTAAGTGACTACATGTGGTGTGATAGAACTTCAAAACCCTAGGCATAGTTGTCTATAGTAACATGAAAGCAAATAAGAAGAACCTGTCAAAGTCTAGAACTCTTGATTAGTTTGATTCCATAATAACCCAATGGAAGAAATGCTAAGCAACTGCATATTGATTATCTGGAGGGCTGGCTACACGAATAAACAAGGTAAGCTAAGTGGCGAAATGGATCGCTGGGTCCTACCACCTTGGTGAAAACTTGCTGGGAACCGAGGGGTATATAAGCCTCTTGCAAAAGCTTCAGCAGATACCATTGGGGAACAGGCTTTGACCCCATAGGTGGTATCTTTTCCCTTCAGATTTAGTCAAAGAACATCACTGGAACAGAACAATACATCCACACAGAGCAAACTTAAACTAATATACACTTCTTCTTACGATTAATTTTCACAATTTTATCATACAGTGACCAGTGGTGTGTTAAATACCTAAAGAGTTACATATGCCAAGTAAGCATACATGTAAGTGACTACATGTGGTGTGATAGAACTTCAAGACCCTAGGCATAGTTGTCTATAGTAACATGAAAGCAAATAAGAAGAACCTGTCAAAGTCTAGAACTCTTGATTAGTTTGATTCCGTAATAACCCAATGGAAGAAATGCTAAGCAAGTGCATATTGATTATCTGGAAGGCAGGCTACACAAATAAACGAGGTATGCAAAGGGGCGAAATGGATCGCTGGGTACGACCACCTTGGTGAAAACTTGCTGGGACCCGAAGGTTATATATGCCTCTTGCAAATGCTTCAGCAGATACCATTGGGGAACAGGCTTTGACCCCATATGTGATATCTTTTCCCTTCAGATGTAGTCACAGAACATCACTGGAACAGAACAATACATCCACACAGAGCAAACTTGAACTAATATAAACTTCTTCTTACGATTAATTTTCACAATTTTATCATACAGTGACCAGTGGTGTTGTAAATACCTAAAGAGTTACATATGCCAAGTAGGCATACATGTAAGTGACTACATGTGGTGTGATAGAACTTCAAGACTCTAGGCATATTTGCCTATAGTAACATGAAAGCAAATAAGAAGAACCTGTCAAAGTCTAGAACTCTTGATTAGTTTGATTCCATAATAACCCAATGGAAAAAATGCTAAGCAAGTGCATATTTATTATCT
Organism: Scardinius erythrophthalmus; assembly: GCF_964197995.2. Classification (NCBI taxonomy): domain Eukaryota; kingdom Metazoa; phylum Chordata; class Actinopteri; order Cypriniformes; family Leuciscidae; genus Scardinius; species Scardinius erythrophthalmus. The sequence continues at coordinate 18,653,145 of NC_138222.1, forward strand.
GGAAGGCAGGCTACATGAATAAACAAGGTATGTAAAGGGGCGAAATGGATCGCTGGGTCCTACCACCTTGGTGAAAACTTGCTGGGACCCGAGGGGTATAAATGCCTCTTGCAAAAGCTTCAGCAGATACCATTGGGGAACAGGCTTTGACCCCATAGCTGATATCTTTTCCCTTCAGATGTGGTCACAGAACATAACTGGAACAGAACAATACATCCACACAGAGCAAACTTGAACTAATATTAACTTCTTCTTATGATTAATTTTCACAATTTTATCATACAGTGACCAGTGGTGTTGTAAATACCTAAAGAGTTACATATGCCAAGTAGGCATACATGTAAGTGACTACATGTGGTGTGATAGAACTTCAAGACTCTAGGCATATTTGTCTATAGTAACATGAAAGCAAATAAGAAGAACCTGTCAAAGTCTAGAACTCTTGATTAGTTTGATTCCATAATAACCCAATGGAAAAAATGCTAAGCAAGTGCATATTTATTATCTGGAAGGCAGGCTACATGAATAAACAAGGTATGTAAAGTGGCGAAATGGATCGCTGGGTCCTACCACCTCTGTGAAAACTTGCTTGGACCCGAGGGGTATAAATGCCTCTTGCAAAAGCTTAAGCAGATACCATTGGGGAACAGGCTTTGACCCCATAGGTGATATCTTTTCCCTTCATATTTAGTCACAGAACATCACTGGAACAGAACAATACATACACAGAGAGCAAACTTGAACTAATATAAACTTCTTCTTACGAATAATTTTCTCACTTTTATCATATAGTGAACAATGGTGTTGTAAATACCTAAAGAATTACATATGCCAAGTAAGCATACATGTAAGTGACTACATGTGGTGTGATAGAACTTCAAAACCCTAGGCATAGTTGTCTATAGTAACATGAAAGCAAATAAGAAGAACCTGTCAAAGTCTAGAACTCTTGATTAGTTTGATTCCATAATAACCCAATGGAAGAAATGCTAAGCAACTGCATATTGATTATCTGGAGGGCTGGCTACACGAATAAACAAGGTAAGCTAAGTGGCGAAATGGATCGCTGGGTCCTACCACCTTGGTGAAAACTTGCTGGGAACCGAGGGGTATATAAGCCTCTTGCAAAAGCTTCAGCAGATACCATTGGGGAACAGGTTTTGACCCCATAGGTGGTATCTTTTCCCTTCAGATTTAGTCAAAGAACATCACTGGAACAGAACAATACATCCACACAGAGCAAACTTAAACTAATATAAACTTCTTCTTACGATTAATTTTCACAATTTTATCATACAGTGACCAGTGGTGTGTTAAATACCTAAAGAGTTACATATGCCAAGTAAGCATACATGTAAGTGACTAAATGTGGTGTGATAGAACTTCAAGACCCTAGGCATAGTTGTCTATAGTAACATGAAAGCAAATAAGAAGAACCTGTCAAAGTCTAGAACTCTTGATTAGTTTGATTCCGTAATAACCCAATGGAAGAAATGCTAAGCAAGTGCATATTGATTATCTGGAAGGCAGGCTACACAAATAAACGAGGTATGCAAAGGGGCGAAATGGATCGCTGGGTACGACCACCTTGGTGAAAACTTGCTGGGACCCGAGGGTTATATATGCCTCTTGCAAATGCTTCAGCAGATACCATTGGGGAACAGGCTTTGACCCCATAGATGATATCTTTTCCCTTCAGATTTAGTCAAAGAACATCACTAGAACAGAACAATACATACACAGAGAGCAAACTTGAACTAATATAAACTTCTTCTTACGATTAATTTTCTCACTTTTATCATACAGTGAACAATGGTGTTGTAAATACCTAAAGAATTACATATGCCAAGTAAGCATACATGTAAGTGACTACATGTGGTGTGATAGAACTTCAAAACCCTAGGCATAGTTGTCTATAGTAACATGAAAGTAAATAAGAAGAACCTGTCAAAGTCTAGAACTCTTGATTAGTTTGATTCCATAATAACCCAATGGAAAAAATGCTAAGCAAGTGCATATTGATTATCTGGAGGGCTGGCTACACGAATAAACAAGGTAAGCAAAGTGGCGAAATGTATCGCTGGGTCCTACCACCTTGGTGAAAATTTGCCTGGACCCGAGGGGTATAAATGCCTCTTGCAAAAGTTTAAGCAGATACCATTGGGGAACAGGCTTTGACCCCATAGGTGATATCTTTTCCCTTCAGATGTAGTCACAGAACATCACTGGAACAGAACAATACATCCACACAGAGCAAACTTGAACTAATATAAACTTCTTCTTACGATTAATTTTCACAATTTTATCATACAGTGACCAGTGGTGTTGTAAATACCTAAAGAGTTACATATGCCAAGTAAGCATACATGTAAGTGACTACATGTGGTGTGATAGAACTTCAAGACTCTAGGCATATTTGTCTATAGTAACATGAAAGCAAATAAGAAGAACCTGTCAAAGTCTAGAACTCTTGATTAGTTTGATTCCATAATAACCCAATGGAAAAAATGCTAAGCAAGTGCATATTGATTATCTGGAAAGCAGGTTACACGAATAAACGAGGTATGCAAAGGGGCGAAATGGATCGCTGGGTCCTACCACCTTGGTGAAAACTTGCGGGAACCCGAGGGTTATATATGCCTCTTGCAAATGCTTCAACAGATACCTTTGGGGAACAGGCTTTGACCCCATAGATGATATATTTTCCCTTCAGATTTAGTCAAAGAACATCACTGGAACAGAACAATACATACACAGAGAGCAAACTTGAACTAATATAAACTTCTTCTTACGATTAATTTTCTCACTTTTATCATATAGTGAACAATGGTGTTGTAAATACCTAAATAATTACATATGCCAAGTAAGCATACATGTAAGTGAGTACATGTGGTGTGATAGAACTTCAAAACCCTAGGCATAGTTGTCTATAGTAACATGAAAGCAAATAAGAAGAACCTGTCAAAGTCTAGAACTCTTGATTAGTTTGATTCCGTAATAACCCAATGGAAGAAATGCTAAGCAAGTGCATATTGATTATCTGGAAGGCAGGCTACACAAATAAACGAGGTATGCAAAGGGGCGAAATGGATCGCTGGGTCCTACCACCTTGGTGAAAACTTGCTGGGACCCGAGGGGTATATAAGCCTCTTGCAAAAGCTTCAGCAGATACCACTGGGGAACAGGCTTTGACCCCATAGGTGGTATCTTTTCCCTTCAGATTTCGTCAAAGAACATCACTGGAACAGAACAATGCATCCACACAGAGCAAACTTAACTAATATAAACTTCTTCTTACGATTAATTTTCACAATTTTATCATACAGTGACCAGTGGTGTTGTAAATACCTAGAGTTACAAATGCCAAGTAAGCATACATGTAAGTGACTACATGTGGTGTGATAGAACTTCAAGACCCTAGGCATAGTTGTCTATAGTAACATGAAAGCAAATAAGAAGAACCTGTCAAAGTCTAGAACTCTTGATTAGTTCGATTCCGTAATAACCCAATGGAAGAAATGCTAAGCAAGTGCATATTGATTATCTGGAAGGCAGGCTACACGAATAAACAATGTAAGCAAAGTGGCGAAATGGATCGCTGGGTCCTACCACCTTGGTGAAAACTTGCTGGGACCCGAGGGGTATAAATGCCTCTTGCAAAAGCTTAAGCAGATACCATTGGGGAACAGGCTTTGACCCCATAGGTGATATCTTTTCCCTTCAGATGTAGTCACAGAACATCACTGGAACAGAACAATACATCCACACAGAGCAAACTTGAACTAATATAAACTTCTTCTTACGATTAATTTTCACAATTTTATCATACAGTGACCAGTGGTGTTGTAAATACCTAAAGAGTTACATATGCCAAGTAAGCATACATGTAAGTGACTACATGTGGTGTGATAGAACTTCAAGACCCTAGGCATAGTTGTCTATAGTAACATAAAAGCAAATAAGAAGAACCTGTCAAAGTCTAGAACTCTTGATTAGTTTGATTCCATAATAACCCAATGGAAAAAATGCTAAGCAAGTGCATATTGATTATCTGGAAGGCAGGCTACACAAATAAACAAGGTATGTAAAGGGACGAAATGGATCGCTGGGTCCTACCACCTTGTTGGTGAAAACTTGCTGGGACCCGAGGGGTATAAATGTCTCTTGCAAAAACTTCAGCAGATACCATTGGGGAACAGGCTTTAACCCCATAGGTGATATCATTTCCCTTCATATTTAGTCACAGAACATCACTGAAACAGAACAATACATCCACACAAAGAAAACTTGAACTAATATAAACTTCTTCTTACGATTAATTTTCACACTTTTATCATATAGTGAACAATGGTGTTGTAAATACCTAAAGAATTACATATGCCAAGTAAGCATACATGTAAGTGACTACATGTGGTGTGATAGAACTTCAAGACCCTAGGCATAGTTGTCTATAGTAACATGAAAGCAAATAAGAAGAACCTGTCAAAGTCTAGAACTCTTGATTAGTTCGATTCCGTAATAACCCAATGGAAGAAATGCTAAGCAAGTGCATATTGATTATCTGGAAGGCAGGCTACACGAATAAACAAGGTATGTAAAGGGGCGAAATGGATCGCTGGGTCCTACCACCTTGGTGAAAACTTGCTGGGACCCGAGGGGTATAAATGCCTCTTGCAAAAGCTTTAGCAGATACTACTGGGGAACAGGCTTTGACCCCATAGGTGATATCTTTTCCCTTCAGATTTAGTCACAGAACATCACTGGAACAGAAAAATACATCCACACAGAACAAACTTGAACTAATATAAACTTCTTCTTACGATTAATTTTCACACTTGTATAATGTAGTGACCAGTGGTGTTGTAAATACCTAAAGAGTTACATATGCCAAGTAAGCAGACATGTAAGTGACTACATGTGGTGTGATAGAACTTCAAGACCCTAGGCATAGTTGTCTATAGTAACATGAAAGCAAATAAGAAGAACCTGTCAAAGTCTAGAACTCTTGATTAGTTTGATTCCGTAATAACCCAATGGAAGAAATGCTAAGCAAGTGCATATTGATTATCTGGAAGGCAGGCTACACAAATAAACGAGGTATGCAAAGGGGCGAAATGGATCGCTGGGTCCTACCACCTTGGTGAAAACTTGCTGGGACCCGAGGGGTATATAAGCCTCTTGCAAAAGCTTCAGCAGATACCACTGGGGAACAGGCTTTGACCCCATAGGTGGTATCTTTTCCCTTCAGATTTCGTCAAAGAACATCACTGGAACAGAACAATGCATCCACACAGAGCAAACTTAACTAATATAAACTTCTTCTTACGATTAATTTTCACAATTTTATCATACAGTGACCAGTGGTGTTGTAAATACCTAAAGAGTTACAAATGCCAAGTAAGCATACATGTAAGTGACTACATGTGGTGTGATAGAACTTCAAGACCCTAGGCATAGTTGTCTATAGTAACATGAAAGCAAATAAGAAGAACCTGTCAAAGTCTAGAACTCTTGATTAGTTCGATTCCGTAATAACCCAATGGAAGAAATGCTAAGCAAGTGCATATTGATTATCTGGAAGGCAGGCTACACGAATAAACAATGTAAGCAAAGTGGCGAAATGGATCGCTGGGTCCTACCACCTTGGTGAAAACTTGCTGGGACCCGAGGGGTATAAATGCCTCTTGCAAAAGCTTAAGCAGATACCATTGGGGAACAGGCTTTGACCCCATAGGTGATATCTTTTCCCTTCAGATGTAGTCACAGAACATCACTGGAAAAGAACAATACATCCACACAGAGCAAACTTGAACTAATATAAACTTCTTCTTACGATTAATTTTCACAATTTTATCATACAGTGACCAGTGGTGTTGTAAATACCTAAAGAGTTACATATGCCAAGTAAGCATACATGTAAGTGACTACATGTGGTGTGATAGAACTTCAAGACCCTAGGCATAGTTGTCTATAGTAACATAAAAGCAAATAAGAAGAACCTGTCAAAGTCTAGAACTCTTGATTAGTTTGATTCCATAATAACCCAATGGAAAAAATGCTAAGCAAGTGCATATTGATTATCTGGAAGGCAGGCTACACAAATAAACAAGGTATGTAAAGGGACGAAATGGATCGCTGGGTCCTACCACCTTGTTGGTGAAAACTTGCTGGGACCCGAGGGGTATAAATGTCTCTTGCAAAAACTTCAGCAGATACCATTGGGGAACAGGCTTTAACCCCATAGGTGATATCATTTCCCTTCATATTTAGTCACAGAACATCACTGAAACAGAACAATACATCCACACAAAGAAAACTTGAACTAATATAAACTTCTTCTTACGATTAATTTTCACACTTTTATCATATAGTGAACAATGGTGTTGTAAATACCTAAAGAATTACATATGCCAAGTAAGCATACATGTAAGTGACTACATGTGGTGTGAAAGAACTTCAAGACCCTAGGCATAGTTGTCTATAGTAACATGAAAGCAAATAAGAAGAACCTGTCAAAGTCTAGAACTCTTGATTAGTTCGATTCCATAATAACCCAATGGAAGAAATGCTAAGCAAGTGCATATTGATTATCTGGAAGGCAGGCTACACGAATAAACAAGGTATGTAAAGGGGCGAAATGGATCGCTGGGTCCTACCACCTTGGTGAAAACTTGCTGGGACCCGAGGGGTATAAATGCCTCTTGCAAAAGCTTTAGCAGATACTACTGGGGAACAGGCTTTGACCCCATAGGTGATATCTTTTCCCTTCAGATTTAGTCACAGAACATCACTGGAACAGAAAAATACATCCACACAGAACAAACTTGAACTAATATAAACTTCTTCTTACGATTAATTTTCACACTTTTATAATGTAGTGACCAGTGGTGTTGTAAATACCTAAAGAGTTACATATGCCAAGTAAGCATACATGTAAGTGACTACATGTGGTGTGATAGAACTTCAAGACCCTAGGCATAGTTGTCTATAGTAACATGAAAGCAAATAAGAAGAACCTGTCA